>NC_083577.1:93468788-93786913 GCF_027579695.1 Neoarius graeffei
CACCATTGTCAGCTCTCTGGGCATGTAAAAGGGTCTACACTGCACAGTCATTACTTCCAGGTCAAGAGAGCTGTGTGTGTGTATGACCCTACTGTTTGTACACCAGTCCATATGAACATGAATACAAAGCCCCCCTCCTCTGTTCTTACCGGAGCTTTTATTCCTGTCAAAGCAGTGCATGGAGCGGCCAGTTAGCTGAACGGCTGAGTCCGGGATGAGCAGATGTAGCCAGGTTTCCATGATAATCATCACACTGCAGTCACGAATGTTCCTGTAAGAGCCATTTTTGATTTGAAGATAAATTGTAATATTGTGCTACAGGAGCACTTGAAATTTTGGTTGAACTTTAGTTTATTTTAGTTGATCTTACTTTGGTAGGTAATATACTCTTATTTTGATACCTGTGAAGAACTTTGGAGCCAAGATGGCCACCAGTCACCTTTGACCTTAAGAGTCAGTTCAGCAGAGCAGAACAATAAAATTGTTTGAAGGATGTGGTGGTCACACAGCTCTTTACAAGCCTTCAGGAAAGCTATTAGAAAGCTATTTTGAAAACTACCTTGGAAGTTTAAAGCTAAGAACAAGTTGGAAATATTTTTAGTTTGGTTTTGATCTTAAGTTGATACTTTTGATGTACCTTTACTGGATTACTGACTTTCCTTGGAGCCTTTCTGTTAGCGTGCTAACCTTGCCTGCTAACCTTGCCTGCTAACCCGGCCTGCTAACCCTGCTTGCTTGCTTGCTTGCTTGCCTGCCTGCCTGCCTGCCTTCCATCCACCTGTCCATCCATCCATCCATCCATCCATCCATCCATCCATCATCAACTGTTCATCCGACAAGGAACATCTTTGTTTATTTGAAAGCTTGTTAAAGGAAGCCACAAGGTCTGCTTGAATCTTGAAATTGGACACTACAAAGGTAAAGAGCTGCTGGAAGTCCACTTTGGGGATGAATTCAAACTTACATCCGCCTACATAGATAAAGCCTTGAACTGGATGAACATCCCACCAGACAATGGTGATGCTCTGCAGAGTAATGCTCTACTTTTTCGCAGCTGCTTCAATCTGATGCGCATGCTCAGGTACATGGATGAACTGAATCTTCCTTCAAACCTGAAACTTCTTGTGGCCAAGGTGCCATACAAGATCCGTGAAAAATGGAGAACACATGCTTTTGATATAAGGGAAAGGACTGGCGCAAAGGCCACATTTGGAGACCTTGTTCAGTTCCTGGAAAGGCAGGCCAGGATTCTACAAGACCCCATCTTTGGTAATCTTCAAGGTGTGTCAGTATCCAAGAGACCATCAAAGACAACCACCAGCAGCAGTAAGCCCATTTCTGGGACCAAACAGAAGAGTAAAGGGTCCAGTTTTGCCACAACTATAGCAGTGGTAGATGACAACATTGCAGGGCATTCTACTGCAGGGAATGCCATGCAAGGCTCCAGCCCAATGAAGCTCTGTTCTATCTGTGATTGTCAACATGAGACCACATCATGTCCGAAACTGGAAAAGAGGTCTCATAATGCAAGAGTTGAACTCCTCAAGACCAAAGGTATTTGTTTTGGATGTCTGGCTAAAGGGCATATGAGCCGAAACTGCACCAAAAGGGAAACATGTTCGGTGTGCTCTAAACCCCACCCTACCATCTTACACATGCCAAAGACCGATGGAAAGACTGTGAACAGTGGGCTGGTTTCACGGAAGGCAGAGACATCTCATGCAAGTAGTGACAGGCAATGCACTCTTTCAATTGTCCCAGTTCAAGTGAAATTGAAGAACTCAAACCATACAGTGCAGACATACGCATTCCTCGACCCAGGGAGCTCTGCAACATTTTGCACAGAACGACTTAGACAAAGGTTGAATGCAATGGGCAAAAACCAACAAATTCTTCTGCGCACGATGGGGCAAAAGAAAGCTGTGAACAGCCTAGTTGTTAGGGGTCTGGAAGTTGCTGCACTGGATGCGAAGACATTCGTAAACTTACCGGAGACTTATACTCAGCAGGAAATCCCTGTCAGCAAGGAGCATATCCCCAGGCAGGAAGACCTAAGAAAATGGCCTTACCTCCAGGACATTTGTATACCAAGTATTGATGCAAACGTTGACCTCCTTATCGGTATAAATGCACCAAAGTTGTTGGAACCCTGGAGAATCGTTAATAGCAAGGATAATGGACCCTTTGCTATGAAGACACTGCTTGGTTGGGTGGTGAATGGACTTCATGGTGAAAATACATACACCAACAAGCAAGGCCAAAGGCACGTTCATGCACACTGCATTTCAGTGGAAACACTTGGTGAGCTATTGATTCAGCAGTATCACCATGACTTCCCAGAGAAGAAGTATGATGAAAAGAAACTGTCAGTGGAAGACTGCAAATTCATGCAGATCATGGACAGCTCTGCAAAGGTGGTCGATGGATATTACGAGTTGCCGTTACCATTCAGGAAGGACAACCTCACAATGCCAAACAACCGTCACCTAGCAGAACAAAGAATTTTATCATTGAAAAGAAAATTCCAGAAGAACAGTGATTTCCACAAGGAGTACAGGGCCTTCATGGAAACTGTCCTAGCCAGTGGACATGCCGAGCTTGTACCCCAGGACCAGCTGACTCGGCAAGATGGAAAGGTGTGGTACATACCCCATCATGGTGTGTTCCACCCAAAGAAGGGAAACTTGCGTGTAGTATTTGACTGCTCTGCAGGCTACCAGGGTACCTCACTCAGTGCTGAGCTTCTCCAAGGTCCAAACCTCACAAACACCTTGATTGGCATTTTGGCATGCTTTCGTCTTGGACAAATTGCCCTCATGGCAGACATAGAGAAAATGTACCACCAAGTAAAGGTCTCATCTCGTCATGTCAACTTCCTCCGTTTCCTTTGGTGGCCAGACGGGGACATCACTCAGCCCCTGAAAGAATACAGAATGATTGTGCATCTCTTTGGTGCAACATCCTCAGCCAGTGCAGCAAGTTATGCATTGAGGAAGACAGCTGAGGATAACACAGGGTGCTTCTCAGCTGAAGCAACAAGCACTGTACAGAACAATTTTTATGTCAATGACTTGCTCAAGGCTGTTGACAAGGAAAGTCATGCCATCGAGCTTTGCAGGGAGCTGAAGTCACTGTGTGCCACTGGAGGATTCACACTGACCAAATGGATTGGCAATAACAAGGTTGTCTTAGCATCCATACCAGAAGCTGACAGGGCCAAGGATGTAAGGAATCTTGACCTTGACATTGAGGACCTGCCCATTGAAAGAGCACTAGGAGTGCAATGGTGTGTCCAAGAAGATACCTTCACCTTCCAAGTAGCCATAAAAGAATGCCCAACCAGCAGACGTGGAATTCTCTCCATGGTCAGCTCCATATATGATCCACTTGGATTCCTTGCACCCATCACCTTTCCTGCAAAATGCATTCTACAGGAGTTATGCAAGCAGAACATTGGATGGGATGAGGAGTTACCAGAGATCCATGTCCACTCCTGGAACCAATGGTGGCAAGACCTCCCAAAGGTGAGGGAGTTCAAGGTCAGTCGCTGTTTTGTTCCCAACAACTTTGGAAACATCATCACAGCCCAGATGCACCACTTCTATGACGCGAGCGACATAGGGTATGGCACGGTCACTTACCTGAGGTTGACAAGTAGCAGCAACAGAGTGCATGTCACCTTTCTAATGGGAAAGGCCAGAGTTCTTCCTTTGAAGCAAATGACCACACCTAGGATGGAGCTCACTGCTGCAGTCTTAGCAGCGCGTATAGACAGGATGCTATCTGAGGAGATACAAATGAAATTGGAAAGGTCTCTGTTCTGGACAGATAGCATGACTGTTCTGAGATACATATGGAATGAAAGCAGAAGATTTCAAACCTTTGTGGCCAACCGCCTTAACGTCATCAGAAGCACATCAGAGGTGTGTCAGTGGAAGTACATAGGCACCAAACTGAACCCTGCTGATTGTGCCTCTTGGGGCCTGCACATTGATGCCTTCTTAAAGAAACAGAGCTGGATCAGTGGCCCAGATTTCTTGAACAAACCACCAGATTGCTGGCCAGACTCTCCAGTTGAACTTGTCCTCTCCTCAGATGATCCTGAACTGAGAAAAGTTGCCACGGTGAACGTAGCTGTAAAGGACAGCTGTGATGCCACTACTTACCTGATGAACTATTTCTCCACATGGATGAAACTGAAGAGGGCTGTTGCATGGTTCCTCAGGTTGAAGTCCATTCTTCTGCAACTTGACAAGAAACGTCAAGCAGGGCTTGATCAAAGCAGGCATAAAATGGTCACAAGGCAGAGCAAGCAGCAGAAAACTGACCCTCATGTGCTATCAGTCAGTGACATGGAGGATGCAGAGATGGCTATTGTGCAATATTGCCAGAGGCAAGGGTTTGCCCATGAGGTATCCTGTCTGCAGAAAGGCATGCAATGTGTAAGCAGGAACAGCTCCATCTACAGGCTAGACCCTTTCATTGACTCTGGCACCTTGAGAGTTGGTGGTCATCTTAGAAAAATGGCCATGCCCACTGAACAAAAGCATCCTGCAATTCTGCCCAAGGAGCATCATGTCTCCAAACTGTTAGTTTGTCATACCCATGAAGAAGTTGGACACAGTGGAAGGAATTTTATTCTCTCCAAACTTAGGCAGAGATACTGGATCCCCTGTGCCAACGCCCTTGCCAGGAAGGTAATCAATGAATGCACAACTTGTAGAAAAGCCCATTCCAACGCTGGTCAACAGAAGATGGCAGATCTCCCTGTGGATAGGCTTATCCCCGATCTACCACCCTTTACCCATGTAGGGGTTGATTACTTTGGACCACTGGAAGTAAGACGAGGCCGTAACATTGTGAAGCGCTATGGAGTGATTTTTACATGTCTCACCAGCTGAGCTATACATCTAGAAGTTGCACAGTCACTCGA
The DNA here is from genome assembly GCF_027579695.1 of Neoarius graeffei. Taxonomy (NCBI): domain Eukaryota; kingdom Metazoa; phylum Chordata; class Actinopteri; order Siluriformes; family Ariidae; genus Neoarius; species Neoarius graeffei. The sequence continues at coordinate 93,473,722 of NC_083577.1, forward strand.
CACTGACTCTTGCATTCATGCATTCAGATGCTTCATTGCCAGTAGGGGGCAAGTCTCAGAGTTGCAATCTGACAATGGAACAAACCTTGTCTCAACTGAGAAGGAGTTGAAAGAAGCATTGAAATCCTGGAACTTGCAACAAATACAGCAAAGTCTGCTCCAAAAGGGAGTAAAATGGACCTTTAATCCTCCCCATGGTGCCCATCATGGAGGGATATGGGAGAGACTTATTCGCATGGTCAAGAGGATACTACAGACTGTGACTGGTCAACAACATCTGGACGATGAAGGCCTTCAGACAGTGATGTGCGAGATTGAGGCCATTCTTAATAGTTGTACACTCACAACTATGTCGGACGATCCGAATGACTTGGAGCCATTAACACCTAACCACCTTTTGAATCTGAAAGTCCAGCCTGTACTACCTCCAGGGTTGTTCACAAAGGAAGACGCGTATGCAAGGCGCCACTGGAAGCAAGTGCAGTACATTGCCGATCTGTTCTGGAAGCGGTGGACCCAAGAATATCTGCCCCTTTTACAGATGAGGCAAAAGTGGACTTGCGTCAAGCGCAATTTCCAACAAGGAGACATAGTACTTGTAGCAGACACTACTGCACCACGAGGATCATGGATGTTGGCCAGTGTCACAGAAGCCCTTCCTGATTCCAAAGGCTTGGTCTGCAGTGTGCAACTTCAGACCAAAACAAGTCAGCTCGAAAGACCCGTCAGCAAGATTTGCCTGCTGGTAGATGGCCAGCAAACTAAAGCTGACTAAGCCAACATGGACTTGCGCACGTGCACACACTCTTACAGATGCATGCACTGATTCTTGTACACAGTAGACATTGAATATGGCTCTTGAGAAAAATAGATTTTTAATTTATTATAGCTCGTGTCCCTTCGTAGCTATAAGGGGCAGGCCATGTAAGAGCCATTTTTGATTTGAAGATAAATTGTAATATTGTGCTACAGGAGCACTTGAAATTTTGGTTGAACTTTAGTTTGTTTTAGTTGATCTTACTTTGGTAGGTAATATACTCTTATTTTGATACCTGTGAAGAACTTTGGAGCCAAGATGGCCACCAGTCACCTTTGACCTTAAGAGTCAGTTCAGTAGAACAGAGCAATAGAAGGAGGGTGGAGTCTGGAGTACTGCTGACGCCAGGAGTGGACAACGTTTTGCACTTCGGGGAAAACCTGCTGCTCTGGAGGAAGCATCAGTTAAGATTGTTTAGATTTACATTTAACTGTACAGTGAATGTGAAGTGGTCATGGCAGAAAAGTCAGATGGTTATTTAAGAAGTAATGACATTAATGTGAATGAGGATATGCTTAGGGAAGAAGTTAGTCGAATTAGGAAACTGTCAGATAGAGATAGCAGTGGAGACGAGTCTGGAAATTCTGGTATCAAAAGAACCAAGGTTGATAGAAAGATGTCTAAGGGGTCAAGCGATGAAGTATGGAAAGTTATGATAGTTTTTGAACAAAAAGGAGGGCCAGATTTACATCCAATCCACATTACTAAGGCAATTGAGAGAGAAGTAGGAAAGATAAATCATGCCAGATTCATGGGAAATGGGAGGCTTTTGATTTTTGCTAAGACTGAAGAGCAGCGAAGTAGCATCCTGATGAAGGAGTCACTTAACAAACTTAAAATTACCTCACATATTCCAGGGGCAGCATCTAAAGCTAGAGGTGTCATAACAGGAATACCAACATCAGTCTTAATGGAAGAGATCAAGGAGAATCTGTCAAGGTATGCAATAACTGATGCTAAATGCCTGACCAAGGGAAAAGAAAAAACTGAAAGTACATCAATTTTGTTAAGCTTCAGTAAAGACTTGCTGACTAGAGTTCAGATGGGATATATGTCTTACATGGTCCGCGAATACATTCCACCTCCATTGCGGTGTTTTAAATGCCAAAGATTTGGTCATGTGGCAGGGCAATATAGAGGTAAAATAAGATGTGCAAAATGTGGTGGTGAACACGAATATGGTCAGTGTGGGGAAACTGTATTAAAGTGTTGCAATTGTGGAGGGCCACACAGTGCTGCATATGGTGGTTGTGAGAAGCAAAAGGAGGCCAAAGAAATACAGAAATACAGAGTTACATACAAGACTTCTTATGCAGATGCCATTAAGATAGTTAAGAAGGATAAGAGAGTTACTAGTGTTCCTACTACACCAGAGCAATCCACTTGGAGCCAGTTTGATAACAGGCTAAGACTGAACAACAGAGTTCAATTAGAAGGGAATCCTCAACATGTTAACAGGCCTAGGCCTATTCCAGCTTCAGTTATATGTAAGTGTGAATGCAAAACAAAAATCACAAAAGAAACACTACTTGTGGATAAGAATGAATTCATTGCGTTTATTTGCACAGTGATGAACACAGCACTACAACACTCAAGGAAAAGTGACAGAATTAAATCAATTGTTGGCATTGCCAATGATTTTTGGGGCCTATGAGTAAAGCTGATGTAATTCATGAAATGATAAATTTTAAATATGGACAGACTCAAGGTAGTTGAATGAGTTATGGTTCTTTTCATTTTACAATGGAATGCAAGGAGTTTATTAGCTAATGGACAAGAATTCAAAAGTTACATTCAAAATGTTAGTTTGTTTAAATAATGGTTCTGGTACTAGGATCAATATTTATAAGAATGAGACATCTTGCATTGATTTAACCTTAGTTAACAGAAGAATTGCTTATAGATATAGGTGGGATGTAGATCAATCAACTAATATTGGAAGTGATCATTTTCCAATATGGTGTAAAATGGATATAGAGTTTAAGATTGATCCAAATTATATACATCACAAATGGGTGTTTAGCAAAGCTAATTGGGATGAGTTTAAAGAAATCTCTGAAGATATGCTTTCAACGATACCAGAAGTTGATCAAAACGTGAATGATATGAATAGTAGCATAAGGTCTCTTATATACTTTGCAGCAAGCCAAAGTATTCCAATTAGTGAAGGTAAAAAGAATAAAAGAAATGTACCATGGTGGGATGATAAATGTACTGAAGTAATTAAAGAACGAAATAAAGCTTTTAAGATCCTGTGTAAAACATTAACATCTGATAATCTTTTGAATTATCAAATGAAAAGAGCCATAGCCAGGAAAGTTATTAAAGAAGCAAAAAGAGAATCCTGGAGGCAGTTTTGTTCAACAATAGGTAGAGAAACTACAATAAACCAAGTATGGATGATGATTAAAAAGATGACCGGTAGATATAAACCATCACATATCCCTGTGCTAATGGAAGGTGATAATCAATATGTTGCTGATTCTGATAAAGCGAACCTTTTAGGTAAAACTTTTGCAGATATCCATAAAGGTAACCATTTGGAAGAATGTTTTAAGAAAAGGAAAAAAGAAGTCTTGGAAGTAAATAAAGATACTCTAGTCATGAAGGAACCAAACATGTCCAGCATGGATGCTGAATTCAATATGTCAGAATTAAAAATGGCTTTAAATAACACTGCATATTCTGCTCCAGGCAGTGATTACTTATGTTATGCTATGTTTAGGCAATTACCTGATGAAGTTCTACAAATGATTCTTAATCTATTTAATAAAGTATGGAATGAGGGTAAACTACCAAATGTATGGAAAAGATCTACAATCCTCCCATTTAATAAGCCTGGAAAGGACCCAAGCAACCCAGGGAATTATAGACTAATAGCTCTCACCTCACATTTAGGGAAACTGATGTAGAAAATGATTGTGTCAAGATTAAATTACTATTTAGAATATAATTGTTTACTTCACAGCTATCAAACTGGATTTAGGAAACAGAAATCAACAACTGATGCATTAATCAAACTTATTAATGAAATTGAAAAAACATTGGTTATGAAGGAGGCTATGGTAACAGTCTTTCTAGATATAGAGAAAGCTTATGATACCATGTGGAGGGAAGGATTATTAATAAAATTGGGAATTAATGGGAAGATGTACAACTACATATTAGACTTTCTTTCTCAACGTACCTTAAGGGTCAGAGTGGGTGAAGCTGTTTCAGAAGAATTTACTGTTGAAAATGGAATACCCCAAGGAAGTGTCATTAGTCCAATACTTTTTAACATTATGATTAATGATATTTTTGAGAAACTGGGTGAAATGAATGAAGGTTTACTATATGCAGATGATGCTGTTATATGGAAAAGGGGACGTAACATATCACACATTACTGAATCAATCCAGAAGGACATACACATCCTAGAACAATGGGGGATAGATTGGGGTTTTAAGTTCTCTGTTCAAAAATCTCAAGTCACATACTTTACAAGAAAGAAAGTTCCAGAAAATTTTAAAATAATGCTCTATAATCATATTATTGAAAGGGGGAATGCATTTAAATATCTGGGTATTTGGTTGGATAGTAAACTGACCTGGAAACTACATATTGAACATGTTGAAACTAAATGCAAAAAGGTACTGAACTTGATGAGGATGATATCTGGTCTTTCCTGGGGAGCAGACAGACAATCTTTGCTGAATATTTATAAAGCATTGATAAGATCAGCTATTGATTATGGTTGTATTACATTATAGCTCAGCTTGTAAAGCATCCCTTCTGAAGCTGGAAAGAATACAATTAAAGGCCATTAAAATAGCTTTGGGTGCTATTAAAACAACTCCTGCATGTGCTCTTCTGGTGGAGTCAGAGGAAACCCCACTTAATTTAAGGTTTAACAAGCTTTCTTTAATGTATTGGGTCAGACTGCAGGGCAGTATTAACAATCCAGCCACATCAGTACTTAAAGATTGCTGGGAATATTACAAGAAGCGTAATGGGTTTGGGTGGAATATTGACAATACTGCAAACCAGTACGGTTTGAAGGAATTAACATACAGCCCTGCATTAGCTTTAAGTGGTGTCTCTCCATGGTTTTTGCCTACCCCCGAGGTTAATATAGAACTGCTAGAGGTAAAGAATTTAATTACCTAGGAGCGACAGTATGTAAAGATGGTGGAGGCATGAAAGACCTGAAGAACTGTTTGTCGAAAGCAAGAGGGGCATTCATGAGACTGAAAAAGATCTGGAGACCCTGCAATATATCAAGGAAAACTAAACTTAGGCTCTATAAGACGCTGGTTGTGCCAATCCTGGTATATGGCTGTGAAACGTGGAAAATGAATCAAGGAGATAGTAAGATGATAGACGTTTTCAACAACAAATGTCTTTGAAGAATAATGAAAGTACGTTGGGAAGAACATGTATCCACAGAGGAACTCCTGAAGCAAGCAAACTGTAGGCCACTAAGCAATGAAGTAAAAAGGAGGAGGTGGAAGATGATTGGACACATCTTACGGCAAGACAGAAACAATCTCATGAATGTGGCTATGACCTGGGCACCAGAAGGAAAAAGGAAGAGAGGAAGGCCAAAAACAACATGGCGCCGGACAGTTGAGAAAGAAAGAGCTGAGGCTGGATGGAGATCATGGGATGAGGCGAGGGAGACTGCTGCGGACAAGAAGAAATGGAGAGAAACTGCTGAAGCCTTATGTGCCACCTAGGGCACGAAGAAGACAGGTGACAGGTGCTAGAGGTAAAGAAAGATTATCCAAATCAAAAGAGTTTTGCATTATTTTGCAAACAATACTTGACTTCTTCATTCTATGGATATCTCCAAATTTATACTGATGGATCAAAAGATGTATTAAGTGGTAAATGTAGCATTGGAATTTATATTCCAAAATTCAAAAAAAAACATATGGCTATAGACTGAATAATTTCCTATCAGTTTACTCAATTGAAATGGCTGGAATTCTTTCTGCATTAAGATGGATTGAAGAAATCAAACCACTCAAGTCAGTTATATGTACAGATTCAATGTCAGTTTTACAAATTTTTTTTTATCAGGTAACTCAACAAGGGAAGACTTAGTAATTGAAGTTAAACATCTCTTAGCTCACATAAGGAATATGGGACTTACTATTGAGTTTTGTTGGGTGCCAGCCCATATAGGAATTAAAGGCAATGAAATAGCAGACTACATAGCCAAAGAATCCATTGATAAAGAACAGATAGACATTCATATTCCACTGGGAAAAGGAGAAGCTAAAGCCTTAATTAAAACAGAGATTATGAAAAGATGGCAAAAAGAATGGGAAACAGAACCCAAAGGTAAACAATACTTTAATATGAAGAGTCAGGTATGGGGGAAAAGAATAACATCAATGGGATTTAACAGAAATGAGGAGGTAGTGTATATACAAGATTAAGACTGGGACACACAGGTCTTAACGCAACATTACAGATATTAGGTAAAAGTGATGGTCTTTGTCAAGGATGTAGAGTTAAGGAAGATGTTGAGCATGTTTTATTCCATTGTAGTAAATACAGTTCTAAAAGACAGAAATGGTTGGAGCTTGAAGCAGGTTCAGACATTCACAACATACTAAAGGAAGAAGGAATACAGCGAAATAGAATTAAAGCACTAATCATTTATCTTAATGATACAGGTCTAATGAAAAGAACATAATTTTTTTTTTTTGTAACCTAGTAATCTGACATAGAATCTGTCCAGTCCCTTCACACACTCCTGTACAGTAGGTGGCGGTATACACAGATTGTGATAATCTGCCATTAAAAAGAAGAAGAAGAAGAAGAACAGAACAATAGAATTGTTTAAAGGACCTGACTTTCCTTGGAGCCTTTCTGTTAGCATGCTAACCTTGCCTGCTAACTCGGCCTGCTAACCTGGCCTGCTAACCCTGCCTGCCTGCTTGCCTTCCATCCACCTGTCCGTCCATCCATCCATCCATCATCAACCATTCATCCGACAAGGTACATCTTTGTTTATTTGAAAGCTTGTTAAAGGAAGCCACAAGGTCTGCTTGAATCTTGAAATTGGACACTACAGTTCCGGTTGTGTGCCTTCAGTAACTCCAGTTCATCAATTTTGTGGATGATGGACCTAGCATTTGTGAGGAAGATGCTTGGTAGCAGGGGTTTGTAGGGCTGTTTTCTTAGCCATGCAGTAGGCTGCCCCTGCAGCCCCGCTTCTGCCTCCGCTCTCTGTGCCGCCTCTGGTGTCTCTTTGGCCCGACAACAATCCAGGGTGTGTATCAAAATTGTGGTCCATTATCAGTTCTCAATACTTCTGGGATGCCATGTCGACATATCTGCTGCTTGAGCATGTTGATAGTTGTAGCACTTGACAGATCTGTCAACTTATCAACTTCAATAAACTTTGAATAGTAGTCGATTGTTAGGAGGAAGCATTCTCCTTTGAACTCAAACAAATCCGCAGCAACCTCACTCCATGGAAAGTCTGGTGTCTTGATCAGAGCCATAAGTTCTGCAGGCTGTTTCTTTTGATAACGGTTACATTTGGGGCAATCACTCACCATGTTTTCAATTTGCTGAGAGATGCCAGTCCAATACAGGGCTTCTCTGGCTCTCTGTTTACACTTGGTAACACCCATGTGTGTCTCATGAATTTGCTGAAGCATGTTCTTTCTCATACTTGGAGGTACCACAATACAAACACCTTTGTAGATGATACCATCTGACACTGAAAGTAAATCTCGGAGAGTGAAGTATTCTGGAGTGAGGTGTTTCTTGTCTTGTGTCAGGCTACACTTTCATTATCATAACATGGAGCTCATTTAACTCCTCAGCTGTACATTACTGAAACTCTATGTACCTTGCTGGGCTAACTGCAATGAAATTGACCATGCTGATCAATATGGAATCAATGTCAGGCTCACTGTCAGGAATATTAGCATGGCTTAGTGCATCTCCTATGGGAATTTCTTTTCCAGGTTTGTATGTGACAGTGATGTCATATGGTTGGAGGTGCAACATCATATTCTGAAGCATCATGGGAGCTGCTTGAAGGGGCTTTGAGAATATGGCCTGCAGAGGTTTGCGGTCACTTTCCACAAGCACTGGTTTCCCGAATATGTAGTAGTGGAATTTTTTGCAGGCATAAATTATAGCCAGTGTCTCTTTTTTTTTATCTGGGCATATCTTGATTCAGTAGGTGTGAGTGCTCTGGAGGTGTATGCTACTGGTTATCCTTCCTGAATAAGTATACCACCCAATGCGTAACTGCTGGTGTCACACTATAATAATGTCTTTGCTTGTCGAATCTGGCAAGGACAGGGCTTGATGTACATATTGTCTTGAGTTCATCAAAACTTTCTTGTTGAGGTTTATCCCAGTGAAACCCAACATCCTTTCTCATCACAACCCTGAGAGGGGCACTGAAATCACTCAGATTGGGAATGAATTTCCCCAAATATTGCACCAATCCCAGGGATCTGCAGATGTCATCCTTTCCTGTTGGTGCAGGCATTTCTTTCAGTGTTCTGGCCTTGCCTGGGTCAGGCTTGAGACCATGTTCTGATATAATGTGACCTGCATACTTAACTTCATGCTTCTTGATAACACATTTATCAGTGTTCAGCCCAAGGTTTCGGCTTTTGCTTGTTCCACAACCTTTTTCAAGATGATGTTGTGATGAGCATCATTTTCACCTGCAATCAAGATGTCGTCCATGATTGCTCTTGCACCTGATATCCCCTCTAGCATACTGTCCATAATTCTTTGGAAGATTTCTGGAGCAGACTTGATTCCAAATGGTAAGCGAAGCCATCAAAATCTTCCCAGTGGAGTGTTGAACGCTGTCAACAAGCTTGATTCATAGTCAAGTTTTATTTGTAGGAAACCTGACTTAGCATCCAGGACTGAAAACACTTTAGCATTGGGAAATGACGCCACTACTTCCTTGACTGTAGGTATTGGGTAGTGTTCTCATCTAATGGCAACATTTAGATCCTTCGGATCCAGGCAGATTCTGACTTTGGACTTCTTCATGACCACCATCATAGAGCTTACCCAGTCCATGGGCACTATAATCCTCATGATGAGACCTGATTTTTCCATTTCCAGGAGTTTAGTTTGGTGTTGGTTTTCTCAACAAGTGCATGTGGTTGTCAACGCAGACCATTAACAACAGGGGTGACGGTGGGATCAATCATCAATGTGTAAGTCCTGGTAGTGTTGCTCTTTTCAGTTAAAAGGAAGAAGATGCCTTTATTTGCCACATGCACACTCAAGCACAGTGAAATTCATCCTCTGCATTAACCCATCTGAAGCAGTGAACACACACATGCGCACACACACACAAGTGAGTAATAAGCGCGCACACATACCCAGAGCAGTAGGCAGCCATGCTACAGTGCCCGGGGAGCAGTTGGGGGTTAGGTGCCTTGTTCAAGGGCACTTCAGCCCAAGGCCACCCCATGTTAACCTAACTGCATGTCTTTGGACTATGGGGGAAACCAGACCACCCAGAGGAAACCCACACAGAACAGGGAGAACATGCAAACTCCACACAGAAAGGACCCTGTCAGCCACTGGGCTCAAACCCAGAACCTTCTTGATGTGAGGTGACAGTGCTAACCACTACACCACCGTGCTGCCCAGTTCTGGATACTTGTCAATTTCACACTGTACTGAGCGAATATGTTTGAGTCCCAGCTGAGTGCTGGGTCAACCTGCTAGTAGTGGTTTATCATCGGTGTGGACAACCGTGTACTTTACATCAAATTGCTTATCCATGTATTTGGTTGGTAAGATGACACATCCAAGTTCATCAGGTCTATCTAATCCTGCCCCCCCCCACTCTGTCTGTCCCTCTGAGTTACATATCAATCATGAGCTCGAGATACTGACCTCTTCTGCTCCTCAAACCTGCCTGATCCATCCTGATGCCCTACAGTGGTGCTTGAAAGTTTGTGAACCCTTTAGAATTTTCTATATTTCTGTATAAATATGACCTAAAACATCAGATTTTCACTCAAGTCCTAAAAGTAGATAAAGAGAACCCAGTTAAACAAATGAGACAAAATATTATACTTGGTCATTTATTTATTGAGGAAAATGATCCAATATTACATATCTGTGAGTGGCAAAAGTATGTGAACCTCTAGGATTAGCAGTTAACTTGAAGGTGAAATTAGAGTCAGCTGTTTTCAATCAATGGAATGACAATCAGGTGAGAGTGGGCACCCTGTTTTATTTAAAGAACAGGGATCTATCCAAGTCTGATCTTCACAACACATGTTTGTGGAAGTGTATCATGGCACGAACAAAGGAGATTTCTGAGGACTTCAGAAAAAGCGTTGTTGATGCTCGTCAGGCTGGAAAAGGTCACAAAACCATCTCTAAAGAGTTTGGACTCCACCAATCCACAGTCAGACAGATTGTGTACAAATGGAGGAAATTCAAGACCATTGTTACCCTCCCCAGGAGTGGTCGACCAACAAAGATCACTCCAAGAGCAAGGCGTGTAATAGTCGGCAAGGTCACAAAGGACCCCAGGGTAACTTCTAAGCAACTGAAGGCCTCTCTTACATTGGCTAATGTTAATGTTCATGAGTCCACCATCAGGAGAACACTGAACAACAATGGTGTGCATGGCAGGGTTGCAAGGAGAAAGCCACTGCTCTCCAAAAAGAACAGTGCTGCTCATCTGCAGTTTGCTAAAGATCACATGAACAAGCCAGAAGGCTATTGGAAAAATGTTTTGTGGACAGATGAAACCAAAATAGAACTTTTTGGTTTAAATGAGAAGCATTATGTTTGGAGAAAGGAAAACACTGCATTCCAGCATAAGAACCTTATCCCATCTGTGAAACATGGTGGTGGTAGTATCATGGTTTGGGCCTGTTTTGCTGCATCTGGGCCAGGATGGCTTGCCTTCATTGATGGAACAATGAATTCTGAATTATACCAGCGAATTCTAAAGAAAAATGTCAGGACATCTGTCCATGAACGGAATCTCAAGAGAAGGTGGGTCATGCAGAAAGACAGCAACCCTAAGCACACAAGTCGTTCTACCAAAGAATGGTTAAAGAAGAATAAAGTGAATGTTTTGGAATGGCCAAGTCAAAGTCCTGACCTTAATTCAATCGAAATGTTGTGGAAGGACCTGAAGCGAGCAGTTCATGTGAGGAAACCCACCAACATCCCAGAGTTGAAGCTGTTCTGTATGGAGGAACGGGCTAAAATTCCTCCAAGCCGGTGTGCAGGACTGATCAACAGTTACCGCAAACGTTTAGTTGCAATTATTGCTGCACAAGGGGGTCACACCAGATACTGAAAGCAAAGGTTCACATACTTTTGCCACTCACAGATATGTAATATTGGATCATTTTCCTCAATAAATAAATGACCAACTATAATATTTTTGTCTGATTTGTTTAACTGGGTTCTCTTTATTTACTTTTAAGATTTGTGTGAAAATCTGATGATGTTTTAGGTCATATTTATGCAGAACTATAGAACATTCTAAAGGGTTCACAAACTTTCAAGCACCACTGTATGTCTGGTTGGAGTCTCATCACATTGCTCCTGTGGAGGACGGCCCCATATGGACAGCTGAAAGTCACACTTGGAAGATGCTCTGGACACTTACAGTAATGCTTTTATGGCTGAGGACTACAGTTGACTTGCTAACTTTAGGACTGCAGTTGTCATGAACAGTTTTGCACTCAAGTTTCCATCAATGAAGAGTTTATAACATCAACGAAACTGACTTCATGTTAAAACTGTTAAAAATGTTATCATGTTGTCTGTTATCGCCCAGATGAGGATGGGTTCCCTTTTGAGTCTGGGTCATCTCGAGGTTTCTTCCTCATGTCGTGTGAGGGAGTTTTTCCTTGCCACCATTGCCACAGGCTTCATCATTGGAGATAAATTAGGGGATAGATTAGGGGATAAAATTAGCTCATGTTAAAGTCATTAAAATTCTGTAAAGCTGCTTTGCGACAATGTCTATTGTTGAAGGTGCTATAAAAATAAACTTGACTTGACTAGACTATGTCCAGTGTATGACTTGAACTTTGTTTGACTTGATCAGGGGAAACCTATGACCTAGTCTGATGTAAGTCTTGTAAGGGAGAATTGACTCATGTGCACCAGTGTCAATGTGCATTACAATGTCTGTATTGTCAACCTGCAATGTTTCCCACCAGTCATTATCATTAGTGTCTTTACTAGTATCTCCCACATGTCCAATGAGGTGAAGATATTTGCTGTCAGGATCACAATCTGAATAATCAGAATCTTGGACCATTTTCACTTTAGCACTGTTACTCCTACACACTTTAGTGAAGTGACCTATCTTGTGACAGGCCCCACACTTGTTACCAGTGGCTGGACACTTGGCATGTGAACTACTGTAACCACATTTACCACACGTCTGTCTCTTTCACTTTATTTTTGGCTTTCTGTTGTCTGTCATTATAAAGTCTTTTGTCAGATTTGTTGGACTTTTTGTTCATATGGCGGTGTCTAGAGTTGATGAAGTTGACCTTTGGGTCTTCATCTGATTGTATAGCCTTCAGATTATCACATGATGTCTCATATGCTTGGCCTATGTGCACTGCCATTTCAAGAGTTATTTTGTCACCTTTCTCAAGACATTTCTCACAGATTGGCTGAAGTGAGTGTAGAACAATGTCATCACAAGCCATGTGGTCGGGGTCAACATAACCACAATCTGCGGCTAACTGTCTGAGGTCTGCTACATCTTGTTTTTATGTCTGTGAAAGTTCATAGTATCTCTTATTTCATTCTTCTTAGGGGCTACATAATTGTCATACTTGACATAAACACCCTGGAGAGTGTCATTTTCAGCTGGATTGTCTTGATTACCTGGTGCCCATGTGAATGTGTTGTACACTTCATGACTTTTGTCACTAATGAAAGTCATTAGATAATTCACTTTTTGAATTTCAGTCTTTCCAGCGAGTGGGCCTTTAAATGTAAATTCAGTGTTGTTTAAATCTTTTACACTCTTTTTCTAAGTCTGGAGCTTGCCAGTTCATAGACGGTTGGACACTACGTTCCGCCATAATCAAAATCGACTGGTGAGGAAAAGGCATGGAATTACCATTCTATCAAAGCCAACTCACTTGCCGAGAACTGTAGCCAGCTGGTTGCTGATGTAAACTCGTGTAGCTTGCTTCACGCTTTGTGAATGGAGATGTGAGTTTCTGCTGTTTTACTTTGGGTCTAACCGCTTCCGACACATGTAACATATAGCTATAGAAATGAGTGAGTCTTTGGGAACACGTTTACTGCTGTAAAACTGGTAGAGCATATGTGCCGTATGTTGGCAATGACCAATGTTGTAAACATTGCAACTAACAATACGCCATAATATAAACCTGTGCTAAAGTCAGAGCTACTGTTATAGAAAACTAATCACCGCCTGCTGACCAATCAGAGTCCAGACTTCAGGATAAAAGTTTTTGTCCATCAGAAGGCATTACATAAAGATATATTCATTTATTCAGGTCAAATTGATTTATAAAGCACATTTAAAACAACAGCTGCTTTAGTCAAAGTGCTGTACCAAAGGCATAATAGCATAAAGTTTGGCACTGTACTGTCTGTCTGTGCTAATTGTCATTTTTGCACTGTCCTTGCTGTCTGCACTTCATGGTGTTTGCGTAATTTGTTTGCAGTAGTTGCACTCACTGTACTTTATGTTGTATTTATAGATTGTAGTCCCGTGATGTTTAATGTAGCCCCATGATCCTGGAGAAACGTTGTTTCGTTTTAACTGTGTATTGTACCAACTGTATATGGTTGAAATGACAAAAAAAAAAAGCCTTGCCCTTGACCTAACATGAACACAATGCCAACAACGGTGCAAAAACAGATTATTAAAACTTCTAATTCACAATTACACACAATAAAAAGCAGAGAAGAAAAAGTGGGTCTTAAGACATGTTTTAAAACTCTCATTAGAGGAAGAAGACCTGATGTGGAGATGAAGATCATTCCAAAGCCTCGGGCCAACAACTGATAAAGCCCTGAGACTTCAGCCGAGATCTTGGGACTACGAGGAGCAGATGTCTGGATGACCTCGGTGCCAAGTCGGGATGAAGGAGGTCGCAGATATATTTTGGAGTGAGACCATGCAAGGCTTTAAAAACAAACCACACAGTTTTAAAATTGATACGGCGTCTCACCGGTGAACAGTGGAGAGAGGTGAGTACAGGTGAGATGTGATCCGTTTTCCTAGAGCCAGTTAAACCTCTAGCTGCTGTGTTTTGAACCAGCTGAAGGCGAGACAGAGCAGATTGGGCCAAACCCACATATAAGGAGTTCCAGTAGTCAAGCCGAGATGTGATAAAAGCATGAATGACTATTTCCAAGTCCTTCTGTCAGAGAAAAGATTTTACCTCTGAAATTTGACTCAGTTGATAAAAACTGGACTTTACTACTACAGAAACTTGGTTATCAAAACTTAGTGATGATTCCAGAATGATACTCAGGTTCCTGACATCATGATGAATCGGTGCTGATAAAGAGACTAACGGAGTGCTGATTTCAGTGGTCGATGAGGTTAGGCCAAAAACAATGACCCCTATTTTAGCTTCATTTAGTTGGAGGAAATTTTGAGCCATCCAGTGTTTAATATCACCAAGACACTCCATCAGCTTTTTCCCTGATGAAGTGATGTCAGGTCTCACTGGTTCAGTGTAACAATGGTAAGAAACAGTGTTTTTGAAAAATGGGCTCCAGGGGGAGCAGATCTAGGGTGAAGGAAAGAGGGGCCAAAATAGAACCTTGTGGAACACCTTGTGTGTGAGGTCCTAGCTGAGAAAAATTATCATCATTGTTAACAAAGATCTACCTTGAAGGTCAGACTCGAACCATTTCAATGCCAAGCCCTGAATGATGACCTCATACTCAAGCTCTTTTAACAGAACCCCAAGATCAACTGTGTCAAACGCTGCACTAAGATCCAGTAGAACTAAAACTGTACAAGACCTCAAGTCCAAAATTAATAAAATGCCATTAATCACCTTCAACAAAGCAGATTCCATACTATGAAGTTTTTTTTAAAACCTGATTGGAACATATTACCTCAGATGTTGTCCTCCAGATATGAAAGTAGCTGCACAGAAACCACCTTTTGGAAGGGGGGGGGGGATTAGATATGGGCCTGCAGTTAGAATGAACTGTGGGATCAGGAATAGGCTTCTTCAGGCTGAATGACAGCATGTTTAAAGATGTCTGGTATTATATCAGAATCTGGGTAGTTGTTGTTAATAATAGCCAAAACAATTGGACTAGTGACCCTGAAAGTATCTTTAAACATCCAGCAGATAATTGGATGCTTTCACATGTAGGACGATATCAGTGAGCTGAGAAGAGGAAACTTGGTGAAAAAGAGTGAGATGGCTGTGCACTGGCCTAACAGAAACTGGTATCGGCACAGAGTGATCAGCAGCTGGTCGCATAATGCTAAATCAAATGACTTGAATTTTATTAACAAAGTAACTGAGACATAGCTCACAGGTCTCAGGAGTAGGCTAATCTCAGGTACACCATGAACAGGTGGGTTTAAAAGTGTTCATGGTGCTAAAAAGCACTCTTGGTCTCGAGGCAGCATGAGCAATTAAAGCAGATAAATACTGAACATTCATTCATCTTCAGTAAGTGTTTTATCCTGGTCAGGGTGCTGGGGAATCATCTCTCCCAGGTGAGGGTGTCGAAAAGGGGATCACATGGATTTATTTATTTGTTCAGTAATATTCAGTCCGTGCTTTATCCTGGTCATGGTGGCAGTGGATGCAAGGCCTGTCCCAGGAACCCTGGGAGTGTGTGCTGGATTGAATTGGATTTGACTGCTGTAGTGATTTAGCACTGTTGCCTCATAGCAAGAAGGTTCTGGGTTTGAGCCCAGTGGCCAACGGGGGCCTTACTGAATGGAGTTTACATGTTCTCTGTACAGGTTTGCTTCGGTTTCCCCCACAGTCCAAGGACATGCAGTTAGGTTAACAGGCTACTCTAAATTGCCCATAGGTGTGAATGTGAGTGTGAAATGAGCCTTGGCCCAGAGAAGACGTCTGCGCTTCTGGATCATGTTTAGATACTGCAGCTTTTTTGAACTATAGAATGTTAGCTGGCAATGGCGGCTGGCACGGTGAATTGTGTTCACAGGTAATATTCTCTGGAAATATTCCTGAGCCCATTTTGTGATTTCCAATAAAATGGAAATTTTATGAAAAATGGAATAAAATTTCTCAGCCCAGAAATGAGAGGAATGTGGCAGGAAGGGCATCCAGTGTAAAATGATGCTCCCTGACCAGGCAACAGATCCTTCATAGTCAGAGTGGTATGGAGCCTATTTTATTGTTTTTTTGTTTTCATCCTGACCATGCAATTAGTTGAAAAGCTTTTAAGAGTGACTTTTTCTAAGAACAGCCCAAAAAGAGCATATTCAGGAAACTCACCATCTCAGAATTTAATCACAATTTGTTATTATAGAGTCTAGGGATAGGAATAGAAAATTTTACTAACCTTGACCAGATTAACCCCTTCCCGGCCGGATGGGCCACGCCCAAAATTTGGAGGTCCGACCACGGGTATGACATTCATGTTGGTTTAAATTGAATATTCTCAAAGATCCCATGATTCTGATTGCTTTTTCTGAGAGAGCATATGGGTGATTCTATAAAGTGCTTCCAAAAAATTTGTGGGGGTGCGAAGCGTATCCACACTAGCGCCACCTACATTTGGCACTGACGACTATCTGGCTACCTAGAATTAAGGCTCCAAATAAAATATGCAACTATATCCCAAGGATTTCTTTTGTTGTTTTCTACTGCTGCATATGTAAGTAAGCTAAATCAAATGAGAAAACAATGGGACTAGTGAGAATAATTTAGAAAATCTAATAAAAAATAATGAAAATCCTTGCCGACACCCTACTTCGGGCCACGCCCACAAAAATATTCTCACTATCCCATACAAACAACTAGTTCTAAAAGCTGAACCAAAAGGTAGTCTATCTATTCCAAATAGAAAATTTGTGGGTAACATTGTTGGTAGGCTAATATTAACACAAGCTTGATTTTCCATCTTCGCCCATGGCATTTTGGCCCCTAAACTGTACCTAGATGTGGATAAACTGATCTGTGATACTAGAAGTTTTATTGGAATTGTATTTTCTGACTTCTTTTCTGCTATTTATAAAATATTTTAGATGTTATTGTACTTCACAAAAATACATACACTTACTGAAAGTGTAATGATATTTAAATTTTCACCGACTAGGTATCTTGTAACACAGCAACATTGAGGCCTTATCAAAGTGACAAAAATTTTCTGCTTCTCAGCTTGAAAAAGATCACTTCATGGTCACTGAAATTTTAGCCAATTTATCATTGAAAGAGGTCTTAAAATGGGTTAGAGTCATATTATAGATCTCACACTACTATATATGTTGGTATCTTAGACAAAGGAATAGCATAGATAGATAGAATAGATAGAATTTACTTTATAGATAGAATTTACTTTAACTTAAGACAGATTTTGAATGAGTTATTTCAATGTAAATGCATCAAAATATTAAAATACATTTTAACCACAAGGGCCATAATGAATTAAGCAAGTTACTAAACCCAATAAATGAGTTACCAAGTAACAAGCCAACCTACATATTTACAAACCATATCCACCATGAACATTTTAGCAATGAAATGCTTTCAGTTCGTTTTAAACATGCACTGTATGCAAGTAGAAAAAGATGCATGCTTTTAAACCATGTCTTCACTGGCACCCAAGGATTCAGCGCAATAAAGCCCGCGCATCAAACCACATCTAAACTGGGCCATTTCAAACATGAGACCAAGCAAGTTGCCACACCTTTTACCGGACCAAACAAAGCAAGTTGCAATAACCCTTACTTGTGCTGCCCTCGTTTAAACCCTCACTTTCAGTTTTTCTTTTGATAAGAAACTGCTGAATTCCCTGCGTCTTTCTTTTCATGCTCAGACTTCCCAGGAACATGGCGGTACACACAGGTAGCGAGGCAGGCGCTTCAGGTGCCGTCTCCGCTGTTTCCCAGTTAAACAATACGCTCGTTTTTTGTTTTAAAACCAATGTAACACAAAGGGCAATAATTACGGACTTGATTCAGGCTTTCATAGTCACAAGCTACATCGTTACCCTCTTGGTTTTATCGGTACGTTGTTGTTGGGCAACAGCAAACCTACCGCAACATAAAGGAAGCAATGTTTTTACCTGTGATAAGCGGAGTCTGCTCATCTCCTACTCCACAATATTGAATGACGGAAAAGCGATTGCCCCTACAAAGCAATTTCGATCCATGGAGAGAAACAGGCCATCCAAACAGCTAAGGAGTTCAGTCAGCTACCTTGTTATCATACTCTTGCTGGCTGGCGACGTCCACCAAAACCCTGGGCCCAACTCCAGCTGTAATGGTGATCCACGGCGCGCTACGGCGACCATCAAACAGGGTACTGTTGATCCGGCTGACTTCGAGTTGCCCCAGCGAGGTAATCCATCTTCCTCAAAACCTGTCACACTGACAAATGTGACTGGAGTGCTCCCGGTTACTTGTAGTAAGATTCCCAATTACAAACAACGCAACTTTCTGCTCCTCCAAACAACCAACCATGCAAAAGTTCTATGGGATCCACGCGCAAAGCCTAAGGGTTTACTCGGGGGGCATTTAAACATCCGAAGTGTCGCTTCCAAAACGGAGCAACTCGAAAAACTGCTTATGGACTCAAATTTAGACTTTCTTTGTTTATCAGAATCATGGTTGACGGACTCATCACCTGACACGGCGTATATTGTACCTGGTTACAACGTTTTCAGAAAAGATAGAAAGCTTGGTAGAGGAGGCGGGCTACTGATGTATGTCAAAAACCACATTAACTGCAAAGAAATTAACCTGGACTGTGTAGATATAGAATGTATGGCAATACGAATGATTTTGTCTGCCAATATGTCCTTTACTGTTATTTGTATATACAGACCACCTTCATCTAATTGTAAGTTTTATGAATACTTGAAGTATTTTGAAAGATTTTGACAGAAACAAAGAACTAATTGTGCTTGGTGATTTTAACATAAACTGGGCAGAGAAATCAAAAAGAAAAAAACTTAAGGATATTACAAATCAATTTGATTTAACACAATTAGTCCAAGGCCCCACTAGAATCACCCCCTCATCTCAAACACAGATTGATCTAATATTCAGCAACAAGACGGAGAGAATAACTAAAACTTTTAATTTTCTGACTGGGCTATCAGATCATAATCTGACACTGATCTCTAGGAAACTAACCAAGGAAAGGTTTAAGTATCAACAGGAAAGTAAAAAGGTTTTTAACATCGTACCAAAGCGGCTTATCAATGAATTTGAGAACCAATTTAAACAACTTTCTTGGAGTGAGCTGCTTGCCACAGATAATGTTGATGATGCTTCTGAGAGCTTAATGACCATGATTAACAAAGTTAAAAGTGAGTTCAGTAAAAATATCACTTATTCCAGGAAGAAACAAAACTTGCCCTGGCTCAGCGAACAAGTATGGTCTTTAATGAGGCAGAGGGACTATGCATTAAAAACTGCAGCTAGGTCTGGATTAGCCCACGATAGGAGAACCTTTCAACAATTGCGTAACAAAGTGGTAAAAGAATTGAGAAAGTCTAAAGCAAACTTCTTTATCAACATTATTAAGGAATCCAGAGGAAATAGCAGGCAAACTTGGAAAAATATTAATACAGTTCTTAAAAAGGATCATAAAAGTAACAGAGATAAGGGGTTTGAATTACAAGTACAGGGCACTTTAACACAAGATAAAGTCAAAATCTGTTCTGAGTTTAATATCTATTTTATTGATTCTGTGCAAAACTTAGCAGAAGTCTTTGGGCCCAGAGAGAAGTGTATTACACCTCCAAATTATAATCTCCCACTTTTTAACATATCTGAAGTCACAGAATCCTCTATAATTAAAACCATAGGCCATCTTAAGAACTCAAAGGCTAAAGATGTTTTTGGTTGTGACTGTGCATTTGTGAGGAAGTATAAAAATATCCTTTCAACTCCGATTACACACTTTGGTTAATCTGTCTTTTAAACATAGTTTTTTTTCCCATTGCCTGGAAGACGGCAGCAATAACTCCTGTTTACAAGGCTGGTGATGTAACTGATGTTACCAACTACAGACCCATCAGCATACTCCCAGTTATCTCTAAAGTAAGTGAAAGGATAGTGTGCAATCAGTTGATGGACCATCTAAATCAGGGCCATTTTCCATTGCACCCGATGCAGTTCGGGTTTAGAAAGAACCACTCAACTGAGACAGCAAACTGTTACTTTATTGAGCAAATTAAAACCAGCCTTGATAATGGGAGTGTTGTTGGTGCTGTTTTCCTTGATTTTAGGAAAGCTTTTGATACTGTAAATCATAACGTTCTGTTATCAAAATTATCCAAGTTTAATTTTTCCGCTAAAGCTCTAGCATGGATGGAGTCTTATTTAGTCTCAAGGAAGCAGTGCACCAGAATTAATGACGTGTGCTCTTCCTTTGCCAATAGTTCTATTGGTGCCCCACAGGGATCAATTTTAGGACCAATTTTATTTAGTTTATATATTAATGACCTACCTTTGATTTGCTCAGACGTCCATATTCAAATGTACGCAGATGACACAGTGATCTATACACATGCCAAAAATAGAGAACTGGCTGCATTAAAACTTACCACAGTACTAAATAAAGTGTCAGACTAGTTAACTAGTAACTGCCTAACTCTTAATGTAAGCAAAACGGTTGCTATGTATTTCTCCAATAAGAGAAATGCACAGCAACAATCTGACATCTTGGTCAAAGGAGAGGTAATTAAAGTTGTTGACAGCTTCAAATACTTGGGCATAATCATTGATTCCAATCTAAACTTCAAAAAACATATTAAGAAGATATCCAGAAATGTTAGAGCGAGTTTGATTACTTTTAGACATATTAGACATCAGCTACCCTTACATGCTGCTAAACTGTTTATGCATTCAATGATTTTCTGCCATTTGTCCTACTGTGCTACAAGCTGGTCTCAGGCAGGGGTAACCACTCTGAAACCCTTGTACTCCCTATATAAACAGGCTGTGAAAGTGTTTGATAAAAAAATAAAACATTATCACCACTGTACCATTATAAAAAACATAACCTGTTAACATTTGACAGTTTTATTTGGTTCTCTGACATGTGCTTGATGTACAAACTGACACATGATCTTGCACCACCACCACTTAAGCAATGTGTGTCATATTGCAGAGATAATGTTAGGGTATCCAGGGCTGCAAGGAGAGGCGACTGCTACACAACATTTAAGAAAACCAGTTTTGGACAATCAGCATTTTCTTATCAAGCAACCAGAAAATGGAACTCAATCCCACATCATATCAGAGACTCTACAAGTTTTAAAAGTTTTAAAAAGTCCCTGAAGGCATGGCTGAAGGACAATCAAGCTTGTAATCATTGATCTGTTTTTAATTTATTTTATCTTTGTGTTTTACTTAGTTTCTACTTGTTGTTTTTAATCCTGTTTGTAATGTCTAGTTGTGTATTTCTTTTTTTCCTGCCCAGGGACTGCAGGTGAAAATTAGCTAACCCTGGTTTAGAAGCTACTCTGTGCATGGTCCCTGTCAAATAAACTAAACTAATTACCAGCCAACAACTACACAAAGCACCATGTGAATATTTGAACCTTAAGACGCTACAAACACAAACATATTTGCTACATTTCTCAATTTATTGATTGGTGTGTGGCAAGCTATTTCTGAACTCTGCGGGGAACCACTTGATGCCTGCTCTTCGTTCACAGTTAAAAAATAGTGGTGCACCTTGGTGGGTGTTGCCTTGGTAATTTCTGTGCGTGAGAGATACAAGGTGTGGCGTGTGAGTGTGTGAACTGCTTGAAATGCGTGTGTCTCATGCTCAATGCGTGAGACTTGAGAGCCCTGGTGTTAGTGCAACGTACAGGTCTGCAGTCATGAGTAAAAAGGGAGTAGAGGAACGGGCTCATCACACAGCCTTGTGGTATGCCGGTGTTTAGGATGAGGGTGGAGGAGCAGTGATGGTCTAAACAAACATGTTGGGGCCTGTTGGTTAGAAAATCTAACAACCAGTTGCAGATGGGAGTGCTGATGCCCAGATCTTTCTATTGTGTAGTTATGGTATATTGTTCAGTATGTCCTGTACTGAACCCTAATCGGTTCCAGTTATTCATACTGGGAAATAAACTGAAATAATCTATCTATTTATCTATTAGAATATATTTGATGCTAAAACCATAACAGCTGGAGCGACTCAGGATACAAAATACAACCCTGGAAGCATGTAGCATGGAGGGGGAGGGGAAAGAATCCTAGCGCGTTTTGATTGGCTGAGAGGAAAGAACAGACGCCCTCGCCGCATCCAATCAGCTCGTGAGAAAAAGGCCACGCCGCGTGACGATTGGCCAGTAGATTTATCTTTAAACATGTGAGCTGAGCTCCGGGAATGCCGTGTGTGTGTTTATAAATGAGTGCGTGTGAAGCGGAAAAACACTGAAAGCACTCGCTGGCCGCGGAGTCGCACTGAGCAGGTAGGAGAGAGAGAGAGAGAGATCTGTATGTGTGTGTGTGAGAGAGAGAGAGAGAGAGGTGTGTGTGTGTGTGAGAGATCTCTGTGTGTGTGTGTGTGTGAGAGCTCTGTGTGTGTGTGAGAGCTCTGTGTGTGTGTGTGTGTGAGAGAGAGATCTGTGTGTGTGTGTGTGAGAGAGAGATCTGTGTGTGTGTGTGTGTGTGTGTGAGAGAGAGATGTGTGTGTGTGTGTGTGCGTGTGTGTGTGAGAGAGAGAGAGATCTGTGTGTGTGTGTGTGTGTGTGTGTGAGAGATCTGTGTGTGTGTGTGTGTGAGAGAGAGATGTGTGTGTGTGTGCGTGTGTGTGAGAGAGAGAGAGATCTGTGTGTGTGTGTGTGTGTGTGTGTGTGTATGAGAGGTGTGTGTGTGTGTGTGTGTGTGAGAGAGATTTGTGTATCCTTGTTTTTATCAGAAACCATAGCAACGCCATGCAGCATCACTGTGAGTGAGTGTGAGAGAGACAGTGACTGTAATACTGCATTAATCCTCCTGAGAGTCTCTGTGTCCTCTATAGCCGGACAATCCAGTGGAGATCATCATTTACACACATTAATTTTTTAATTCTATATTTTTATTGAGGAGATGAAGCTCCAGTGCAGTGATAATCAGCTGCAGGTCGATTGCATCATCCTGCCTGAGGGTTCTTTACAGTGATCAGTGAAACTACTCAAATCCCTCATTTACAAATAATTAGAAATAAATCTAAAGATGATCTGAAATGGAATGAACTTCTCAGACTGTCTGTAGTCTACATTTAATATATTTGATGTATTTATTAAACTATATGCTTAATAGCCTGCAATATCCAGGAGGAACTATAGAGGAATTATTTTCATTCTTTGTTATTATTATTATTATTATTATTATTATTATGTAGTAACATTGTATAATTGGATTCAGAGATACAACTTAATTATTGGCATTGTGTCTTTAAAAATCTATCACGAAACAATTAACATGTAATTTAATATCAAATACTAAATTGTATTAGATTAGATTTCATTCTATTATAAATGTTTGCATTAATTAAAATATGATGATTATGATGATATGAATTATTATTCCTGTTAATACTGAATAGTGTCTAATAATGTGCAATAATAAACCATACTGTATGTTGGACCCCAGATGTCCCCTTACTGGAAAATAAAGTGCACTATGTAGGGCGTAGGGGCCGTATGTGTGTGGGAAAGACGTTTGGGAATGAACTCTGTTTCACCAGGCAGTTTTTAGGGCATTAAAATGACCTTCAGGATGAAAGAACGCTCCAAAATCCACAGCTTTGTGTAGAAAACTGTGTTTAAAAAAGGCAGTCATTCAGTGTTCAGGTATTTTTGATGTATTATGTAACCTGATACACTGAGCAGTTGTTTTCTTTTAAACCGATCTTCATTCATTGTTTCAAAGCTTCACTCCCAGTCCTTTTTTATTAATTTTGGAATGTCAGAGTCCTGAACCAAAATCAGAACTAAATAAAAGAGAGAGCTACATTTAATATGCATGAGATGATTTTTATTAGTCAGAGCATCTCTGTGCAGGAGTGCTGTTTCATTCAGAGCGTCAGTGTTTCTAGCTGTAGACACACCCTCATAATGCACCAAGATCAGTAAGAATATGTCCACCTGGACCACAGGTGCACCTTCAGGTTTAACCTGTCAAGCACATACATGAGTTAACAGACAGACTAATCACATAACTGACAACACAAGTGTCAGTAACATATCTCATTATCTGTAGCCGCTTTATCCTTCTACAGGGTCGCAGGCGAGCTGGATCCTATCCCAGCTGACTACGGGTGAAAGGCGGGGTTCACCCTGGACAAGTCGCCAGGTCATCACAGGGCTGACACATAGACACAGACAACCATTCACACTCACATTCACACCTACGCTCAATTTAGAGTCACCAGTTAACCTAACCTGCATGTTAGTTTTTTGTTTCTTTTTTATCAGACATCTAGTTTTTGGGTTTGTTTACCTGACATGTTTCGACGTACGACTGTCGTCTTCCTCAGAGTGTCCCTGGATGTTATTGGTGACGCATCTTTTATCAGCTGATGTTTCTGAAGCTGATGTTTCAACCCAAAAACTAGATGTCTGATAAAAAAGAAACAAAAAACTAACTATATTTAATATAAGACATAATGAACGTAATTGAAAGACTAACCTGCATGTCTTTGGACTGTGGGGGAAACCGGAGCACCCGGAGGAAACCCACGCAGACACGGGGAGAACATGCAAACTCCACACAGGAAGGCCCTCGCCGGCCACGGGGCTCGAACCCAGGACCTTCTTGCTGTGAGGCGACAGTGCTAACCACTACACCACCGTGCCACCCTGTCAGTAACGTCAAAACTAATCCAATCAACAGACAAGAGGATAAATCTAATTTAAAAAAAACACAAGCGGAACAAATCCTCCTTCATTCATTCACTGTAATCATATTTACAGTGAAAATATACCAAGTCTCCTTTTACAGAAGCTGGCTTTCACGATCTTCATTCCCATAAACCTCAAGGACTCTATCACGGCCCGTGGCGTGTATACGTCTGGTGGATAATGACATTTCATCATTTCTGTTGATTCAAGATTGCTTTGTCCGTATGCATCCATGTACAAGTAGACAGTGCACTGAAACAGCATTTCCCTCCCTCAGACTCCTCTTGGTGCATTTACAGAGAAATGGAACAAAAGAAAACCAAGCAAAACAAGGTATATCAATAACTCTATATAGCTATCCAAAGAAACGGTTAGCTACCTAAGTACAATAAACATAAATGACAAGATAAAGCCAGTGCAGAGGGACTGTACATTTTAAATGTAAATGATCATTTCAGTTTTTCCCCCAAACGTTTAAACACATTTCCAGAAACTGTGGCTCAATTTCTCTAAACACAAACTGAAGAGTAACTACTCTGTCAAAACTCCACAAATCTCTTGGAAAATGAAACCCAGCACTCAAAATTATGTTCTTGCATCTCAAAACCGATTCCTTCCACCAAAACTATCCACACAGTGATTATACGCTGATGTCTTATGAAGTATCAAACACTGATGTGATAAATTCAAACACCACCATCAGAAGTGTTCGTGTGTGTGTTGGGGCTTCATGAGGTCATGTTACATATTCAAATCCATACAAGTGTTGAAATAAGTTTCCTTTTTCTCATGTTGGTGAAGTGTTGGCCTTTTGGCCTGAAATAGCATTTATAGTACTACATGTATATGCAACACAAACGTTACCCGTTTTACGTAGTGTGGAGAAAAACTCAGTAACCCATGTAATGGGCGGCACGGTGGTGTAGTGGTTAGCGCTGTCGCCTCACAGCAAGAAGGTTCCGGGTTTGAGCCCAGTGGCCGGCGAGGGCCTTTCTATGTGGAGTTTGCATGTTCTCCCCGTGTCTGCGTGGGTTTCCTCCGGGTGCTCCGGTTTCCCCCACAGTCCAAAGACATGCAGTTAGGTTGACGTGGGGCGGCCTTGGGCTGAGATGCCCTTGAGCGAGGTACCGAACCCCTGACTGCTCCCCGGGCGCTCTGGTGTGGCTGCCCACTGCTCTGGGTGTGTGTGTGTGTGTGTGTGTGTGTGTGTGTGTGTGTGTGTTCACTGCTTCAGATGGGTTAAATGCAGAGGATGAATTTCACTGTGCTTGAAGTGTGCATGTGACAAATAAAGGTTTCTTCTTTTTTTTTAATGTCAGTACAATGAGAGAGTCAAGTTTATTTGTATAGCTCTTTTAACAATAAACATTGTCGCAAAGCAGCTTTACAGAATTTGAACGACTTAAAACATGAGCTAATTTTATCCCTAATCTATCCCCAATGATGAAGCCTGTGGCGACGGTGGCAAGGAAAAACTCCCTCAGACGACATGAGGAAGAAACCTTGAGAGGAACCAGACTCAAAAGGGAACCCATCCTCATTCAACAACAGACAGCATAACTATAACATTAACAGTTTTAACATGAAGTCAGTTTCGTTGATGCTATAAACCCCCCACCAAGTTGAGGCTTTTGATGCCGAGATTAATGAAAGTAATTCAGTTTCTTTAAGGGGAGTAAAACATTCTAATTGCTGATCTGATAGTTATATTGTTAACTACAGGGTCACTTACATTGTCTGACCTTAAATTAGTAGTTTGAATTTTTTGTCGGATATTCTCAATTTTGTCATTTAAAAAAAAAAATTCATGAAGTCGTTGCTACTCCATACTGCAGGTGTGCATGTGTCTATAGTGGACTTATTCCTGGTTAATTTTGCTACAGTATTAAATAGGAATCTAGGATTATTTTTGTTATCTTCTATTAGGGAGGAGAGATATGTCGATCTCGCAGCACTAAGAGCTTTTCTATACTTCAGGAAGCTCTCCTTCCACGCTAATTTGAACACTACCAATTTTGTTTGACGCCATTTACGTTCCAATTTTCGAGTGGTCTGTTTTAATGTGTGAGTGTCATCAGGGGTTAAATTGGGATTGGTTATGTGGGGGGGCTCTGCCTCGTACCCGCCCCTGCCCCCGCCGCCCTGCCCCAATATACTTTTTGGAAAATAACCCTCTAATTTGATAACCATATCATATTGCACAGAGATATACACCTTATCTGTGTGTTGTAGGCCTATGTGTGTCTTGTAGTGCCCCCCTACACATTATGGCAGTTTGAATGTAGATTGGTTGGCCAATGTAACAGATTGTACAGGTTGTTGTACATTGGTTTGAAGGAAATGATTAGTGGGGGGTCTGGGGGTCCTCCCCCAGAAGTTTTTTATTATCATACATGTTATTTGCTGAATTCTGGTGCATTTTAATAAGTTGTTAGCTGACTTTACAGAGGTAGGTTGAGCAATATCATGTTAAATCTTGTCACATGCCTACAGGTGAAAAATGTGAAGGAGAAATGTTCAGTGAGAAAATTTGAAGGCTTGCACAATCTTAAACCAAAACAGTTGATTTATTTTGGAGGATAAATGTTAAATATGCCAAAACACTGTCAGTCAAATTGTCAATCAAATATATTCATGCAGTGAATGCAACCAAATACAAACAACACTATAACATTGGAAGCATTTATTACTATTGTTATTATTATGTATTCAATTATTTATTTGGCATGTGGTGCTTTTTGTATTGTCTAGAACATACATAAGATGAGCATATTATAGCAGCAAAATAGAAGCACAATCATTTGAATGCAGCAAAAGTTTTGCTAAACACATACTGTCTAAAAATAAAAACAACATATTTAGATCAGTATTATTTTTCCCCTGGAAATTGAACTCGCCAAATGCACAGACAGCTCGTTCAAGCACCTCTGATGGATTAGGATCGTATGCAGGTAAAAGGGGAGACGGTGTACGGAGAAAATTATAAACAAGTCACAACGCTGAAACACAAGCCCAAAAACCCGCAAACCACGACTTCTGATTATTTTTTTAAAGCGAGCTCACAAAAAAAGAAACCCCAAAGTCGCTTATAAAAAGCGGAATTGGCAACCCACGCAGTGTTCCAGAAACCAGAATCTCTGATCACAAGTTCTGTTCTAAATAGCTTTGACAGGTCGTCTTGTTATCAGGAAAACTATGATCTATCTCATAAAAGTCATGGGTTTATTGATTAATAAAATGATATTTAATTATTCAGAACTGAAAATCGTGAAAAGGGTTTGTTGCTTTTGATGTGTGCGTGATCATATGCCATCCGCTCCGAGCTTATGTGCCGGGGCTCAGCCCCGGACAGCCCCGGCCCAATTTAACCCCTGAGTGTCATCATTATACCAGGGTGCTAATTTTTTTGTCTCTGACCATTTTCCTTTTAAGAGGAGCTACATTATCTAAAGTATAGCGGAACGTTGACTCTAAGCATTCAGTTGCCTGATCAAGTTCTGCAGGGGCTGACAGTGACCCAATCAAAGTTGATAACTCTGGGAGATCATTTATAAAGCTCTGTGCAGTAGTTGATGTGAATGTACTTTTAATACAGTAGCGTGGTGAGGTGCATATATTATTACTCAGACATATTTTGAATGAGATGAGACAATGATCTGAGATAACTTCAGACTGTGGAAGTGTGACTATATTTTCTACGTTTAATCTGAATGTTAGTATTAGATCGAGGGTGTGGCCACCATTATGGGTCGGTCCTATGACATTCTGATTAATCCCTACTGAATCTAAAATGGACACAAACACTGTTTTCAAAGGGTCTTCTGGGTTATCGAAGTGAATATTAAAATCTCCGACAACTAAAGCTTTGTCTAAGGAAATAACCAGATCTGAGATAAAATCTGCAAATTCAGAAAGAAACTCAGAATATGGCCCCGGGGGCCTGTAAATAATAAGCAATGGAATTAACTGGGTAGACTTATTTTTCGAGGCTACATACATTATATGAGTATGAAGAACTTCAAATGTATTACATTTATAACCAGGTTTTTGTGTTACACCTAGATAATCGTTATAAATAACCGCGACGCCTCCTCCTCTGCCAGTTAGACGAGGCTGGTGTATATAACTGTAACCCAGGACCTTCTTGCTGTGAGGCGACAGCGCTAACCACTACACCACCGTGCCGCCATAGGACTCGCTTCATTTAATGCTATATATTCATTTGGCTTAATCCATGTTTCAGTTAAACAAAGTACATTAAACTCCTGATCAGTAATGAGTTCATTAACCATTAGCGCTTTAGATGTAAGAGATCTAATATTTAATAGCCCCACCTTTAGATCAAAGGTGCTGGCAGCAGCTGTACAGTCAGTATGATCTAATTTTATATTGATTAGGTTACTGGAACAAACTCTCTGAAAATTTCTACTTTTTTGTTGAGCTCGGGGAACAGACACAGTCTCGATGTAGTGGACCCTGAGTGACGACTCTGTGCAGCTAGCAGACAGTCGGTTTAGCCTGTTCGTCTGCTCCCTGGTCTTGGCTCTGGATTGTCAGAAATTAACTAGGCCTGTTCTGAGACTATGACCTATGCTGCAGGAAATGAGAGCAGCACCTTCCTGAGTGGGATGGATACCGTCCCGCCCTAACAGGCCAGCAGTACCCTCAAAATTAGCCCAATTATCTATAAAGCCCACACTGTTTTCAGAGCACCACCTGGACAACCAGCAGTTCAGCGACCATAACCTGCTGTAAGCTACATCGCCACGCCGCATTGGGATGGGGCCAGAGCATACTACAGCATCGGACATCGCCTTCGCTAATTTAAACACCTCTACAAAGTTACTCTTCGTAACCTCAGACTGACGAAGGTGTATATCATTAGCTCCTGCATGGATAACTATCTTTGAGAACCTGCGCTTGCCTCGGACCCTAATGGCCCTTTTCCACTACCCTTTTTCAGCTCACTTCAGCTCACTTCAGCCCGACACGGCTCGCGTTTCGAATACCAAAAACCAGCACGACTCAGCTCGCTTCAGCCCTGCTTAGCCCCTAAAACTCGCACGGTTTTGGAGTGGGGCTGAAGCGAGCCAAACCGTGCCGAGTGAGGCTGGGGGCGTGAGCAGACACTCCCCTGTGCACTGATTGGTGAGGAGGAGTGTCCTCACATGCCCACACACGCCCCGCGAGCGCGCTGGGATCTGTAAACATCGCAAACCCGGAAGGAGAAGAATTACGAATTGCGAGAATTTCTGAAGCCTTATGCGCCTCGCCTCATCTATACGCTCTTGCCAGTATCTGTCCGCGTTGTCGGTGACAACAAGCCACAGCACCAAGACCAGCAACACTAACAACTCCATGTCCTCCATGTTTATTGTTTACTATTCGGGTCGTGAGACTACCGCTTAAAAGCTCACTGATGTCACTGTTTGTGCTGCTTAACGACATCACCTGACGTCCACCCACTTTCGCTAACTCCACCCAATGTGTCCACCCACTTCCAGACAGCACGGTTCAGCGCGGTTGTAGTCAAAATGCAACTCCAACAGCCCCGCTCAGCTCGACTCAGCCGCGTTTGTAGTGGAAAAGCGGCATAAGATTACCTGCTATGTCCGGCACCCTGGCTCCCGGTATACACCTGACTAAAGCTGCTGGTGCCCCTAAAGGCTGAGCTAATTTTACATGCCGTATGATAGAGTCCCCTATAACCAGAGCTCTTTCAGGTTTCTCAGTGGGTGCATCACTAAGGAGAGCAAACCTGTTCGACACGTGATGCAGAGAGGAGTGGTGTTCCCGTGGGCGAGCCTCAGCGGTAGCTTTGGCTCTACGCTTATGCTGCCGAGTCGTCACCCATTCGCCCCGCTGTAAGGGCTCTAATGCTGGAGTTGGGGGATTGCTAACTCCACCTAGGGCATCCAGACTTTCCCCTGCAGAAACTACACTGTTCTCATTCTCACTGGCCTTCTCTAAAGCCTGGACACGTGCTTCTAACACTATAATCTCCGTCAGAGAGCTAACTAATCTGCACTTTTCACAAATAAAGCTATCGCTAGTGATGGAGGAAGAATGACTAAACATCCTGCACTCAGCACACCGAACAGGCTGAAGGTGTGCCATGATGAAAAGATTCATGTACCTTAATTGAAGATCTGTTGATATTAAAGCAGATCCAATGTAGATGTCCTCCGCTTGTGGTCTTTACGCAGGAGGAGGAAAAAAAAGAAAAAGAAAGCTTCCAGTCTCTGCGTTCTTCTGAAAAAAGAGAGAGGGAAAAAAAATCGGGAAAAGGAAAGCGAAAGTGGAAAGTACAAAAAGGAAAGCGACTGTACAATAAAAATGAAGATGATACTGGAAAATTATTTGTAGAAAAAAATGTAAAAAGATTAGTAATTAACGCCAATACTTGTGGAAAAAAAGACTCGTCACAAACAACTCAGGAACCAGGAAGTGCGAAGCACAGAATGCACATGCGCAACCCGATCGCCGATCCTACCCAAGCCCAGTGGCTCAACACTACACTCAGTGCATCGATACAAAACAGAACAAGAAATATTTATTATACTGCAGTACAAAGTGTTCAGCTGAACTGACAAAAAATTGCATAATGCACTGAAACAGATCACTCTGCATCCCGCCTCTGATCCGGTCAGGCCACAGGACCTCATCCACATCAGCTGCAGTGTTCTACCTGACCAAGCAGCAGGGAGAAAACACCTGGCATGGCAGAT
The DNA here is from genome assembly GCF_027579695.1 of Neoarius graeffei. Taxonomy (NCBI): domain Eukaryota; kingdom Metazoa; phylum Chordata; class Actinopteri; order Siluriformes; family Ariidae; genus Neoarius; species Neoarius graeffei. The sequence goes on from NC_083577.1 coordinate 93,505,315, forward strand.
CCATCCCTGGCACTCATCTGTGTAGTGGTCATCACATGCCTCCTCCATTGCCTGGAGTAATGCCATGCGCTCGTGGGGTCTGCGTTTGTACACTTTACACCACCATGCTGAAAGAATTCCTCTACTGGATTTAGAAATGGGGAATATGGTGAAAGTACAGCACTATGAAATGTGGGCTGTTGGCAACCCAGTCGTGGACCAGAGCAGCCCAGTGGAAACAAACATTATCCCAAAGGACAATGAAGGTGGGCTGCTCCGGTTCCTCTTCCTGTGGGAGGATGAGGATATTTATGAGTTCATCAAGGAATGTTAGCAAACAGGAAGTGTTCTAGGGACCAAGTTGTGTATGGTAATTGACAATGGCACGTTTGCCAGTGATGTTCCGTCCCGCTGCCTGGTCTTCTGCAGGTCAAACCCTGCCTCGTCAATGAAGATGTACTCAAAGGGAACAGCACTGGCATCGAGTTCAAGCACTCCGAAAAAGGGAGATGATCAGACACAAGGCCTACATACAGGAACACTGAGGGACACAGTGACGTCTACACAGACTGCTGAGAGGATGCTGTACTCACACGCATGTATTAGTATCGCTGCTCCTTCACTCAGCCAGAGTTGCACTCGGATGCAACACGATATACCCGTTTCATCCTCCGCTGGTGTTGATTTGAGACATGGTCGATTGTGGACAGGCTGACCTGGCTAATGTTTGTGAAATGGACATTGTCTTTCAGGACTCAGGGTTGGCATGGTGGTGTAGTGGTTAGCACTGTCGTCTCACAGCAAGAAGGTTCTGGGTTTGAGCCCAGTGGCTGATGGGAGCCTTTCTGTTTGGAGTTTGCATGTTCTCCCTGTGTCTGTGTGGGTTTCCTCTGGGTGCTCCGGTTTCCCCCACAGTCCAAAGACATTCAAGTTAGGATAATTGGTGACTCTAAATTGACCGTAGGTATGAATGTGAGTGTAAATGGTTGTTTGTCTCTGTGTGTCAGCCCTGCGATGACCAGGCAACTTGTCCAGGGTGTACCCTGCTTCTTGCTCATAGTCACCTGGAATCGGCTCCAGCTTACCCGTGACCCTGTACAGGATAAGTGGCTACAGATAATGGATGGATGGACTCAGGGTGATGGTATCATTTCCCAAAGCCATGTTGATTATAGTGGTCTCTTGCTCATCTGTGAATTTCTGGCCTCTGCCACCTCTCGCTGGCCATCTTTCTGTTCTGTGAAAAGTATATACACAGATTACAGGATACACATTTTAGTGTACAGCGAGGCAAACTTAAGACAGAACATTACACTGTGGGCTACATTACTGTGAGCATTGTAGATATCCAGAGAAGCCATAAAGTTATGGTATACTGTAATTACTGTTGAGTACCTATTATAAAACTTCTCAGGTGGTTACTAATCCATTCTCTTCTCTAAAAGCCTGGATAACTGTGGCTGCTGTGAAGCAGCTCAAATTTGGCTGGACTCGCTGCCCAGCTTCAGTCACGGTCAGACCATGAATGATTAATGGTCCACCAAAGTTGCATGCATTTTATTGGAAATATTGGTTCACCTTTGCCTTCCTCTTCCTCAGTGACCTCCACTGCCTGCTTGGCCTCCTCTTACTCTCGCCCTTCCTCTTCCTCTGTATTCTTCCTGCTCCATTTTCTTGGCCAACGTCTGTATGAATCGCTGGAGGCTTCGTTTACACTCTGACACATGATCGAATTGTTTTCCAGTTAAGGTTCCACATGACTCGGACTAATCGGTAATCAGGGTGTTGCATTTTGAAGACCAGTGTTTCTCAGTGAGCAAAGTGTAGTAGATTATATGTAATTTGGGTTCAGAGATTTGCAAAACTATAATGATATTTGAGTGAGACCAGTGGAGTCAGGCTTGGAGTTTAGCAGTTTGGGGTTATGCTGCTGATACATGAGCTGCACGTTTTTAGAATTGTGTGCATAGTTCCTTTTTTTTTTTTTGTGCGTGCGTGCGTGGTTTCAGTTTGAACTTTGATGTTGTATTTATTAGGGTTGGGCGGTATCCAAATTTTGATACCTTTAAACCGTCTCTGTGTTTTCCCGGGGTATACGGTATTACCGAGAAAAAAATAATATTTTGTTTCGGCCTACTGTGTAACGTGCGCCTATGCCTCAAATGTACTATTTAAAAGCAGCATAGCGAATTGTGTGCATTGATGAATGGATTAAGAGATATTTCAAAGCATCACGCAACTCTTCCTTCATCTTGAAAATAGCATTCAACTGTCGTTTACACATGTCTGCGTTGAAACGCCATTTGCAGCACTATTTCACCTGCTCCATCAAAAAAAAGTACACGATGAGCAGGATCATACCCTTTCAAGCATGGGAAATAAAAAAAAGAAAAAGAATCAACCAACACCCAAGTCCGTTTAGACTGCGCGATACACCATATTCTTCAGCGCAAATGAGGCGAACCTAATTCAAATGGTGATAGCTGCACAAGGCAAAATCATATGGGCCCACGTCATGCCATGGCGGGGAAATTAATAATCAAATGGCCTTACCTTGCTTAAAACGTTGTCTTGATCACATAACTCCTTACAATTATTCCACTTAAATCCATACGGTTTAACACACCCAACAAAGATAGCAAGCGCATTGCTAATTCCCACCAGAAACCTAACAGTTTACGCTACGATGTTTTCTTCCGTTTCTTCAGTAGATGACATTTCAAACGTTTATTACCCACATCCCAAATGTCATACGTTATATTATTTTACCTTGTTGTTACTCATGTAACCTACTCAAAACACAACTCATTGGAGAGATCTCGTGGAAGTGGAGTACCCCAGGCTATGGTGTGCCTTAGGGGACATATTAGATTTTTCGTTTGGTTTGAAACCAAAATACTGCCACACTGCCGATGTTGTGTGTGTGTGTGTATATATATATATATATATATATTTTTTTGCCACTAACTCGTTATCTTGACTTGCCATCTTTCAACCGCGGTCTCAGTCTCGTGTTTTTTTTTTTTTTTTTTTTTAGATAGGACAGTATAGAGAGACAGGAAATGAGCGGGGGAGAGAGAGACGGGATCGGGAAATAACCTCGGGTCGGAATCGAACCCGGGTCCCCGGATTTATGGTACGGTGCCTTAGCCATCTGAGCCATGACACCCCCGGTCTCAGTCTCTTGCGAAGCTTTCTGTCAGACTCCAAAATGTCACGCAGGGTTGCCATGGTAACGACATAAACAACCCTGCACGCGATGAAAACTTCTTTAGGAAATTGATAGAATTAGTGAAAATACGATCGCACAGTTATTCGGGATGATCTTCAATTTATTATTTTATATTATGACCTCATGTACTCCATATTTATTTAGATATTATATATATTTTTTTAAATGACGGTAATGAGACCGATACCGTTGGTACTTTTGGATACCTCGGGATACCTTCTTACCGTAATACCGCCCAACCCTAGTATTTATGCTGTAGTTCACTTTATAAACCTTGTTAATGTTCAGTTGTCTAAAACATTTATTGCGTGTTATGTCTGCATGTTATTACAGACAACACAGTTCAAGCATGTCAGATTGCTCTCTGGCATTTTAACAGGAAATGATTTGTGGTCCAGGTTGAGCAATAGATAGGAACGAGAAGAAATGAGAGGAGCTGTTTTGAAACAGAATCACAGTGGATCTCGAAAAGCATGGCCAAGCGTCAAAAAGGATCACTGCTTAAAATATGCCAATGTCGCTGCACAACAATTTGTAATGGATTGGAAATGTGTACAAATGTGGAGCCACATGGAACAGGATTTTGTAGTTCATCTTCTGCAGCTTATAAGGTCAGAGCATTGGATATTACGCACTTGGTCTTGGCAATCCATCCGTCCATTATCAATACCGCTTATCCACTGTGGGTGAGCTAGAGCTACAGCTGACTTCGGGTAAGAGGTGGGATTCACCCTGGGCAGGTAACCAGTCTATCACACGGAGACGAACAATATTTACTTGATTTCCTCTCTGGATTATAAAAGTATTTCTGATCCTTCTTGAGAGAAGCCACTTGACCTAATCGTCATGTCTTTGGACCGTGTGAGGAAACCCACCCAGGCACAAGGAGAACATTTAAACCACACAGAAAGACCCCAGTTGACCTCAGGGTTCAAACCCAGAACCTCCTTGCTGTGAGGCGACAGTGATAATGACTGTGCCACCTGGCAGTTTGCTAGTCATGCATTGTTATACCCCTAATCAGAAAATCTCTGACATACTGTAGCTCCTCCACCTGTCTCTCGACTGCATCCTCACTATCACATATGTGCCACGCCCTTGAGAACTGGCTGTATGGTAAGCTACATTTTAGTGACATAGGATGAAAGCTACGGTAACCTCAAAACATGTTTCAGTTCATTTCCTTACGCTAAATGTCAGTGTGTAATAGATGACCTGTCTTTTTAACCATCACACCAAGGAATGATATGACTTCATTATTAGTATTTAATGTGAATCTAATAGACACAAATCTAGTGTTAACATGAACTGCATTCAGCAACCCAACTCTTCAACCGAGTCACCCCAAAAATATCAAATGTGCCTGTACCAATCCTTCAGATGTGAATGAAATGGATTATTTGAACTGATATCCTGTTTGGAATAAGTTTGCGTAATTCGGTGCTGTTGGGAGCGCACACAGCTGCTCCCTGAGTTTGAGTTTGCAAGTTAAATTTATTCATTCATTCTGAGACCTGAAATAATTTATTGTAAAAACATCATGAATCAGGGAAAATGAAAATTCAGTGTTTGTAGAAAGACTCATCGCTTCCATTGTACACCTCCTATCAAAACTGGCTGCATCAGCCACTTTTATCCTTCAGTTTTTGTAAAAAGAAAGATCAGTGGTATCTTTGAGAAAGGAAAGCAGGTGGTACACGAGCTCCCTGATGTGATCAACAAACTGTGAGAGGGGCTCAGTTATAGTTTCGTTGTCGGACACAGTCAGGCGTCCCAGGTGGATTATTCAGTCTTTTATTAATTTTAGGAAGACCATTCATTCAGTGTTCAAATTCCTGCTCTGACCGGATTAATCTGCAGGAGATATTTATATTCAGTTTCATCAATAATCAGATTAATGCTTTCTTTGATGTGGAATTTCTCATCATTGCATTGAGCAGTAGGATTCACAGGACACACGGTTCCATCACTCCGCTACCTTTCTAATAGGACCCCCCCCCCCCCCCCCAAATCAGCGGGCTTCATCACAATATCATCATACAACATTCAGTCACTCAAAGCTTTTTTCTGAGGTCAGAAGTTAAGGTTTAATTGTATAATCACTATCTAGACATCTAAATCTACATTCACTACACTGTAGAACAAAACTGAAGACAAACTATGAAATAACATCTGGAATTATGTGGTAAACAAAGTGTTAAACAACAAAAATGTTTTGATATTTTAGTTTCTTCAGTGTATCCAATGTTTTCCCTTGGTGATGCTTTGCATACTATCGGCATTCTCTTAACCAGCTTCATGAGGGAGTCACCTGGAATACTTTTCAATTAACAGCTATGTCTCGTCAAAAGTTAATTAGTGATGTGATTAGATAGAACTTTATTGATCCCTTTGGGCGGGTTCCCTCAGGGAAATTAAAAAGGACGAGTTTCTTAACTTCTTAATGAGTTTGAAATCAAACAGTAAACAATAAATAATAAAAATACAGTAAATAGCCCTATTCCACAACTGTAGTAAACCATATTTTGTCAAGAACCGAACAACTACCGTGCCTTGCAAAAGTAATCATCCCCCTTGGTGCTTGTCCTGTTTTGTCGCATTACAAGCTGGAGTTAAAATGGATTTTTGGAGGGTTAGCACCATTTGATTTACACAACATGCCGACAACTTTAAAGGTGCACATTGTTTTATTGTGACACAAACAATAATTAAGATGAAAAAGAAATCTGGAGTGTGCATAGGTATTCACACCCCAAGTCAGTACTTTGTAGAGCCACCTTTTGCTGCAATTACAGCTGCAAGTCTCTTGGGGTGTGTCTCTATTAGCTTAGCACATCTAGCCACTGGGATATTTGACCATTCCTCAAGGCAAAACTGCTCCAACTCCTTCCAGTTAGATGGGTTGCGTTGGTCTACAGCAATCTTCAAGTTATGCCACAGATTCTCAATTGGATTGAGGTCTTGGCTTTGATTAGGCCATTCCAAGACATTTAAATGTTTCCCTTTAAACCACTCCAGTGTAGCTTTAGCAGTATGTTTAGGGTCATTGTCCTGCTGGAATGTGAACCTTCGTCCCAGTCTCAAACCTCTGGCCGACTCAAACAGGTTTTCCTCCAGAATTGCCCTGTATTTAGTGACATCCATCTTTCCTTCAGTCCTGACCAGCTTTCCTGTCCCTGCAGATGAAAAACATCCCCACAACATGATACTCCCATCTCCACTGTGGCGCTTTGCAGCTCCTTCAGTGTTATCTTTGGTGTCTTTGTTGCATCTCTGATTAATGCCCTCCTTGCCCGGTCTGTGAGTTTTGGTGGGCGGGGCCTTCTCTTGTCAGGTTTGTAGTGGTGCCATATTCTTTCCATTTTGCTATAATGGATTTAATGGAGCTCTGTGGGATATTCAAAGTTTGGGATATTTTTTATAACCCAACCCTGATCTATACTTCTCCACAACTTTGTCTCTGACCTGTTTGGAGGCTCCTTGGTTTTCATGTTGCTTGCTTAGTAGTGTTGCAGAGTCAGGGTCCTTCCAGAACAGGGTGATTTTTATACAGACATCATGTGACACTTTGCACACAGGTGGAGCTTAATCAACTAATGATGTGATTTATCAGTGTTTCCCACAGAAATTTTGGAGACTATGGGGGCAGCCCATGGGGGGGGCGTGGCATGCGTGGCACGCGCGTGTCCACTTGAATTGCAGGGGTGCGCGGGGATTGTTTAGCACGTAGCGCGCATCTCTGGTTGAATTGCAGGGATGCGCAGGGATTGTTTAGCATGTGGCGCGCGTGTCCGGTTGAATTGCAGGGGTGCGCGGGGATTGTTTAGCACGTAGCGCGCGTCTCTGGTTGAATTGCAGGGGTGCGCAGGGATTGTTTAGCACGTGGCGCGCGTGTCTGGTTGAAATGCAGGGGTGCGTGGGGGGTTGTTTAGCGCATGGCGCGCGTGTCCGGTTGAATTGCAGGGGTGCGTGGGGGGTTGTTTAACCTACTAATACTACTAAACTAAGACTAACAAAGAACAAATTCGTTGGTATTGGTTAGGGCTGAACGATTTTAAGAAAAAATTGAATTGCAATTTTTCTGGCAGATATTGCGATTTCGATTTCAACCACGATTTTTTTTCTTTAAATCAAGTTTCAGTGCAAATTAATTAATACAATGAATTCCATAAAGCTAATGCAAGAATGAAAACTGAGGTCAACAGATTTCAAATGTAGGCCTGTTTATTAACATTGAGTGCCTGAGGAACAAGTTATAATGACTTAAAATAAAAAGAGAGCCATCTTTCTTAAGTAAACTTTTGCTTCTTTTACTTTTCCCATCTACAACATATCAGACATAAAAGGTTGATCAATGGCTCAGCAGCATCAAAATATTGCACTTTTGTAAAAGAATGTACATAAGCATTATAAATTATAACTAGAGCCAACAATTCCCCTGTGGGAAATAAGAGTGATGCAGTGGCTGTAGCAGTCGCTATTGCAGGGCCCCTCCCTCCTGTGTGTGTGAGAGAGAGCGCGAGTGAGCCACCCCTCCCCCACCCGCGCGCTCAGACACAGACAGAGAAAGCGCAGTTTCTCCTCACAGTGCTCCCTCCAAACAACAGGGATTTACACGAAAACGGAAGGAGATATTCACAAAATTCTTTCACACTGAGTGCCACAAGGCTTTCCTGAACGTAATTTTTTTGTCTGTAGTGTAAAAAATGGACAATTTATTGACGAAACAAAACATGGGTCAGTTTAGGAGCACTGAGAAAAACCGCAGCTTTGACGATCCCAAAATCGTGTTGTCTGAGATCGCGATTTTCGGTCGAAAACGATAGATCGTTCAGCCCTAGTATTGGTTATGCACCTTGTATTTTATTTTAGCATGTTGCTACAGAGGGCAGTCTTACAAGAAGAACATATTACAGATAGCAACCAAACCAAACATCCTACAATACTTCACACCCTGAACTCCTACAAAAAGTCCTACAAAACAAGGACTTCTAGCTCTGCTGTATGTCAAAAGTGACCCTGACAAATGCCTGCCCTATTTACAAAGACCACACCCTGCACTTGTGCATTTAATTTTTCTTGGCTTTGAGAAAAAGAGTTCGAGTGCCCTTTCATAATTTATATCTTCTGGTTGTGGCCCGTTAATGGAACTCCTCAAGCAGGCGGCCAGGTGCTCTCCTTGCAGTCTGTTCCGAAGGTCTGTTTTGACCTAAAATGGCAAACAACTTGTTCCTACAATGAGTCATGTGATTGTAGAGTTCACTCTCATCTCATTCATCTCATTATCTCTAGCCGCTTTATCCTTCTACAGGGTCGCAGGCGAGCTGGAGCCTATCCCAGCTGACTACGGGTGAAAGGCGGGGTACACCCTGGACAAGTCGCCAGGTCATCACAGGGCTGACACATAGACACAGACAACCATTCACACTCACATTCACACCTACGCTCAATTTAGAGTCACCAGTTAACCTAACCTGCATGTCTTTGGACTGTGGGGGAAACCGGAGCACCCGGAGGAAACCCACGCGGACACGGGGAGAACATGCAAACTCCACACAGAAAGTCTTTGGATTACGTTCATTATGTCTTATATTAAATATAGTTAGTTTTTTGTTTCTTTTTTATCAGACATCTAGTTTTTAGGTTTGTTTACCTGACATGTTTCGACGTACGACTGTCATCTTCCTCAGAGTGTCCCTGGATGTTATTGGTGACGCATCTTTTATCAGCTGATGATTCTGAAGGCGTGGCCTTCCTGTCTGGATTGACAGGTCGGTCACGCCTTCTACTGTCAGTTCGTTCCCTGCAAGATGTCACTCCAGGTATGGGAGAGCATGTATGCTCCCTCATCCCGGTTGATGGTCCTCGGGCTTCGCTTACGGATCTCCATGGCCTCCCTGATCCAGCGCTGATGTTTGTTATCTTCTGTGCGGATGACTCTGGCATTCCCCCAGTCCATAATATGATTTTCCCTTTTGCAATGATCTGTTATGGCTGACTTATAATTTTCCTGTTGTGCCTTTTCTTTTATTGTTCGGGTTTGTCTTGTAGCTGTCTCCTTTTCGCACTCTTTCTTATGTTCATTTTTCCTTGTGTTGAAACTCCTTCCTGTCTCCCCAATGTAAGTTTTATTGCATAATTGGCATGGAATCTCATATATGGTGTTGCATCTGTTGTCCGGATGTATTCTGTCTTTGGGATGAACCAGGATCTGACGGAGTGTTGTGTGTGGTTTGACAGGTGTGTTGATGTTGTGTTTCCTCATTACTCTTTGAATGCGTTCCGTTATTCCCCTAATGTACGGTAATGTAACTACTCCCCTGTGTTCTTGTTTGTTAGTTTGTTTTTTCTCTTTCTTCTGTGTTTTGTTGTTCTTAACCTGTTCCGCCCCTTTGGATATTGCCCATTGTGGATATTGACATGCCTTCAGTGCGTGTTGTATATGTTGTTCCTCCTGTTCTTTGTCCTGTGGATCTGTAATTATTGCTGTGCGTTCATGTAATGTTCTGACTACTGATATTTTGTGCATTATGGGGTGTTCGGAAGTCCAGTTTAAATATTGGTCGGTGTGTGTGGGTTTTCTGTGTACTTTTATTTTGATGTCCCCATCTTCTGTGTGTTGTATTTTTAAATCCAAAAATGCTATTGACTGCTCCGTTTCTTCATGTGTGAATTTTATATTACCGGTATTATCTATGGTGTTGAGATGGTCGGTGAGTTGTTGAGTGTGTCCCGTCTTAACTTTTTCTAGTATGTCATCCACGTAACGTTTCCAGAGTGTTGGCCTGTATTCTGCTGGTATTGTAGTGAGTGCTTTCTGCTCCAGATCTTCCATGAAAAAGCCGCACATGATGGCTGATAGTGGGTCTCCCATGGCGAAACCTTCCTTCTGTCTGTAAATTGTGTTCCTGAACTGAAAGTATGTGGATGTGGCGATGAATTGAAGGAGCTGAGTGATGTCTTGTACAGTGAGGTTTGTGCGTTTCTTGAGCGTCCTGTCTGTTTTTAATTTTTCTTGTACTATCTGTATGGTGGCTTCCGTGGGTGTTCATAAACATCAGCGCTGGATCAGGGAGGCCATAGAGATCCGTAAGCGAAGCCCGAGGACCATCAACCGAGATGAGGGAGCATACATGCTCTCCCATACCTGGAGTGCCATCTTGCAGGGGAAGAACTGACAGTAGAAGGCGTGACCGACCTGTCAATCCAGACAGGAAGGCCACGCCTTTGGAATCATCAGCTGATAAAAGATGCGTCACCAATAACATCCGGTGACACTCTGAGGAAGACAACAGTCGTACGTCGAAACATGTCAGGTAAACAAACCCAAAAACTAGATGTCTGATAAAGAAACAAAAAAACTATCCACACAGAAAGGCCCTCGCCGGCCATGGGGCTCGAACCCAAGACCTTCTTGCTGTGAGGCGACAGCGCTAACCACTACACCATCGTGCCGCCTAGAGCTCACTCTGAAATATTTAATTAAGTGAAAGTGAGATTGAACTTCGGTGGGATTTGAGCATAAAAACAATGGGTAAATGTAAATTGAAATTCACATCACTGGTTTGCCTGCAGATGTCCTTACCCTGTTCATTGTGGAAAAGTCTCTTTCACAATTCACGCTCGACACCGGCACAACAAGGGCAATCGCTGCTGAGTGGCTGAGTAATGGGTTTATCTGCCCCCATTCATCGCACTCGCTTGCGAGGAGTGTTCTACCAATTTAACATCCTGACAAAGACGGCAAGCAGTTGATGTTAGGCCGACCTCAGTCACTACCTCTTCATCCTGAGGTGAATTTCGATCCCTCTTTTTGAAATAATTCAAGATGCTCATGATCTGAATTAACAAAACAAATTTAGCATCAGTTTAATAAGGATCGGAGATTTTCTGTTCCAGCTGTATCGTCTACAATAAGGCTGACATTGTCACCTGACATTCACCGCGTTGCATTAAGGCCTGCGTTAGTGGAGAAACACTCATCAGTAAATTTGAAAACGATCACATTCGAGTCAAGAAGTTAATTTAATTAAGTAGGTAACTAACATTACATTCCCTTAATTATGTGGCCTAATAGCTTCACCTTTAGAAGGTAGCCTGTTAGAAAAGGCTAAAAATAATTTAACGTCTTCCGTCTCGCCAGTAACAAATCGCGTTAAGGCTACCAGCACTAATTCTCAAAAGTGGCCTCGAAGTTCGCTCTCTGTTAGAATAGACTACTTTTCCCTTTTAACATGTACATGCAGACCGAGATTAGTTTATCACTGCTGTCACTTCACGTCTCCATCACTTGGATAGACTGCGCACATACAGTGTCAAGCGGGAAGCACTTCGCTGGTGAATTTGGAAACGACCTGATCCTGGTAGGATGATGAAGTTAATTTGATGAATTAGATAACGACGTAGGGCGAACTAATATTGCCTCAAAATAGCCTACTGTTGCCTTACAGAAAAGGTAAGTTTGCCAGTATGAAATGGACAAAGTAATTTTACTGAAACAGAACACTTAACATCGTCCATCAATGCGCTCTCCCTGCGCCTATAAAGCACAATAGCGTAGCCTAAATGTCACCTTCTCAATCGTGTCAAAGGCTACATAAAGTTGTGTAAACTTACCTTAACATGTAGATGCAGACAGGATGGAGCTTATCAGAGTTGTCTCCTCACGCTGTCTCAGATAGGCAACGCACGCAATGTCAGGCCGGCTGCGTCAGTGTGGGCGTGTGGGCGGGCGCGGACCGAGACTATGGTGGCCCAAATTAGACTATGGCGGCCCGCCATAGTCTCGTCAATGTGTGGGAAACACTGTTTATGAAGTGAATTGGTTGGACCAGCTCTTATTTAGGGATTTCATATGAAATCCATTTTAATTCTGTCTTGTAATGCAATAAAACAGAACCAACCCCAAGGGGGATGAATACTTTTGCAAGACACTGTAAGTAAAAAGAAATGACATCCATCATTACTTTAAGACATGAAGTGACTTTTTTTTTTTAAATCTAAAAAATAAAGAAAAACCATTGAATAAAAGGTGTGTCCAAACTTCTGGCTGGTACTCTGTGTGTGTGTGTGTGTGGGTGGCTATTTCCTGAACACACCCCTTGGAAAGGTCTCTGCAGTTTGCCCCTGACTTGACCTCAGTGTTATTAACAGTTGACTACTCACACTTGTCTGTGAAGATTCTCAGTCATCCTGGTCATAGAGAGCAACTGGACTTTTTACCACCCACAGTTTACCATGACCTGGATGACTGAGAATCTTCAGACATGTTTCCACACGCTTTGGGATGAGAACCCTTCGACTGGTGTCAGAACTGAAGCCTTTCGGATGAGAGGTGAAATGTCTTCAAGAATCTTCAAGCAAGTCCAGTTGCTCTCTTTTACCACCCACAGTACTCGCACTGTTTATGAAGGTGATTCATTTCCGATCATGATGAAACAGAAGATCAGATACTTCAGTTTTGTTGTAACTTCCGCAATTTCTGTTTTGCATCAGCCACACAGGAGCGAACACTGAAGCGCTGAGTGCTGGAGGAGCCTGATTCAGTGCAGTGAGCCCAGATTCTGTCTGAAAACAGCTTCAGTAAAACGCCCAGCGTGTGTCAGGATAAAAACTGGTGTTTAACTCCTGCAACTGCTGCAGCAATTATTACCAAATTAAAGTAAGTGCACTTAATTATTATAATAAAGTGTGTAGAGCTGCAGTGAGATACATTTATCTTTTATTAACTGACTTCTTTTATAGGTATGGGCACTTAACACACATTTTTTTTTTAATTACTCACCTCTTCAGTTAATAGAATCAAGTCCTGGGAAATATCAGACAGTGGAACGGCCTCAGTGTGTGTGTGTGTGTTTGCACTGTTCAAAATTTCATCTTGTGAATTAGGCACTTGTGTTAGGACTGGGACTGTTTTGGCCTCTAGAGGCCACTGTTATTTCCTTTTCTGGCCATGTTTGTTTTGGGCCTCTAGAGGTCACCACTGTGTTCTGTGTTTTGTTTTTGTCTTATTGCCTGTTTCCTGCCCCGCCCTGTCCTTAATTAGTTTGTGTATTTATACCCCTGAGTTCAGTCCTCTTGTCACGGAGTCTTTGTGCTGTTATGTTTAGCTCCAGTAACCTCTGTTCCGATTTCCTCGCCCGTGTCTTTGTGGTTTTTGTACTTTGCTTTCTTTTGGACTTTGTGTTTACCATTTTGGATCCTCTGAGCATTTGTATTTTTGCCTCTTCTTTTCTGGTTTTTTGGCTCTTTGTTTCTTTGAACTTTTGTTTTTTTCCTGGTTATCTTCTGAGCGTTTGGATTATACGTTTGTTTTTGCCTTGGATTGTAAATATTGTAAATAAACCTTTTGATACTTTTTCTACTTCTGCCTCATGCCTCTGCATTTGAGTCATCCCCCTGGTGGCCTAGTGGGGGTTTGCTGGATTATCACACCAGCGAACGAGGTTCGAATCCCAGCAAAACCCTAACAACTTGTAATAGTTCCTGATGTGGGTGGAGCACAGAAGCACAGCAGGCGAGAGTTGATGTTCACATAAACGCTATTTTGTTATTTTAGCTTTTCAGCTTCATTCGTTCATTCATTTATTCAATCATACACATGCGTTGGGGTCGGGGAGCTCCTCTTCTCTGCTCTCCCCCTCCTTTAATGCTCAGTCCCTGCGACAAACAAACACACCCACACACACTAATGACACCAGGTGTAATGACTTAGCCACTTACCTTCCCCGACCCTGACCTCCATTCACAAACTGCCGCTTGGCCACGCCCCCGTTGCTACAACACTATATTGCCCTTTTGTACACAATACAAAAGCTCCGTTCACCTGACCAGGTTGATGCGACATGAATCTGATTTTCTGTGATTAAAGATGTGATTTATTTTTTATTAATTTTTTTCAGAACTGTGTGGACACGTGAATAAATCAGAATTGTGTAAAGAAGCTTGTGATGTGAATGTAGCCAAAGATGACACATACATGTAGCTGAGATGCAATTTAACTTAATTTTTTAGGGTTTCCCTTCTATAGCTGTACCACACATTTTACCTTTGATACACTTCCATTACCTCCATGTCAGTTTTTTTTTTCTTTATTCTCCACCCACTAGCCGAGCCATGCCTTCAGGCCTGTCAGCCTCAGAGTCACTCTGCCCTCACACCGACAGCAAGACATCCCTGCCGTATGGAGACGACAAGCTGAAAGATGAGGACCAAGTGGAGAACGAGGAGGAGGAGACCATCATGGAGAGGAACTGGATCTGTCCAAATCTGCCCAGCAGGTGCACATGGCAGCTCAGGGGTCCGAACACAGACTCTCCTCATGTCCACACACAACGGTGAGGAGCGGTTGATCACTGAAACTCTTCACTTTTTTTCACTTTAGAAGGTGTGCGTGTATGTGTGTGTGTGATGTTTTAGTAGGGTCCTGCATCATCAGAATCCGAATTACTTTATTAATCCCCGGAGGGAAATTCAAATTTGCTACCAAGCTCCTGAATCAGAGAAGAAGTAAACATGTCTAAAAATAGAAGATAAAATCTTCTGAAAAAAGAATAAAGTAAAATAAATTTAAATAACTTCAAGTAAAAGCAAAATGAAGTGATTCTATATACAATGATTCCTATATACATATATTGCACCTGAGTTAAGGATATAGTGTACATGGTAAGACAGTGTACCACAGTTATACAGTGGCCTTGCACAGCCTGACTGCAACAGGTAGGAATGATTTCCTGGGGGTCTCAGTTGTGCAGCGTGGAAGAATCAGTCGTTTACTGAACGTGCTCCTGTGGCTGATCAGCTCCTCATGTAGAGGGTGGGAAGGACAGTCTGAGGTTGTTTGTTTGTTTTTATTTTGGACAGTGTCCTCTTCTCCAACACCACTGTCGGAGAGTCCAGTTCCTCACCTACAACATAGCCAGTCTTCCTGATGATCTTATTGAGTCTGTTAGTGTCCTTCACCCTCAAGCCGCTGCCCCAGCAGACGACAGTGGTACAGGATGGCACTGGCCACCACAGACTCTTAGAACATCCGCAGCATCATTCGGTAGATGTTGAAGGACCTCAGCCGTCTCAGAAAATAGAGATGGCTCTGGCCCTTTTTGTATACAGCGTCCACGTTTTTGGACCAGTCCAAGTACACACCCAGGTACTTGTATTCCTCCACCATGTCCACACTGACCCCTTGGATGTTAACAGGGTTCACTGGAGCCCTATTCTCTTCAGATCAACCACCAGTTCTTTCGTCTTCATCACGTTGAGCTGTAGGTGGTTCTTCCTGCTCCACGTGACAAAGTTGTCGACCACCATCCTGTACTCGCTCTCATCACCACCGGTAATACATCCAACCACTGCAGAGTCATCAGAAAATTTCTGGAGGTGGCAGGTCTCCGTGCAGTAGTTGAAATCAGTGGTGTAGAGAGTGAAAAGGAGAAAGGACAGTCCCTTGCGGAGCCCTGGTGTTGCTGATCACTCTGTCCGACACACAGCACTGCAAGCGCACGTACTGTGGTCTGCCAGTCAAATAATCCACAATCCAGGACACCAGTGGGGCATTCAACTGCATCGCTGTCAACTTCTCACCCAGCAGAGCCGGCCGGATGGTGTCAAAAGTCAAGTCAAGATTATTTGTATAGCGTTTTTAACAATAAACATTGTCGCAAAGCAGCTTTACACAATTTGAACGACTTAAAACATGAGCTAATTTTATCCCTAATCTATCCCCAATGATGAAGCCTGTGGCGATGGTGGCAAGGAAAAACTCCCTCAGACAACATGAGGAAGAAACCTCGAGAGGAACCAGACTCAAAAGGGAACCCATCCTCATTTGGGCAACAACAGACAACATGACTATAACATTAACAGTTTTAACATGAAGTCAGTTTCGTTGATGTTATAAACTCTTCATTGATGGAAACTTGAGTGCAAAACTGTTCATGACAACTGCAGTCCTAAAGTTAGCAAGTCAACTGTAGTCCTCAGCCATAAAAGCATTACTGTAAGAGTCCAGAGCGTCCTCCAGGTGTGACTTTCAACTGTCCTCATGGGGCCGTCCTCCACAGGAGCGATGCGATGAGACTCCAACCAGACACAGGGCACCAGGATGGATCAGGCAGGTCTGAGGAGCAGAAGAGGTTCAGCATCTCAATCTCAGGACCAACATGTAACTCAGAGGGACAGATTTGGGAAGGAGAGAAAACACAGGTTGTTAGGTATGCCCAGTGTCACCTGAATAAGTAGGAACAGTATACATATTGCACTGAGTACAAGCAGGGACTTCGGCAACTAACTATGACAGCATAACTAAAAGGGGAGAGCCAGAAGGTAACACAAGCATGAGGGAGCCCCGGGACATAAAGCAGCAGCCACTACACCGTCAACAAACTCGAGTGAGCAAGCGAGTGGGGGAGTGACAGCATCCATACATCCCAGTTTACCAAAACACTCTGTCTGAGGATCCTCCAGATCTACACCTTTACTGTACCTCATAAACACCATTAACACAAGGCTTGACTAAACAGATATGTTTTCAGCCGAGACTTAAACACTGAGACTGTGTCTGATTCCCGAACACTACTTGGAAGGCTGTTCCATAACTGTGGGGCTTTGTAAGAAAAGGCTCCGCCCCCTGATGTAGCCTTCACTATACGAGGTACCAGCAGATAGCCTGCACCTTTTAATCTAAGTAGGCGTGGCGGGTCATAGAGGAGCAGAAGTTCACTCAGGTACTGTGGTGCGAGACCATTTAGTGCTTTAAAGGTCAATAGTAGTATTTTATAATCAATACGAACTTTGATTGGGAGCCAATGCAGTGTGGATAAGACAGGCGTGATGTGGTCATATTTTCTAGTTCTAGTAAGGACTCTTGCTGCTGCATTTTGAACTAACTGGAGCTTGTTTATGCACTTATTGGAACATCCAGACAGTAAGGCATTACAATAATCCAACCTGGAGGGAACGAAATCATGAACTAGTTTTTCCGCGACACGTAGTGACATTAAATTTCTTATCTTACCAATATTTCTGAGATGAAAGAAAGCTATCCGGGTAATGTTATCGATGTGAGTTTCGAATGAAAGACTGGGGTCAATAATCACTCCGAGGTCTTTTACTGCTGCACGTGAAGAAACAGAAAGAAAGGCCATCCAGAGTTACTGTGGAATCAGAAAACTTACTTCTAGCTGCATGTGGTCCAAGTACAAGTACTTCAGTCTTGTCAGAGTTAAGCAGAAGGAAGTTAATAAGCATCCAGTGTCTAATGTCCTTCACACATTCCTCAATTCTATTAAGCTGGTGTCTCTCATCAGGTTTTGCAGAAACATACAACTGTGTGTCATCAGCATAACAGTGGAAACGAATACAATGTTTACGAATAATATCACCCAGAAGTAACTTATGTAAAGAAAAAAGCAGTGGACCCAAGACAGAACCTTGTGGAACACCAAACTTTACCTCAGTACGTCTAGAAATATCACCATTTACAACCCCGATTCCAAAAAAGTTGGGACAAAGTACAAATTGTCAATAAAAATGGAATGCAATGATGTGGAAGTTTCAAAATTCCATATTTTATTCAGAATAGAACATAGATGACATATCAAATGTTTAAACTGAGAAAATATATCATTTAAAGAGAAAAATTAGATGATTTTTTAAATTTCATGACAACACATCTCAAAGTTGGGACAAGGCCATGTTTACCACTGTGAGACATCCCCTTTTCTCTTTACAACAGTCTGTAAACGTCTGGGGACTGAGGAGACAAGTTGCTCAAGTTTAGGGATAGGAATGTTAACCCATTCTTGTCTAATGTAGGATTCTAGTTGCTCAACTGTCTTAGGTCTTTTTTGTCGTATCTTCCATTTTATGATGCGCCAAATGTTTTCTATGGGTGAAAGATCTGGACTGCAGGCTGGCCAGTTCAGTACCCGGACCCTTCTTCTACGCAGCCATGATGCTGTAATTGATGCAGTATGTGGTTTGGCATTGTCATGTTGGAAAATGCAAGGTCTTCCCTGAAAGAGACGTCGTCTGGATGGGAGCATATGTTGCTCTAGAACCTGGATATACCTTTCAGCATTGATGGTGTCTTTCCAGATGTGTAAGCTGCCCATGCCACACGCACTAATGCAACCCCATACCATCAGAGATGCAGGCTTCTGAACTGAGCGCTGATAACAACTTGGGTCGTCCTTCTCCTCTTTAGTCTGAATGACACGGCGTCCCTGATTTCCATAAAGAACTTCAAATTTTGATTCGTCTGACCACAGAACAGTTTTCCACTTTGCCACAGTCCATTTTAAATGAGCCTTGGCCCAGAGAAGACGTCTGCGCTTCTGGATCATGTTTAGATACGGCTTCTTCTTTGAACTATAGAGTTTTAGCTGGCAATGGCAGATGGCACGGTGAATTGTGTTCACAGATAATGTTCTCTGGAAATATTCCTGAGCCCATTTTGTGATTTCCAATACAGAAGCATGCCTGTATGTGATGCAGTGCCGTCTAAGGGCCCGAAGATCACAGGCACCCAGTATGGTTTTCCGGCCTTGATCCTTACACACAGAGATTCTTCAAGATTCTCTGAATCTTTTGATGATATTATGCACTGTAGATGATGATATGTTCAAACTCTTTGCAGTTTTACACTGTTGAACTCCTTTCTGATATTGCTCCACTATTTGTCAGCGCAGAATTAGGGGGATTGGTGATCCTCTTCCCATCTTTACTTCTGAGAGCCGCTGCCACTCCAAGATCAAATCAAATCAAGTTTATTTGTACAGCGCTTTTAACAATAAACATTGTCGCAAAGCAGCTTTACAGAATTTGAACGACTTAAAACATGAGCTAATTTTATCCCTAATCTATCTATCCCCAATGAGCAAGCCTGTGGCGACGGTGGCAAGGAAAAACTCCCTCAGACGACATGAGGAAGAAACCTCGAGAGGAACCAGACTCAAAAGGGAACCCATCCTCATTTGGGCAACAACAGACAGCCTGACTATAATATTAACAGTTTTAACAGGTATAACCCTCAACTGTCCTCATGGGGCCGTCCTTCACAGGAGTGGGGCGATAAAACTCCGACCAGACACAGGGCACCAGGATGGATCAAGCAGGTCCGAGGGGCAGAAGAGGCCAGCATCTCAATCCCAGGATCAACATGCAACTCAGAGGGACAGATGGGGGGGAGATGCTCTTTTTATACCCAGTCAT
Source organism: Neoarius graeffei (assembly GCF_027579695.1). Lineage (NCBI taxonomy): Eukaryota > Metazoa > Chordata > Actinopteri > Siluriformes > Ariidae > Neoarius > Neoarius graeffei. Next base: position 93,524,738 of record NC_083577.1, read on the forward strand.
GTTAATGACCTATTGCCAATTGACCTAATGAGTTGCAATTTGGTCCTCCAGCTGTTCTTTTTTTGTACCTTTAACTTTTCCAGCCTCTTATTGCCCCGTCCCAACTTTTTTGAGATGTGTTGCTGTCATGAAATTTCAAATGAGCCAATATTTGGCATGAAATTTCAAAATGTCTCACTTTCGACATTTGATATGTTGTCTATGTTCTATTGTGAATACAATATCAGTTTTTGAGATTTGTAAATTATTGCATTCCGTTTTTATTTACTATTTGTACTTTGTACCAACTTTTTTGGAATCAGGGTTGTATATCAACATACTGATAACGATCAGTTAAATAAGAGCTGAGCCAGGAGAGGGCCGTTCCCTTAACTCCCACAACATTTTCTAGTCTATCCAGAAGAATGGAATGATCAATGGTATCAAATGCAGCACTAAGGTCAAGCAACACAAGTAGCAAGACACAGCCCTGATCAGACGCCAACAGTAGGTCGTTTACTACTTTAACCAGAGCTGTCTCTGTGCTATGATGAGGTCTAAATCCTGACTGATACATTTCATGGATGTTATTCCTATGTAAATATGAGCATAACTGCTGTGCCACAGCTTTTTCAAGGATCTTGGAGATAAAGGGGAGGTTTGATATTGGCTGATAATTGGACAGCTGACAGGGATCAAGGACAGGTTTTTTAATCAGGGGTTTGAAAAAAAAGCGCTGGAGAAATAAAAAACCATGATCCTCACAGTGCTGGCTGGCTTGTCCAGGTGGCTGTAGACTTTGTTGAGCAGGTAGATGATTGCGTCCTCTACTCCAAGACGGGGCTGGTAGACGAACTGAAGGGGGTCAAGAAGTGGTTGGACCATAGGCCCGATCTGCTCCAGAATAAGTCTCTCTAGGGTCTTCATAATGTGTGATGTCAATGCCACGGGCCTGTGTTCTTTGAAGTCACCGGGACACGGCTTCTTCGGTACAGGGACAAAGCATGACATCTTCCACAGCACGGGGACCCTCTGAAGACCCAGGCTTATGTTGAAGACATGCTGAAGTACTCCACTTAGCTGGAGGGCACAGGTCTTCGGGGCCCTGGGGCTAACACCATCTGGGCCTGCTGAGTTTCCTGCATGGAGTCTCTTCAGCTGTCTTCTCACTTGCTCCTCACTGATGATCGGTGTGGAGGTGTCGGGTGGGGGAGGAATGAAGTTGTTTCTTGGCGGGGTGTGCTCAGCCAGGGGGTCTGTTGAGGAAGTGCGAGTGAGGTCCTGAAATGGGGATGAGGTTGGGCAAGAAGAGGCAGGGGAGGGGAGAGAATGTGAAGTGTGTGATTGTAGCCATCCCGCAGAAGAGTGGTGGTGGTGGGTTGGTCATGCCATCGGATCTGTTGAAGTAAAGATTCAGCTTATTCGCCCTTTCCACATTGCCATCCACTCCTTCGCTGTTGGTTGGCTTGTAGCCAGTGCTGGTCTTCATTCCACTCCACACCTCTCTCATGTTGTTCTGTTGGAGTTTCTACTCCAACTTCCTCCTGTACTTTTCCTTGGCCTCCCTGATCGTTGGTCTCCGTTCATGCTGTACTCCTCATACCTCCTCCTTGTTGCTGGCTCTGAAAGCCCTCTTCTCATTTAAGAGGGCTTTTATGTCCTTCGTTTCCCACGGCTTGTTGTTGGGGTAACAGCTGACAGTCCTAGCTGGGACAATGGTCTCCACACAGAAGTTGATGTATCCCGTGATGCACTCTGTGAACCCATCCATGTCGTTTCTGTGGGGCTCACACAGTGTCTGCCAGTCTGTCACCTCGAAGCATCCCTGCAGTGTCTCGTTGGCCTCATCTGTCCATCTCCTCACTAACTTTGATGTGGTGGGTAGTCTCGTCACCAGAGACACATAGCAGGGGGAGAGGTAAATCAGGTTGTGGTCTGACCTGCCCGGGGGAGGGGGGGGGGGAAGAGCTGTAAGCCTCTTTAACATTAGCATACAGCAGGTCTATTGTTCTTCCCTCTCTGGTAGGACAGTTCACAAATTGGGTGAAAGTGGAAAGTGTTTTGTCCAAATTAATATGACTAAAGTCACCCAAGATAGCAACGAATGCACTCAGGTGTTGAGTCTGTAGCCGGGCTATTGTAGAGTGAATGGTGTCACAAGCAGTGTTCGGGTTTGCAGAGGGGGGAATATAAACAGCCACCATGATAACATTAGAAAACTCCCTGGGCAGATAATATGGATGAAGTCCGACAGCACACAGTTCAACATCCAGGCTGCAGATGCGCTCCTTCATGGTGATGTGAGCTGAATTACACCACCGGTTGTTCACAAGAATGGCAAGCCCTCCCCCTTTGCGCTTACCGCTCCTGGCACAGTCTCTGTCTGCATGCACCGTGTGAAAGCCCTTGATTGTAGCGTTATCGTTGGGACCATCCCGGTGCAGCCATGTCTCCACGAAGCACATTAAACTGCATATTCTGGACCAATTTCATTTTTTTTATATGAAAGTATGTCCCTTTACACACTCCTCCAGAAGGGTAATTTTGCACAAGGTCATCTGTCTACAATAAAAAATAAAATAACAAAACCCATCTGGAAAAATCCCAAGGGAGTTGGGAGCCAGATTCGTGACATTACCTGCGGAAGCACCAGCAGGCTGCGCGAGCTTTGCACGGTTTCAGTAGACTGAACAAGGTAGGTGGTGGGGTTTCTCTATATATAAGAAATTATTTATCTTATATAGAAAGAAACGACTTGGAATTTGTAATAGATGAATCGGGCACGCAGTGTATTTTTGTTGAACTGTTTTCAAATGGTAATGAGGGGAAAAAAATCGTCATTGGCTGCGTGTACTGTCCTCCTAATACAGACATTCAACAATTTAATAACCAATTGACAGAACGCCTGAATAACATCAACAAAGAAAAGAGTACTTGCTACATTCTTGGAGACTATAACATAGACTTGCTTAAAACCTCGCATTCCCCTACTACTGATCACATTAATAACATTTTCTCTAACTCCTTTTTCCCCTCTTGTATACAAGCCCACCAGGATTACCCCACACTCTGCTACCTTAATTGATAACATGTACACAAACATTGACTACACGGCTGGGATTATGGTAACAGATATATCGGATCACTTTCCGATATTCCTTATATCTGATTTAGTGGAACCAACTAGGAAGACAGACAAAATATCTTACCGTCTCATTAACATGACAAATATTCAGAAATTTACAGAATCCCTATCAGGTATAGTTTGGGACAACATGCTTACCGAGGTGGACACAGAGAAAGCTTACAATCAGTTTCTTGAAACGTACGGATCTTTATATGAAAAATGTTTTCCTAAGAAAAATGCAATTTTCAACCATTCTTGAAAAAAACCTTGTTTAAGTAGTGGAATATTAAAATCAATACGCAGAAAAAACAAACTTTATGCTAAGTACGTCAAGAACCCTACACCCCTTAATCACAGTGTCTACAAAAAGTACCGAAATCAGCTAAATCATCTCCTTAGAACTGCAAAGAAAGAATACTATCACAGAAAGTTTACTGAAGCCACTTCTAATATAAAACAAACATGGAGAATGATAAACAACGTCTTAAATCATGACAAAATAAAAACACCTGGTCCAAACAAAATTCAAATTGGAAATAAAACTATCGAAAATAAAGAACTATGTGATGAATTCAATAATTTTTTTTTTTTGTCAATATTGGGCCTTCACTAGAAAGCAAAATACAAAAAGGACCACAGGACCCTCTGAACTAGCCTGGGCCCGCCCATCCTAAGTGTGACGCAACACGGGGGGCTGTTGCGAACTTAGTCTGGCAAGGCAAGCTATCTCCAGCTCTTCCAAGCTCCCGAAAAATCGGGAGCCAATCAACTTTGAGCATCTCCAACGGCCCTGGGTAGAGGCATGTTCAAGGCAGTGACGTAGTAGAACTGCGACCGGAAGCCATAGATTGTTTACAGAATCTATGCCGGAAGTGCTTCATTCACTAGAAACATTACGAACATGGAGCAGCGGCAAGCCTTTGACACAGCAGTTGATGCTGTATTGAAAGCATTCAACGGGAAGTTCATTATTATCGTCCTCTTCCTCTTCAGCTCCTCCTTCTTCTTCCTGTTACTCAAGCAGTTTCCGTCGCGTCACATACGTCAGAGGAAAGAGTGATGTGATTGGTTTAAGCTTCGTCACAGCCTTTTCTGGCTTCGACCAGTAGCAAACTGAGGCATTTCAAGGAGGCGGGTCAACCACGTGCTTTGGGAAACGGTTGGGCTTAATATCTATGCCAGACCAAATGCTCGCAGAGCTTTGAAGTTGCGTTAGCCAGACTACCTCTGAACTACATTACCTTATAGTGCAGTGGATAACTGCATATTTCATTAAAATCATTCAGATGGTGAAACAAACATCAAATTTGGCACAGATACTCTTCAGAGTCCTGTCTTTCTAAAAAGGGCATTGGCCACGCAAAAAATTCAAAATGGCGGCCATTTTTCAAGATGGCCGCTGGTGAGTGACAAATTTAAGTTCTTCGTGTAATATATTTCCATGTATTTGCTCTTTTAGTATTTTTTTTTTTGCCCTTATAAGCTCATTTTGTGAAACATAATATTTTCTGTTACCATCACAGTGTAATATAGCATCAAATGTGGTAGCCAAAATGGCTGCCGCACAATGAAAACAATGATATTTCTTTGACAAATTAAAGCCAAATCAAGCAAAAAAAAAATTAGGGAGTGGATCTTGGCTTGCATGATTTCATATCCCATAAAACATATCTTAGTGACAATAAGATAATAGAAAAAAAATCAATAAAGAATGGTGGGGGAAAATCAAAATTTTAAAAAGAGTGAATGTAGGCACACAACCAGGGCACACTGGTGACAGTCACTGCTGTGTAACTCAGCATGGGGTTCAGTGTCTGCTGATCTAGCTTTACTAATCCTATAGTATTAGATGGGTCTGCTCTAGTCCATACATTGCCACCAAAGAGAGGGAAAACCTTTGAGGGCTATGCACTATTGGACTTCCTGCCAGTGATACAGTCCTACAGTAGCAAACACACTGCCACACATCTTGTCTTTGATGTATGCACCACATCAAGTCTCAAAGCTGACACCAGGATCCAACGTGGCCAGGGAGGGAGGCGCAAGGTGACAGACAAGAACACCATTCCATCCAACTGGCGCAATTTCCTCAGACACAATGACAACAAAACTAAGTTGTTCCAATTCCTGGCAGACAAGGTTGCCCAGATGTCTGCAGCAAACCTGGTTATTGTGACAAAAGGATCTGCTGTCCTCAGCACCCATGAGACTGGCCTTCAGGAGCTGGACAAGTGCACTCATGAGGAAGCTGACAGCCGCATCTTTGTGCATGCGAAGTATGCTGTGGAACATGGGAGCAAAGCCATTGTGATCAAGGCAAATGACACAGATATTGTCATCATTGCACTGAGTGTCTTCCACATACTTCAGAGTCTGGGGTTGGAGTACCTTTGGGTGGCATTTGGCCAAGGCCAGAGCTTGCGATGGATCAGCATCCATGACATGTGTAAACATATGAGCCAGGAAAAGATCTCTGGCATCTTGTTCTTTCATGCCTTCACAGGCTGTGACACCGTCTCAGCCTTCACGAACAAGGGCAAGAAGACAGCTTGGCAAACGTGGGACATCTGTCCTGAGGCCTCCCCTGTATTCTCCAAACTGAGTCAGTACCCTCTCACAGTAGAAGAGGGTGACCTGCAGATCCTGGAGAAGTTTGTCATACTCATGTATGACAGGTCCAGCACTGCTGCCACTGTGGATGAGGCCAGGTTTGACATGTTTGCAAGGAAACAAAGGCCCTATGAGGCCATTCCACCAACCAAAGCAGCTCTGCTTCAACATACAAAGCATGCTGCTTACCAGGCTGGTTGTGTGTGGGGCCAAGCAACCCAATGTCAGCCAGAACCAGAGAGTCCTGCTGACTGGGGATGGCAGAAGTCAGGTGAAGCATGGCAGGTTTTCTGGACAGCCAACTCTCCCATAGCCAAGAGTTGCCAACAGCTAACCAAGTGTGGCTGCAAAGCAGGCTGTCGTGGCAGGTGCAAATGCTACAAGCTGGGTCTTACCTGCACAGCTTTGTGTAGTTGCAAGTGTGAAGTCTAAATCTCTTTTTATATCTCAAATTTTTTCTTTATTTTTGTATTTTTTAAATATTATGGTATAATTTTTTTTGTTTATATATTATATAGCCAAAACAATCACAGTAACATGCCCATGTTCAGTGTCTTGAATCCAGGTATACATGATATCTTTCCTATAGTTACTGTTTGTATATTTTACCCTATGGTATTTTTGGTGGCCAACTTCGATGCTGTCTTGACCCATGTCATGGCCAGTTTGGCTCGAATAACATATTAATAAACTTCCTTGATTAAAACACATCATTGGATCAAAAAATCGTGTCTTTATCTGAATTAGTTGCTGAGGTATTAAGTTTTTTACCATTTGTGGCTGCCATTTTGGACGCCATCTTGGATATTTCCGAAGCAACACTTTCTGTAACTAAAATTACCTGTATGCAGCAACTTATCACCCAAATCCATGGAGTTGAGCTCAAAAATTCTGCATACTTTGTCCATTATGTAACCTCATCCAATCACTTTCAACCACAGATGTTGGCCATCTTGAAAAATGGTTGCCATCTTGGATTTTCATGTGGCCAACGCCTTTTTTTGAAAAGAGCAGGTCCTGGAGACAATCTGTGCCAAATTTCATGCTTGTTTCACCATCTGAACAATTTTTACAGTTATCTGTTGTACTATTACAAGTAGAATCTAATTTATCGACTTTTATACCACCAACTAATGCCAAAATCACAGACATCATCAAAAACCTAAAAGATTCAGCTGCTGGGCATGACAGACTACAGAAAAAGGATCAGGAGCATTCGTCACAGGCTGCACACGAGCTAGTGCATGCGCACATAAAGAGGAAGTTCCCCTCAGCACCGCCATCATATTCAAGTTCGAGTTAAGTGTTTGTCATATGCACAGTAAGGAAATGTCCTCTTGCACAATGAAATTCTTAGTTTACTGTCCACCATGAATGCCAATTACAAATAAATAGGTGGAAGAAGTAATACAAAGTAAAGGCAATATAGTGCAAAATAAAAGCAAAAACACCCAATATAGTACAAAATAAAGGTAAATGTACTGCAAAATAGGTAGTGTAATACAAAAATAAGGCAATGATCGGACGTAGCAGCAGAAGGGCAGTAATGTGCAAACAATGTAACAGATGTAAACAGTCAAGAAACATCAAAAAGAACAGTAATGTGTAAACAGATGTAAACAGTCAAGGACAGTTTACAGGGAGGTAGTCCATGGTTATAGACTCCTGTCAGCTGTTCAGGAGTCTGATAGCGGTGGGAAAGAAAGAGTTCTTTAGTCTGACAGTCTTGCATTTCACACTTCTGTACCTCCGGGCTGAGGGTAGAAGTGTGAACAGTCTGTGCTGGGGGTGGGTGGGGCCTTTGAGGTTGGAGGCAGCTCTCCTGTGGACTCTGTGGTGGTAGATGCTCTGCAGAGAGGTCAGTGGCGTTTTGGTGATCCTCTCAGCAATCTTCACCACCCTCTGCAGGCATTTGCAGTCCATAGCTGTAGCGCTGCTGTACCACACAGTGATGCAGTTGGTCAGGATGCTCTCAATCATGCAGCTGTAGAAGTTGCTGAGGATCTTGGGTGACATACCAAACTTTCTCAGCCTCCTCAGAAAATACAGTCACTGTTGAGCCTTCCTAACCAGCTGTGTGGCGTTAAGTGTCCATGTGAAGTCCTTACTGATGCGAACACCCAGATATTTGAAGCTGCTCACCCTCTCCACCTCAAGCTCCCAGATGAACAGTGGCCAATGAGGTCTCCACTCCTTTCTCATGTCCACTATCATCTCCTTCATCTTGTCCGTGTTGAGGGTGAGGTTGTTGTCCTCACACCATGACACCAGACTGGCCACCTCCCTCCTGTAGGCTGTTTCATCTCCACCAGTGATGCGTCCTATCACTGTGGTGTCATCCGTGAACTTCAGGATGATGATGTCCTTGTGGGAGGTGACACAGTCATGGGTGAATAGGGTGTAGCGGATGGGGCTGAGGACGCATCCCTGTGGGGTGCCAATGTTTGTTATGATGCTGGTTGAAGTCCTACTACCAATCCTGACAGCCTGGGGCTTGCCAGTCAGGAAGTCGAGGAGCCAGTCACAGAGGGTGGAGTGCAAACTAAGTGTGGACAGTTTATGGGTGAGTTTGTGGGGGATGACCGTGTTGAAGGCAGAGCTGTAGTCAACAAAGAGCATCCTGATGTAAGAGACTTTGTTTTCCAGGTGGGAGAGGACATAATGGAGGGCAGCAGCAATGGCATCTGAGGTGGACCTGTTGGGCCTGTAGGCATACTGCAGGGGATCCGATATGCTGCTCTGAATGTAGGCCAGTACCACTCACTCAAAACACTTTGAGATGATTGCAGTGAGTGCTATCGACCTGTAATCATTCAGGCAGGTGGGTGGGCTCTTCTTGGGAAGAGGGACGATGGTTGTGGTCTTGAAGCAGGAGGGAACAGTGCTCTGGCTGAGGTAAAGGTTGAAGATGGCGGTGAAAACATCAGCCAGCTCATTGGCACATACTCTGAGGGCCTGCCCAGGGATTTTGTCTGGTCCTGCCTCCTTCCTGGGGTTGATTTTCCTCAGAGCTTTGTGTACCTGGCCTGATGAGACTGTTGGTGGGGGGTTGGGTGGTCCAGGTGTGTGTGTGTGTGTCCTCTCTGTGCTGTAGCTGGAGGTCTCAAAGCGGGTGTAGAAAGTGTTGAGGTCATCTGTCAGGCTGTCTGTGGAGCTGATGGTGCTGGTGGTGGTGCTGTAGTCTGTGATGTGCTGCAGGCCTTGCCATATCCACCCAGGGTCAGCAGTAGAATAGAAGCCATCCAGCTTCTCTCTGTACTGCCTCTTGGCCGCTGTAATGGCTTTCCTCAGTCCGTACTTTGCCGCTTTGTACTCTGTCTCATTGCCTGATCTACAGTAAATGCAAGAGACCGAGCGCGCAGCATGCATCGTACCTGACTGTTTACCCAGGGCTTTTGGTTGGGGAACTTCCTGATCTGTATGGTGGGCACGATGTTGCAGACACATGTGCTGATGTACCCAGTCACATACTCAGCATAGTCCTGTATACTGACAGAAGAGTTCTCCAAAGTGGCTGCAGCTTTAAACACATCCCAGTCTGTCCGAGAAAAACAGTCCTGAAGGGTGCTCTCAGTCTCTGGGCTCCAGAGTTTGACTTGTTTGGTGACAGGATTTGTTTGTTTTAGTCTTTGTCTGTAGGCCAGATACAGGAACAAAGAGATGTTGTCCGAGTGTCCGAAGTGGGGGCAGAGTGTGGCCCTGTATGCACCACGTATGTTGCTGTAAACATGGTCTAGTGTGTTCTTATTATGGGTGGGGATGTCCACATGTTGATAATATTTAGGGAATACAGTCCATAAATTGCACTGATTAAAGTCACTGGCGATGATAAAACCAGTGTCGGGATGAGCCAACTCTAACACGCTGATGTCGTCATGGAGTTTGCTGAGTGCTGCCATGGAGTTAGCTCACGGGGGGGATGTAAACAGCGGCCAAAAACACAGCAGTGAATTCCCTTGGTAGATAATAGGGGCGGCATTTCAGCAATAACAGCTCCACATTTGGCGAACAGTGCTTATAAACAGTCTGTATATCTCTACACCAAGAGTTGTTAATAAACTAAACACACACACACACACACACACACACACACACACCTCCCCCTTTAGCCTTACCGGAGGCTGCAGTCCGGTCTCCTTGGTGTACAGAGTGAGTCTGTAGCTGAATGGCGCATTCTGGGATTTTGTCTGAGAGCCAGGTCTAAGTGAAAATTAGAGCGCAGCGCACACTTATTTCCCGCTGAGCTGTGATTCTAGCTCTTAATCCGTCCAGTTTGTTTTCCAATGACTGCACATTGGCTAGCAGGAGGCTGGGTAGCAGTGGTTGGCTAGCGCAAGCTTTTAGCCTAGCATGGAGCCCCCCCCCCTGCCTTGCTTGCGTCGCTGTCTCCGGAGCGCACTCCTGGGGTCAGCATACTCACTCGGGCCCGGTGCTTCAGGGCTTACCTGGGACTGGTGGTGGTTGCGGGAGCGAACAATGAGTTGTAGCTCCGGTGGTATAAAGCCAGTACATTCCAAATGGCTGTGTGTTAGCAATGTCTAGCAGTGCTTGTCTGCTATATGTTAGCAGTGCATGACACTTGTGCACTGTAGAAAGAACAGAAAATACACACACACAAAAAAAGCCGGCATTCAAGAGTGGAGCGAGCAAACGCGTCTGCCTCGAGGGGCGCCATGACGTTTGATCATGCCAGAAAGTCTGATTTTACAGGAAGAATCTCCATGATTATTAGAGTACCAAAAAAAACCCCAACAACACACATTTGTGTCCCCAGCACCCCACATGTGTCAGCTATTGTCAGGGTTGCAGTTATAGAAGATTAATCAACATCTCCTGACCAATCAGAATGGAGAATTCAGCAGGTGATGTCAGCACATAAGTGTCATTCAGCAGGAAGTGCGGAAAGAATTAGTGTTACTAAAATACAGGTTTTAGTGATGTATAATCCAGGATATAATCCTGACTCCCGCTCAGTGTTCCCAGGATAGGCTCCAGAACCTTGGAGATGCTGACTGGGATGAATACCAGAATACTGTCCCAATAAATACTGGAATATTTTACCATTAAATTTTGGAATATTCTTTAGCAATTATTACTGGAATACCAAAACATTTTTGAATACTCTTTTTGTCAGTAAATACTTGAATAAAGCTTACTGAAAGTGCGTGAGTGCTTGAGTGAGCACTGTATAAATGATATAATGCCCTCACTTTCCCTGCAGGACAAAGGCTCCCAGCATTCTACCCAACATCCTGAAGCACATTGGAGACACACCACTGGTTTGCGTCAACAAGATTCCCAAAATGTTTGGAGTGAAGTGTGAAATCTGTGAGTAGGAGTGCTGTAGTAGTGTGTTTGCAGTTTTATAGGAATATTTCCTAACCACTGAACTCTGTAAAGTGCTTTCCCTTCTGTAACACACCCAACACAGTTCAGATGAACTTTGTGTAGGACACGCACCTAAACTCACGGAACGGCCTGTAGCTTCCCCAGTTTCTAAAAATGTTCCTAAATAAGGATTTTCTAGCATTCCTGAAAAGGTCCCTTCAATTCAAACTTCTCCATGTTCTCTGCAGTAGAGTTCCTAAGTTTTCAAAATGTTTCCTGAGGTGAAAACGTTTGAGTTCCTTAAAAACTTCTTAAAGGAAGATCTTCTCATGAAGGTGCATGAGGTCAGAAGTTTTTTCCAAGTTACAGAAAAGGTTCTAGCAGTGACAAAATGTTCCAGAGTTCCTGAAAATGTTTCCTGCAGTAAAACTTTCCCAACTCATCCAAAATGGTTCCTTTGGTCAAAATGTGCCAGAGTTTTTGAAAAAGTATCCTGCTGGAAGACCTTCCCAAATTCCTAAGTTTCTTGCAGTGAAAACCTCTCCAAGTTACCAAAATGGCTCCTTTGGTGAAAAGGTTCCTATAGTGATAAATAAATGTTCCTGTAGTGATAGATAAATGTTCCTGCAATGCAAAATAGGTGCCTAAAGTGAAAAAATTTCCCAAGTTTCTGAAAAGGTTCCTGCAATTAAAAGGAGTTCCTCACAATTCCTGCAGGAAGAACACATTCTCAAGTTACCAAGTTGGTTCCTCTTTCTGAAAAGGTACCTGGGGTGAACACTGAGCTAAGTTCCTAAAAAAGTTATTGCAATGAAAACATTCCAGAGCGGGCGGCACGGTGGTGTAGCGGTTAGCACTGTCGCCTCACAGCAAGAAGGTCCGGGTTCGAGCCCCGTGGCCAGAGAGGGCCTTTCTGTGCAGAGTTTGCATGTTCTCCCCGTGTCCGCGTGGGTTTCCTCCGGGTGCTCTGGTTTCCCCCACAGTCCAAAGACATGCAGGTTAGGTTAACTGGTGACTCTAAATTGAGCGTAGGTGTGAATGTGAGTGTGAATGGTTGTCTGTGTCTATGTGTCAGCCCTGTGATGACCTGGCGACTTGTCCAGGGTGTACCCCGCCTTTCGCCCGTAGTCAGCTGGAATAGGCTCCAGCTTGCCTGCGACCCTGTAGAACAGGTTAAAGCGGCTAGAGATGATGAGATGAGATGAGACATTCCAGAGCTCCTGAAAAGTTTTCTGCGGTGAAAATATTCCCAGGTTCTTAAAAAGGATCCTTCGGGAAGACTTTTTAGATTCCTGTAGCAGTTCGTAGGAGGGGGAGGAGCACAGAAAGACGGCAGGCCAGAATAAAGTTCCATAATTGTGGCAGACCACAGAATCCAGGGACACATGTCGGCCCAGGGGCATTTTGAGTTATTGACAGATTCAGAAAGTACAGTTTCTAAGCTTTCCAATGATGCCTTCCATGTGGAGATCTGACAATATTTGAAGAATGTGTGGCCTTTTGAAAGTGTATACTTCTTAAAACAGGAAAGGGAGAAAATCGCCCTCAAAGTTTTCCATCTCAGCTACTCTGGGTGTAGGGCGGGCACATAATGGTGCTCATTTGCATGACATTAAGGAAAGCCCTACCCCCTACGAGCTAGCACGATACTACTTTCATGTAAACAAAGATCACTACGTCAGTTTTCCTTCCATGCAAAGTATGCCCAACACAATTAAGTACAAAAATAAGTCCTAAAGTATACTTTAACGTTTTGTGGTTGAAAAATTACTCACACTGTAAGAAAGAAAGATAGCACGATGATGACACAACTAACACAACACTAGTTTCATGTAAAGCCTCGGTCACAACCGGCCGTACAGTACGCGCTCCTACAGCCGGTCTACACGCAAAAAACGCAAGAAACGCACGGAGAGCGCGCATGAAACGCACGAGAGCGCGCGTGTGAAAAGCACGAGAGCGCGCGTGTGAAAAGCACGAGAGCGCGCGTGTGATGTGCTGATTTTCGAGTCGCAGACCGGCCGCAGAGGTTCTTTGTCATGTCAAACAAACTCTACGGGCGCTTACGTTTTTTTCAGGTTGCAAGACAAACTTACGGCCAACGTGCGTCTTTCTCCGTGAACAAAAAAACCCCGCAGCGATTTGGGAAACGCCAAAAAATCGTACGTCCGGTTGTGACCTAGGCTTAACCAAACCACAACACTCTCCGTTACATGCAAAAATAACCACACAGCCTTAGATTAATAAACTTACTCCATCAGAAAGAGAAACGTCGCCTTGCACACACCAATGCCTCCGATGGAATGTAATCCTAGAACGGTCCGTGTATCATTCAATCATTCAAGTATTCCATTCAATCTGGAAAACGAGGTTGCGGTTTTTTTTTTTGCTAGAAATGGTGATCTCCGATGTAAATACCGAAGTGTCTGTTTCGCGGTGTTTCAGCTCCTCTGTGCTCTGTTTAGCTTCCTCATTCCATAGTGAAATCACACGTTTCTATGCAGGTTAAGTAGCCACGCGCTCAACTCGGATCATACAGCTGATTCGCGGAAAAAAAAAACAAATGACTTAAATCATCATGTGAATGGCCCATATGGTAATTTACCCACACCCCCAGCAGGCTACAGGCCTGACAAAAACGAGAGAATTTGCAACAAAAAATGTATGCTTTTCCAACAAAACAATCTATTATCTGAAATACTGATTGCATTCTTCAAGATCTCAACTTGCACATGATGGAAAAAAACAAAAATCACAAATTTCGAAAAAAAAATGCTTCTTTTGCGATTTATCTCGGATTCGTTTCGGCCGACATGTGTCCCTGGATTCTGTGGTCTGCCACAAGTGTATTTATTTGTTCTTTTCAGACACAAATATATTTCAGTCCCACAGAACACACCAGTTGGCTGGTTCAAGAGAGAGCTGCCTTCCTCTGCTCTCTCTCTCTTTATATAGGGCGCGGTCACTGGGAAGACACACAAACACAGGTTAATTGACATCAGGTGTAGTGATTCTGCCACCTTCCCTGACTCCGCCCTCCTGTCACAGACCGGCGCTTGACCACGCCCCCGCTGCCACATACCCCCACCGTCCGACTCAGGCCGGGCAGCCGTCCGGCCTGCAGCCGACTCCTCTCCCCCCCCCTCCCCCCCTTGACGGGAGAGAAAGTCCACCACAACCATCTGCGCCCCTGGCCTGTGGATCACCTTGAAATTAAAGGGTTGGAGTGCCAGATACCAACGGGTGATCCGCGCGTTGGCATCCTTCATGCGGTGGAGCCACTGGAGGGGAGCGTGGTCCGAACAGAGGGTGAAAGGGCCTCCCAGCAGGTAGTTGCGGAGGGCGAGGACTGCCCACTTGATCGCGAGGCGCTCCTTTTCTATCGTGCTGTAGCACCCCTCGCATACTGACAGCTTTCTGCTGATGTACAGCACTGGATGATCCTCCCCCTCCACCTCCTGGGACAACACGGCCCCCAGCCCTCTGTCAGACGCATCCGTCTGTAACATAAAAGGGAGAGAAAAGTCAGGGGAGTGTAATAGTGGCCCCCCGCACAGTGCAGCCTTTACCTCAGAGAAAGCCTGCTGGCCTTGCTCCATCCACTGGACCGGATCTGGTGCCCCCTTTTTAGTGAGATCAGTCAGCGGGCTGGTGACATCCGAATAATTAGGTATAAACCTACGATAGTAGCCAGCCAGCCCCTGTCTCACCCCCTTTTTGGTCTTGGGCCTCGGGCAGGCCGCAATTGCTGCTGTCTTGTTAATTTGGGGACGCACCTGCCCGTTGCCCAAGTGGAAGCCCAGGTACTGTACTTCCACCCGCCCAATCGCACACTTCTTTGGGTTGGCTGTGAGACCCGCTCGCCTCAGCGACTTAAGGATGGCCCTCAGGTGTTGTAAGTGCCGCTGCCAGTCATTACTATAAATAATGATATCGTCGTGGCATGGGGGCGGAGGACCCTGTCCATCAGCCGCTGAAACATAGCGGGCGCCCCAAACAGCCCAAAAGGAAGTGTGACAAACTGGTGTAAGCCGAACGGTGTGGAAAAGGCTGTTTTTGTTTTTTTTTTCTCGGGATAATGGAGTCAAGGGGATCTGCCAAT
Source organism: Neoarius graeffei (assembly GCF_027579695.1). Classification (NCBI taxonomy): domain Eukaryota; kingdom Metazoa; phylum Chordata; class Actinopteri; order Siluriformes; family Ariidae; genus Neoarius; species Neoarius graeffei. Next base: position 93,539,884 of record NC_083577.1, read on the forward strand.
AACCCTTTGTCAAATCCAGTGTCGAGTAAAAGCGAGCCGTGCCTAGCCGATCGAGCAACTCAATACGAGGCATTGGATACGCGTCGAATTTAGACACCGTTTTGACTTTTCTGTAGTCCACACAGAACCGGACCGACCCTTCGGCCTTGGGAACCAAGACCACCGGGCTGCTCCAGTCACTGTGGGACTCCTCGACAATGCCCATCTCGAGCATGGCCTCGAGTTCTTCCTGAACCACTTTTTTCTTGTGTTCGGGCAGCCTGTAAGGGCAGCTGTGCACTACCACCCCCGGGGGCATCTCAATGTGGTGCTCTATGAGGTTGGTGCGGCCGGGCAGGGGCGAGAACACGTCCGAAAACTCGGTCTGCAACTGGGCGACCTCCGCTAGTTGGGTCGGGGAGAGGTGGTCTCCACAGGGGACCGGAGAGGTATGCGATGCCAATGCGCCCTTTTGAACCTCCGGCCCCAGCTCTGCCTTCTCCGGAACCACCGACACCAACGCTTACAGGGACCTCCTCGTTCCAGAGTTTGAGTAGACTGAGGTGGTAAATCTGTAGCACCCCACCCCTGTCCGTTCGCCTCACCTCATAGTCGACGTCCCTGACTCGCCGTGTGACTTCAAAGGGTCCTTGCCACTTGGCGATCAATTTGGAGCTCAATGTGGGCAACAGTACGAGTACTTTATCTCCCGGTGCGAACTCCCTAAGGCGCGTACCCCTGTTGTACAGGCGGGTTTGCCATTCTTGGGCCTGCCACAAATTCTCCTGGGTTAGGTGTGTGGAGTTTTGCGCGCAGGTCAATAACATACTGAATTTCATTTTCACTTTGGGAGGAGGGACCTTCACCATCTTCTCGCAGCACATCTAAAATGCCGCGCGGCTTACGCCCGTATAACAATTCAAACGGGGAGAACCCCGTGGAGGCTTGGGGGACCTTTCGCGCTGCAAATAAGGGTTCGAGCCATTTATCCCAGTTACGTGCGTCCTCACTTACGAATTTTTTAATTATCTTCTTGAGGGTGCGATTGAACCGTTCAACTAAACCGTCCGTTTGTGGGTGATAAACGCTGGTGCGGATCGGCTTAATACCTAATAGCCCATACAGTTCGCTCAGTGTTCGTGACATAAACAAGGTGCCTTGGTCAGCCAGAATCTCTTTCGGTATTCCAACTTGGGAGATGACGCGGAAGAGTGCCTCCGCAATACTGCGTGCTGAGATATTGCGAAGAGGCACTGCTTCCGGGTATCGCGTTGCATAGTCCACCAGAACTAATATAAAGCGGTACCTTCGTGTTAACCGATCTAATGGCCCGACAAGCTCCATCCCAATTCTTTCGAACGGGGTCTCGATTAATGGTAGGGGGCGCAAAGGCGCTTTTGGAATGGCCGCTGGATTTACTAACTGGCATTCACGGCACGCCGTACACCACCTATGGACATCGCCGCGAATCCCCGGCCAATAGAATCGGGCCATTATTTGGGCTAGTGTCTTATCCTGCCCGAAGTGTCCAGCCATGGGATTAAAGTGAGCCGCCTGGAATACCAATTCCCGGCGGCTTTTTGGAATCAAAAGGTGGGTGATTTGCTCTTTCGTCTGAGTGTCCTGCGTCACTCGGTATAACCTATCTTTCATAATAGAAAAATAGGGGAAGGACAGGGTGGCATTCGGTGGGAGTGTTTGACCATCGATTACTCTCACTTGGTCAAACACATGCCGCAGAGTCTCGTCTCGTGACTGCTCTAACGGGAAATCCGCAAGGGATTCCCCGAGAGAGGGAGGAGGAGCCTGTGGCTCCTCACTCTGACGCGGAGATGACGTAGACGGCTCTGCGACAGCTGCTCCCACCAAAGCGACACCGGGACCTCCCCCTGCTGACCTATGGCAGTACCCACTCTTCACTAGATGACTCATCAACTCCCTGAATCCCGGCCAATCAGTCCCCAAAATTATCGAGTGGGTGAGGCGAGGATTAACCGCCGCCTTTACTATAAATTTTTCCCCTCGGAACAAAATGTGGACCGACACCAACGGGTAGCTGTGAACATTCCCATGCGCACACAACACCTTCACCCCCTGTGTTCCCCCCCAATGCCTCGTCTTGCACCAGGCTTTGGTGAATTGAGGTCTCATTACAACTGGAATCCACCAACGCCTGATATGTATCCCCTTGGATACTCACCGGTATGTGATATGCTCCAGCCCGATCGAGGGCAGCTCCTGGCGCGTTGGGGATCCGGACCACTGCACTCACTTCCATTGCCGAACATTGCTGTTGGAGGTGGCCTGGCTCCCCGCAGCGCCAGCAAACCGGCCCGGGCTTCCTCTCTGCACCACCGTCCTGGGGGCTCACTCACCTGAGGGGGGGGGGGGGGGGGGGAAGAGACAGACACAGAAGGGAAAAGCGGGGGGACACCGCAGGTGCGATGGGCCGGCTGGGGTGGGGCCGGCCCCTGCCTCTGCGGTGGGGGAACGGAGCGAGGACGAGACACAGGAGGGGAGAGAGGGGAGAGGAGAGAAGAGGATGTCCACTGTCCTGCCATCGGAACAGCCGCCAAATGGTCCTTCGCCAACTCGATGGCCTGATCCAGCGACGTCGGGCGGTGGCACTGGACCCACTCCGCGGTTCCCTCTGGCGGGCGGCCGATGAACTGCTCCAGCAACACCTGATCGAGGATTCCCTCGGTGTCGCCGTTGTTGGCCCTCAACCACCGCCAGCAGGCGTCCCGGAGCTGCTGGCCAAACGCGAACGGCCAGCCGACTTCCTCCAGCCGCAGAGCGCGGAAGCGCTGTCGCTGTTGTTCAGGGGTGTGCCCTACCCGCTGGAGGATGGCCCGGTGAAGGTCCGCGTAGGCCAGCCGGCGGTTGGCGGGGAGCTGTAGTGCGGCCAGCTGCGCCTCTCCCATTAGCAGGGGGAGAAGGCGCGCCGCTCCATCGGCCACCCCGAGGTCTCCGCGACTTGCTTGAAGAGCGTGATGAATGCCTCGGGGTCGTCCTGCGGGCCCATCTTGGTTAGGGTGAGGGAGGACGGGCCCGCGGTGGGAGCGCTGGTGGACCCCGCCGACGCGAGGAGGTGCCGGAACGCCTGACGATCTTCCTGCTGCGCCAGCACCAGGGCCTCGAACCGGCGCTCTTGCTCCTTCCGGAGGGTGATTAGCGCCTGGTGCTGGCTCTGCTGGGCCGTGGCGAGGGCGTGGACCAGGTCCGCGAAGGGGGAGGACTCCATGGGGCTGTTCTTTTCCTGTGCTCCATCCTGGGTTTCGGTACCACTGTAGCAGTTTGTAGGAGGGGGAAGAGCACTGAAAGACGGCAGGCCAGAATAAAGTTCCATAATTGTATTTATTTGTTCTTTTCAGACACAAACATATTTCAGTCCCACAGAACACACCAGTTGGCTGGTTCAAGAGAGAGCTGCCTTCCTCTGCTCTCTCTTTTATATAGGGCGCGGTCACTGGGAAGACACACAAACACAGGTTAATTGACATCAGGTGTAGTGATTCTGCCACCTTCCCTGACTCCGCCCTCCTGTCACAGACCGGCGCTTGACCACGCCCCCGCTGCCACAATTCCTAAAAAGGTTCTTGCTGTGAAAACATTCCATTTTCCCAAAAAAAGTTCCTGCAGTGAAAACTGTGTCTGTAGACTGTGCCTGGGTGAGAAACTCAGAAACTTGCCTTAACCATCTGGGAGTACTGTGTTTTAAATTTGGACTTGGCTTCAGTTTAATTTTGACGAGAGGTGATAGAAAAGACTGAGCACTTTCTGAACTCTTTTCCTACAGGATATAATGGAATCTTTCCCACCATGGGAAGTTTCAGATGGGATTTGCTGTACATTACCTGGGGTTATTTTATGGTAGGTTAAATATGCTACCCCACCTCCACATGTAATCCAATCTGAGCAGGACTCAGACTTCAGCTCTAAATTTATCCCATGTTATGATTTTAGCTTGATCTGCCAAGATTATTAAAAAATACAGTCAGGGTCAGTGTGAGTACTGCGCATCACTGTGTTCCTCACTGCTCAAGGAAAAACTGGAATACCTCTTTACCGATAAATATGGGAATACTGGAATACTCTTGTCTATAAATACTGTAATCTTTGTTACCAATAAATGCTGGAATGCTGGACCTATATAGAGTAGAATACTATTTCAATAAATACTGGAATATTTTACCAATAAATTTTGGAATACATATCAATAAATATTATAAATATTGGAATACTCTTCAATAAATGGTTGAATTCTCTCTATCAATAAACGGTGGGATTCTGGACTAGTCTTTAGCAAGAAGTACTGCAATATTCTATCAATAAATACTGTAATATTCTTTACTGATAAATGCTGTTTTTGTTAACAAATACTTTAATTCTGGAATATTCTATCAAAAGTTACCAGAGTACCAGAATACTCTTTATTGATAAATACTGGAATTCTGGAAAACCCTTTATAAATAAATACTGGACTATATGCTGGAATATTCTTTGTCCATACTGAACTGTACCTTGTCTCACCAACTACACATGGTCTAGCTGTTTCTAGTAATTTGACCATGCCCAAATCATAAAGCACACAAAACAATCATTCCACAAGATACTATGGCACTTGCAGCTGTGGTGGGAGAAGACAGACACGCACAACCCAGGGATTTAATGCAAAAAAGGTGAAAGTTTAATGAAGAAAGGTTAAGGAAGTGTACGGGAAGTGAAGTGTAACATCCCCCACCCCCCTTTAGCTCCAAGCCTACCATCCTCCAAGGTTTGGCCCAGAGGCTGTGCCTCCTGGGAAGGCCATCAGCGTTCCTTTGTTGGGTCCTGGATCTGTGCTGAACCTGAAAAGAGAAGTCCTGAAGAGACCAGAACCAACTAGTAACATAAGCATTGTGTTTTGTTTTTTTTTTTTTTCTCCAGCTGCCATCCACTGGAGTGGGGCATGGTCAGTGACCAATGTGAAATGATGATCAGACAGATAATACTTCAACTTGGTTACTGCCCACTTGATAGCCAGGGCTTCTCTGTCCACAGCCGCGTAGTTCATCTCAGCTGGGAGTAGCTTCCAGCTGATGTCCAGCACGGGATGCTCTTCACCCTCTATGACCTGTGAGAGCACAGCACCCAGGCCTGTCTCTGAAGCATCCATCTGCACAACAAATGGTAGGTCGAAGTCTGGGTTTCAGAGGATGGGGGCAGTGTTGAGGGCCTTCTTCAGGGCCTGGAATGTCTAAGCTGCCTGATTGGTCTATTTCACCTTCTCTGGTTCACCCTTCTTGGTGAGGTCTGAGAGGGGAGAAGTTGGGCACAAATATGTGATAATATCCTGCCAGCCCCAAGAATGCATGTACCTGGCGCTTGGTTGTGGGCTCCACTTTCTTCTCCTGTGGCATTGGCAGCCCCCAACCAATGTGATAGCCCAGGCACTGTGTGTTGGTCAGCCCCATATGGCACTTTTGGGGGTTGGCAGTGAGCCCAGTCTTCCTTAGTTCTCCAGGACAGATTTTATGTGGTGCAGGTGATCAACCCAAGTGGACAAATGGTTGATGTACAGGTAAGCAACAGTGATCTCTTGGTGGATATGATATCCATGAGCTGTTGGAATTTTGCTGGCATCCCATGGAGGCCTGATGTGAGGACCTGGTTCTGCCAGTGGCCTTGCCAGTAGCCCTTAGTGAGGTCCAGGGCCCTCCTGAGCCTGTTGACCAGTTTGTTCACTCTGGGCAGGGGATAGTTGTCGAAGTTTGAAACCATGTTGGGAAATGATAGGGGGATTGGAAAATCGCCATCCCTGGGGTGGGGTCTGACCTGGTTCTGCTGCAAACACATCTGCAAAATAGTCCAGCAGCTCTCCCAGTTTTTGGCACTGTTGGTTGGAGAGGTCTTCTCTCAGCTGAACCAGTGCACGCCCTGCAGGATCTGGGGACACAAGGGCATGGGCTGAGAGCAGAGGAAGGAGTTCAAGCCAGTGCTTTAATTGACTGACATGATACAGTTGAGTGTCTTTTTGTGTTTACCCAGTTATTGCAGGTGGTAGCTCACTGGCCTGACATTCTTAGCCACCCTGCAGGGACCCTATCACTGTGCAAAGAACTTGTTGGTGGTGGAAATGAGTAGTATCACTTGATCACGGGGCTGGGCAGAGCGGTTGTAGCAATGGCTTTGTTCAGTCTGGACAGCAAACGTGCTGATGCATGATTGGGACCCCTTTGTCAATGCACTCCTGCATCTCTATCACATGCTTGATCATCACCCTGAAAGGTGAGGGCTGTTCCTCCCAGGCCTCCTTGGCCATGTCCAGGAGGCCCTGGAGCCTTCACCCAAGCAGCAGCTTGAAGGGGGTGAAGCTGGTGGACACTTGGGATGTTTCCAGGATGATGAACAGGACATAAGGGAGAAGGAGATCCTAGTTCTGGCCATCTTTGTCCATTACTTGCCTGAGCATCCACTTCATGGTCTGTTGGAATCTCTCAACCATCCTTTCGGTTTGTGGATGGTACACCAACATGTGAATCTGCCTGACCTGCAACAGCCAAAACACATCTGCCATTAACTTTGAGAGAATGGGGGTACCTTGATCAGTGAGAATGTCTTTGGGGAGCCCCACTCAGGGAAACAGCAGAACCAGTTCCCAGGTGATGTTCTTGGAGGTGGCCTTCTGCAGAGGGACTGCCTCATGGTTTTGGGTGGCATAGTCCATGATGATGAGGAAGTGTTTGTGGCCCTGGGCAGACTTGGGAAGCTGACCTACCAGATCCATGTTCACTCTCCTGAAGAGAATGCTGATGATTAGGAGAGGCAGAAGCCAGACTGGAGCAGATCCTTGGGGGGAGGGGGGTGCACTGGCATTGGGGGCAGTGCTGGCAGAAATTTCTGACCTCTGCATTCATCCCCAGCCAGAGGAACTGGCTCTTGATTTTTCTCATGGGTCCTCTGGCTCACCAGGTGCCTGCCCAAGTGGTGAGAGTAGGCTAGGTGCCTCACCACATCCATCTTGGAGTAGGGAATGACCAGCAGGACCAGCAGCAGTAGGCTAGGCCTCACCATTCTGCGTGCTGGTAGAGTAGGCCTTGCTGGACCAGGAAGTAGGAGCTGGGGATTGGCTGCCTTGGGTGCTGGACTTCACCCTCAATAAAGCACTCCTGCCCAAAGTTCCCTCTGCATGTTACCTGCTTAAACACATGAGACTGATTTAGAGGTGATGTGTGACTCCCCTTCGGCAGTGCAGTCCTTGGCTTCATGTTCCCCAGCCAGGCACACTTCATGGAGCTGTGAGATGCAGCCCAGAGGTCTCCACAGGGCCTGACCATCTCCTTGTCCTCTTAACAGCAGGTGGCTCCCTCAGGAATCCAGGAGAGTCCCAATGTAGGAAGAGAGGGACCGGGAGATCAGGTACCACACCTACAGAGGCCTTCCATTTGCCTCGGTCTTCCCCAATGTGGATGTAGAAAGTGGCCACCTCTCGTGTGTCCCCACTTTGATGGTACCACAGCACCCTGCAGTCTTGGGCAAGATGGACATGCCAGAATAATGGTGCTGCCTGAGTCCAGGAGGGCTTGTACTGGGCGCCCCTTGACCTGCACTGGGGCGCTTGAAAGATGAGGCCTGGCAGGTGAGTGGACAAGCAGTCAGTGGGCCATTGTTTCCAGGCTGGGGTGGGTGAGGGTGGCTTAGATGCAGTAGGTATGGATTTTTGGCAGGAGAGGGAGGGCAAACAGCCTGCTGATGATGTTATTGGGGCTCCACAGGGGACCAGGATGGGGAGCACCCAGGCCTGACAGGGGATGGAGTTGGCTTGTCTTGCTTGCTGATGTCAAGTATTGTCAGAGTGCACTTGAGGGCCTGAACTAGTTACGCAGGGGCCTAGAGTGCCCTTATGCTGATAGCCATGTATTCTGCTGGAGGCAATGCCCATAGGAAATTATCTCTGGCACAGTGATGTAGTGGTTAGCATGGTCGCCTCACAGCAAGAAGGTTCTGGGTTTAAGTCCAGCAGCTGGCAGGGGCCTTTCTGGGTGGAATTTGCATGTTCTCCCTGTGTCTGTGTGGGTTTCCTCTGGGTGCTCTGGTTTCCCTCACAGTTCAAAGACATATGATTTAGGTTAATATGGGACGGCCTTGGGCTGAGGTGCCCTTGAGCGAGGCACCTAACTCCAACTGTTCCCTGGGCACTGTTAGCATGGCTGCCCACTGCTCTGGGTATGTGTGTGTGCTCATTGCTCACGTGTGTGCGTGCATGTGTTTTTGTTCACTGCTTCAGATGCGTTAAATGCAGTAAGGAATTTCACAAGCATGTGATGAATAAAGTTGTTCTTCTATCCATGACAACCCATTCTGCAACCTGCATCACTGAGTGCTGCTCAGGCTGCAGCCAACACTTGGTGGTTCTCAGCAAAGCATACAGTTGGCTGTGAGGGTTGACCTTAGCCCAGTACACCTAGCAGTGGAACTCCATCACGGTGTGGCAGATGGAAAACCAACAGTGCCCCAGGATTTGCTCTTTCAGGAGCAAGTAATCCTCTGCTGAGGCTGAAGTATGCTAGCTGGGCCTCTCTGATGAGATGAGCCATAGCCTGGGTCCATTCCGCTTTGGGCCACCCCTCCCAAAATATAGCCTGCTCAATGATGTACAGGTATACCTCAACATTATATGCAGGGGTCAGCTTATCCAGCAGATGAAGTGCTTCCTGCCAAGGGTCCAGGAGGCAGGCCAAGAGTGGAGAGGCTCTGGCTCATTGCTGCAGCAACTCCTGGGTGGTGACCTGAAGTTCTTGGGTCACCTGCTGTTGCTGGCAGCTGGTCTCCAGGAGATGCTGCAGGAGTGGTTCCATGGGGGGGGGGGGTGCGCCATGTTCATGCCAAAATTCTCCACCAGTGTGGCACTCCCAGCTGCAGCATAAGAACATGGACCCAGACAGCCCAGGGATTTGGAGCAAAAAAAGATGATAGTTTAAAGGTCTCCTTGCATCGTTTTTTCATTAATTGTGCGGTGGTCTCTAGTATGAATGAATGCCCTGTGAGCTGGTTTTGGTGAAAAAAAAAATGCTGTGGTTCTCCTGTTTCAGGCTGTTCTAGTTTGCTGGAGGAGTGGGTGGTGGGAGAACGACAGGATTTCAGCTCTTACTCATTAATATTCATGACATGTAAACGTATTACCTCTGATTGGTTAACAGCACTGTGACGCTACCTCCAGTGAGTCAGAACAAGTGGATGTGGGTGTCTTACTACGGTGAGAGAGAAGGAACAAACCGCGAAGAGAAAAATACCGCGTGCTGACATCATTGAGGTGCGATGCGAGGAAATAAGAAAAATTCAACAAATGTTTGGGTTTTTACTGAACAAACAAACAAATGAACGAGTGACTTAAAAAAAAGAATGTGGGTGTCTTTGTAAAAACTGTTTTGATTGGCTATTATGGTCTCGACGTTGATGTTTTGACCAATAACAATGAAGATAACACGAATTTTACATCACATTCAACGAGATTAAACGAGACTAAAGATGGCGACTTACAAATAATGTGTAAACATCGTTGGAGTTAATAAAGTTTGAACAGCATGACAGAACATACCCCAACCCCCCGAAATTAATAAAAAAATTCTCAACAGATTTGGCATAATATAAAAAGGTCGTTTTTTACTCAGAAAAAGCGGAAAACTCTCATCCCTGCCTAGTTTGTGACCGTGTCATGCATGCTAACGTGGAGAATATGAACATGCTATTTTGTAACAAAAACCTTCGAACAAAAAGTTCATGTTTTACTTACAGCTTGTGAGCTGGTGGTCGATCGTCTTGACGGCACAGATCCAGGGATTAAATGCAACCTCGAAGCAAAACCACTACTGGAGGCACCGAAGTTTGAAAAGTCACTGTGGTTGAAATGATCAGAACACAGTACTAACGCTGCATTACACTGCGCTGGTGGTGTTCCAAAGATAAATTCCAACCATTTATTCTTCACCTCTTCTATCTTGGGCAAGAAATGCAATGTTGATGTGTTACTGCCACAAATAACACAGGCACAAACTTGTTCAGACATGTTTTCAACTTGCTGTTAGGGCCTCTTCGTTAGCTACTGACGAGATGGGCTCTGCTCAGTGTTGCCAGATACTGCTGGCGTTTTCCAGCCCAAAATATGTTCAAATCCACCAAAATGCACTTAAAACCGCCCAATCTGGCAACACTGGCTCTGCTATCTCTCCTCACGCTTAAATCCGAACTTCCTTCCCGTGGTCGGTCGCAAGCCAAGGTGGGCGAGGCCATGAATACTAATTTACGAAGTGACATAAGATCGTATGGCTTTTTCAGATCTGCTCGTTTTTCCGACTATTTTCTTTCATAAGCTAATACAGGGAATGGGGGTAGAATTACATTTTCGCATGCATATGCAACTTGGAGTGAACTATGGTATTTCAAAAAGAGCCAGTATTAAACGTTTTGGGTGGAAGGGCACCTTTAATGAAGAGAGGATTTGGGAAGTGGAAGGGAGGTGTCTGTGCAGGTACCAGAGGGCTGAAGCTGGCCGGCGGTGAAGTCACGGGTGGGGGCTGGTTGCATCTGGGTCTTTCAGTGATTGTCCAGAGTCAATAAAGGTGGCTGGATCTGGTGGCGGCGAAGGGAAGGCTCTCTGTAGACTTCAGTGTCATCCTTGGCATCAGCAAGGTACCCTGAATGAAGAGGGAGAGCAAGAATCAGCATGTGTGCACTGAGTGAGCTTAACTAACCTCTGAATATGGTGGCGTCTCTTTATACTCCCCTGGCTGCTCAAGGAGGGTGAATTGAGGCACCGATTATACTGCTCCAGCCGTGTCTGTTCGCCCTATAGCCATGATGTTTTTGGCTGTCCAGGACACTGGTGCTGAAGTGCTGTCATCTTTTCAGCACCATAGCAGTGGGAGAGCAAGGAATGATGCACTGCTTATGTGGCAGTTTTCCTGGGCTGCCGTCAAAGTACGACTAATGTTAGTAAAATAAATGGTTGGTTTATTATCTATGTCTTTGCCCACCTCTATATGGGGTTGAACAGGTAGGGCCCAAGGGCCCAATAGTGAAACCCCAACCTTGACCATTGAGGCACCACTACCCCAGTAAAATAAATAATAATAATTTTAAAAAAATCACAACCTCCTAAATAGTACTGGGCAATTAAACAATTTCACAATAAAGTTTTCCTCAACAGTGATGAGCTTTTAGTATTCAAATTTGATTTTATGTTCATATTATGTGGGAATGCTTCATATCTACACATTACATGGAAATGATTCGGACCATAGTACAACCCCGATTCCAAAAAAGTTGGGACAAAGTACAAATTGTAATTAAAGCCGCAAGCGGCCTCGACGGGCCCTCGCGCCAGCGGCCAGGGGGGGCGGGGGCATGCGTCCCCGCGAAATACCGTAAAGAGTCTGCTTGCCAAGTTTGACCAATCAGAAGCTGCAATATCATTTGTGCCATAACCAGCACCCCCAGGGGTGAAAGTGCACAAAATTTGGCGGATATGTCAGGAGAGCTATGAAGAGTTTGCGTATGAAGTTTGATGACAATTGAGTAAATAGAAGATGAGAGATAGATTTTTGAAGAATAAATTTTTTGGTTTTTCCCATGTCAGAAGGTGGCGCTATGCTGTACATGAGCGATTATGAGTTGGAGAAATAAGTGTCTACAACAGCAACGCACTATCACAAGGTAGTGGTGTGAAGGAAAAGCATTATGGAATTATTTACCAAAAACCCGTTTTGGAGAAATTGCGTCGGCCAAAAACAGCGCCCCCCATGGACGAAAATTCCCAAAATGTGGTATACATGACATGGGCGGTAGTAAGAGGGTGGCCGTGAAGTTTGACCAAATTTGAGGAAAGATTGGATTGTTTGCCCAAAAATAGCGCCCCCAGTGGCGAAATATCACAGAAAATGGGGAACATGTCAGAAGCCCAATGAGGGATTTGCGTGTGAAGTATGAGCAGTTTTGAGCAATTAGAAGATTTGTTATGAATTTTTAAGCATGTAAAATTTTGCATTAAAAATTGATTGACGTATAACTTCTGAGCGGTTTAAGCTACGTGAAACTTATTTAGTAACTTTTGTCAGCCATGTCTGTAGATGATGTGTATCAATTTTGGTGACATTCCTATGAACAGTCTAGGAGGAGTTGCGCCGTCTTCGTGGCCATGCATTTCGCACAAAAGTGAAATTACCTCACTTCCTGTTGGGCGTGGCTAATGCATTGGCATTACATTTTTGTCCGGCTTAGTGAGATACATATGCGTACCAAATGGCATGCCACTCCTACAAACTACATGGCAACCAGGCACCTTAAAGCGGGAGGCCAAAATCACAACGAGTTAGGGGGCGCTATAGAGGCCCTGAGGCCCGGCTGGATCTGGGCTTTTGGTTCTCAGTAGCGGTGGCAGTCTAAGAAAAAGGAGCCAAATTTCGTGCGTTGTCGACCATGGCAAGCGCCCCAATAAGGGTCTTGAAAAGAGTTTGCTTGCCAAGTTTGACAAATCAGAAGCTGCAATATCATTTCCGCCATAACCAGCACCCCCAGGGGCGAAAGTGCACAAAATTTGGCGGACATGTCAGGTGAGCTATGAAGAGTTTGCGTATGAAGTTTGATGACAATTGAGTAAATAGAAGATGAGATATAGATTTTTGAAGAATAAATTTTTTGGTTTTTCCCATGTCAGAAGGTGGCGCTATGCTGTACATGAGCGATTATGAGTTGGAAAAATAAGTGTCTACAACAGGAACGCACTATCACAAGGTAGTGGTGTGAAGGAAAAGCATTATGGAATTATTTACCAAAAACCCGTTTTGGAGCAATTGCGTCGGCCAAAAACAGCGCCCCCCATGGACGAAAATTCCCAAAATGCGGTATACATGACATGGGAGGTAGTAAGAGGGTGGCCGTGAAGTTTGACCAAATTTGAGGAAAGATTGGATTTTTTGCCCAAAAATAGCGCCCCCAGTGGCGAAATATCACAGAAATTGGGTAACATGTCAGAAGCCCAATGAGTGATCTGCGTGTGAAGTATGAGCAGTTTTGAGCAATTAGAAGATTTGTTATGAATTTTTTAGCATGTAAAATTTTGAAGTGAAAATTGATTGACGTATAACTTCTGAACGTTTTATCCTACGTGAAACGTATTTAGTAACTTTTGTCAGCCATGTCTGTAGATGATGTGTATCAATTTTGGTGACATTCCCATGAACGGTCTAGGAGGAGTTGCGCCGTCTTCGTGGCCATGCATTTCGCACAAAAGTAAAATTACCTCACTTCCTGTTGGGCGTGGCTATGCATTCATAGAACTTTTTTTGTTCGTCTCAGTAAGATACATATGTGAACCAAATTTCGTTCCTCTACGACAAACTATATGGCAACCAGGAGCCTTCGAAAAAAGGCAAAATTTTCAAGGCGTTAGGGGGCGCTATAGAGGCCCAGAGCCCCGCCCAGATCTGGGGTTTTGGATCTGAGTAGCGTAGGGGATGCCGATAAAATGATCCAAAATATGCGCGTTTTCGTCCACAGGAAGTGCCCCAAAAAAGGCCGAACAGCAACCGCGACTAAGGAATAATAATAATAATAATAATAAATAATAAGAATAATAATAAAAAACCGAACAAGATCAATAGGGCCTTCGCCCTTTCGGGCTCGGGCCCTAAATAAAAATGGAATGCAATCATTTACAAATCTCAAAAACTGATATTGTATTCACAATAGAACATAGACAACATATCAAATGTCGAAAGTGAGACATTTTGAAATTTCATGCCAAATATTGGCTCATTTGAAATTTCATGATAGCAGCACATCTCAAAGTTGGGACAGGGGCAATAAGAGGCTGGAAAAGTTAAAGGTACAAAAAAGGAACAGCTGGAGGACCAAATTGCAACTCATTAGGTCAATTGGCAATAGGTCATTAACATGACTGGGTATAAAAAGAGCATCTTGGAGTGGCAGCGGCTCTTGGAAGTAAAGATGGGAAGAGGATCACCAATCCCCCTAATTCTGCACCGACAAATAGTGGAGCAATATCAGAAAGGAGTTTGACAGTGTAAAATTGCAAAGAGTTTGAACATATCATCATCTACAGTGCATAATATCATCAAAAGATTCAGAGAATCTGGAATAATCTCTGTGCGTAAGGGTCAAGGCCGGAAAACCATACTGGGTGCCCGTGATCTTCGGGCCCTTAGATGGCACTGCATCACATACAGGCATGCTTCTGTATTGGAAATCACAAAATGGGCTCAGGAATATTTCCAGAGAACATTATCTGTGAACACAATTCACCGTGCCATCCGCCGTTGCCAGCTAAAACTCTATAGTTTAAAGAAGAAGCCGTATCTAAACATGATCCAGAAGCGCAGACATCTTCTCTGGGCCAAGGCTCATTTAAAATGGACTGTGGCAAAGTGGAAAACTGTTCTGTGGTCAGACGAATCAAAATGTGAAGTTCTTTATGGAAATCAGGGACGCCGTGTCATTCGGACTAAAGAGGAGAAGGACGACCCAAGTTGTTATCCGCGCTCAGTTCAGAAGCCTGCATCTCTGATGGTATGGGGTTGCATTAGTGCATGTGGCATGGGCAGCTTACACATCTGGAAAGACACCGTCAGTGCTGAAAGGTATATCCAGGTTCTAGAGCAACATATGCTCCCATCCAGACGACGTCTCTTTCAGGGAAGACCTTGCATTTTCCAACATGACAATGCCAAACCACACACTGCATCAATTACAGCATCATGGCTGCATAGAAGAAGGGTCCGGGTACTGAACTGGCCAGCCTGCAGTCCAGATCTTTCACCCATAGAAAACATTTGGCGCATCATAAAACGGAAGATACGACAAAAAAGACCTAAGACAGTTGAGCAAGTAGAATCCTACATTAGACAAGAATGGGTTAACATTCCTATCCCTAAACTTGAGCAACTTGTCTCCTCAGTCCCCAGACGTTTACAGACTGTTGTAAAGAGAAAAGGGGATGTCTCACAGTGGGAAACATGGCCTTGCCCCAACTTTTTTGAGATGTGTTGTTGTCATGAAATTTAAAATCAATTTTTCTCTTTAAATGATACATTTTCTCAGTTTAAACATTTGATATGTCATCTATGTTCTATTCTGAATAAAATATGGAATTTTGAAACTTCCACATCATTGCATTGTGTTTTTATTTACAATTTGTACTTTGTCCCAACTTTTTTGGAATCGGGGTTGTATATTGGCCAAAATGCAAAATATGTCACCATTCAGTGCTTGATAAGGTCTTGAAACAACATTTTTTGTTTATGCCATCGTAAAATACAACAACAAAAGCTGCTAAATTGAATAATTGGATGTCCAGGCTTCTGTTATTTTGACTGCTTATTTCACAAAACAACAGTTTTTATTTCATGCTGTTGCTTCACAGTGGCGTACCTCAAGTGTAAATTTCCCAATCCTACTCTTTAGCTTCACACAAGCTTCCTTTCACTGCGACTGAGGATCTCTTTGTGTATTAATCTAACTCTCTATCATGACTTCTGTGACTTCTGGACCGACCCCTGAAATACGAAGCACATTTGGACCAGTGTGTGTTCACAGGAATCCAAAGCTGGCCTTCTCCCTGAGGAGCAAGCCAGATTTGGGAGGTTTGGAAAAAGGAAGTCCATTAGTGTGTTTTGTTTAAAGAGGCAGTGAACCTTTTATGTGGTGCAGTTCAGTGAGGACCGTTAAACAGGTCAGACAGGTTGCACAAGCAGGTGTAGAAGAAGCCTTTACAGTGCCTTGAAAAAGTATTCATACCCCTTGAACTTTTTCACATTTTTCCACCTTACAGCCACGAACTTAAAAGTTTTTTATTGAGATTTTATGTGATAGACCAACACAGAGTAGCACATAATTGTGAAGTGAAACGAAAATGATAAATGGTCTTCAAAATTTTAAACAAATAAAAATCTGAAAAATGTGGTGTGCATTAGTATTCAGCCCCCCTGCGTCAATACTTTGTAGCACCACCTTTTGCTGCAATTACAGCTGCAAGTCTTTTGTGGTATGTCTCTACCAGCTTTGCACATCTAGACACTGGAATTTTTGCCCATTCTTCTTTGCAAAATAGCTCAAGCTCAGCCAGATTGGATGGAGAGCATCTGTGAACAGCAATTTTCAAGTCTTGGCACAGATGCTCAATGGGATTTAGGTCTGGACTTTGACTGGGCCATTCTAACACATGAATATTCTTTGATCTAAACCATTCCCTTGTAGCTCTGGCTGTATGTTTAGGGTCATTGTCTTGCTGGAAGGTGAATCTCCTTCCCACTCTCAAGTCTTTTGCAGCCTCCAACAGGTTTTCTTCCAGGATTGCCCTGTATTTAGCTCCATCCATCTTCCCATCAACTCTGACCAGCTTCCCTGTCCCTGCTGAAGAAAAGCATCCCCATAGCATGATGCTGCCACCACCATGTTTCACAGTGGGGATGGTGTGTGCAGGGTGATGAGCAGTGTTAGTTTTCCGCCACACATAGCGCTTTGCATTTAGGCCAAAAAGTTCAACTTTGGTCTCATCTGACCAAAGCACCTTCTTCCACATGTTTGCTGTGTCCCCTACATGGCTTCTGGCAAACTGCAAACGGGACTTCTTATGCCTGTCTTTCAACAATGGCTTTCTTCTTGCTACTCTTCCAAAAAGGCCAGATTTGTGGAGTGTACGACTTATAGTTGTCCTGTGCACAGATTCTCCCACCTGAGCTGTGGATTTCTGCAGCTCCTCCAGAGTGATCATGGGCCTCTCGGCTGCTTCTCTGACCAGTGCTCTCCTTGCTCGCTCTGTCAGTTTAGGTGGACGGCCATGTCTTGGTAGGTTTGCAGTTGTGCCATACTTTTTCCATTTTTGAATGATGGATTGAACAGTGCTTCTTGAGATGTTCAGAGCTTGGGATATTTTTTTTATAACCTAACCCTGCTTTAAACTTCTCCAGAACTTTATCCCTGACCTGTCTGGTGAGTTCTTTGGTCTTCATGATGCTGTTTGTTCTTCAGTGTTCTCTAACAAACCACTGAGGCCTTCACAGAACAAGTGTATTTATGCTGAGAGTAAATTACACACAGTAGGACTCTATTAACTAATTAGATGACTTCTGAAGGCAATTGATTGCACTGGATTGTATTTAGAGGTATCAGAGTACAGGGGGCTGAATACTAATACACACCACATTTTTCAGATTTTTATTTGTTTAAAATTTTGAAGACCATTTATCATTTTCGTTTCACTTCACAATTCTGTGCTACTCTGTGTTGGTCTATCACATAAAATCTCAATAAAAAACTTTTAAGCTCGTGGTTGTAAGGTGGAAAAATGTGAAAAAGTTCAAGGGGTATGAATACTTTAAGGCACTTTATATGTTGCATACATTGAAGAAGTAAATAAGAGCACAGTGAAATTATTTTATTTGCATGTCCCAGCTTGTTAGGAAATTTGGGGTAGAGTGAAGTGCAGGATCAGCTATGATACAGTGCTCCTGGAACAGACAGGGTTCAGGGCCTTGCTCAATGGCCCAATAATGTCATCTTGGCGGTGCTGGGACTTGAACCTCCAACCTTCTGAGCTGTAAACTTTTCAGTCCCAATCTGATGGTTTAAAATACTGTGTCGTTTTTATTAACCACAGCACTGTTGGATTCCAGATACTGATTTCTCAGAAGGTGTTGACTGATGTTCCAGAACAGTAGCTAGTTCTAATACATTATTGTTTCTATAGTAACAGCTCATTCACAGGGATGTGAACAGATTAAAAACCTGTATAATCACTGATATAATGAAGTTTTCTGTAAGGAGATGTTTAACATTGTAACGTTTATGGAAGGAGTCTCCAGTGTCAGAGATGAAACTGTAACTTTAGTTTTTCCAACATCTTCAGGACAGAGGAGTTTATGCTTCTCTGTGGTTTCTTGGTCATTTTAATTTATTTTTGTCTTATTAATATCAAGAGAGAAAATCAAGAAAGTCTGGTGAGTGACCGACTGTTTATAGCTGCTGTTACACAAGTGAGAACAAGAACTAACCCGCATCTCAGATGTTCCACAACATTTACATGTAACTAAAAATGGATAAAAAGTTTCATTATACAATTAATAAATGAGTGAAGAGATGTTTTTCATGAAGCTTACTCTTCTGTGAGTTTTTTGTTTGTTTTGTTTGTTTGTTTGTTTGTTTGTTTTTTAATTGAAAGTGTTGAAATTGAGGTGTGTGTGTGTGTGTGTGTGTGTGTGTGTGTGTGTGTGTGTGTGTTTTTGTAGTGGCTAAGTGTGAGTTCTTTAACGCTGGAGGCAGTGTGAAGGATCGCATTGCCATTCGTATGGTGGAGGATGCAGAAAGAGACGGCATCCTCAAACCCGGAGACACAATCATCGAGCCCACCTCTGGAAACACAGGTGTGTGTGTGTGTGTTAGCTTTAGCTATGTCAGGTACAGGAATGTCATGGTGCTGTTGTGTGACAAAAATTAAACCATTAGGAAGCATGTTAGTTGTCGATCCTGAGATTGAGATACTGACCTCTTCTGCTCCTCGGATCTGCCTGATCCATCCTGATGTCCAACATCTGGTTGGAGTCTCATCACATCGCTCCTGTGGAGGATGGCCCCATATGGACAGAGGACGCTCTGGACACTTAGTTATACATTTATGGCTGAGGACTACAGTTGACTTGCTAACTTTAGGACTGCAGTTGTCATGAACAGTTTTACACTGAAGTTTCCATCAGTGAAGAGTTTATAACATCAACGAAACTGACTTCATGTTAAACTATAATGTATTTCCTGGTTACACAGTTGTACTTTGTGATTCTATCGGACACAGTTATAGAAGTGAGTTATTTATAATCACGTTATCTGTTATCACCCAGATGAGAATGGGTTCCTTTTTGAGTCTGGTTCCTCTCGAGGTTTCTTCCTCATGTGGTCTGAGGGAGTTTTTCCTTGCCACTGTCGCCACAGGCTTCATCATTGGGGATAGATTAGGGATAAAATTAGCTCATGTTTAAAGTCTTTAATTTTCTGTAAAGCTGCTTTGAGACAATGTCTATTGTTAAAAGTGTTATATAAAAATAGACTTTACTTGAAGCACAGAAGGACTGAATAATTATGATTATAAAAAATGTTCATGTTTGTCTAAACTAGCTATAGTGTCTTGCAAAAGTATTCATCCCCCTTGGTGTTTGTCCTGTTTTGTCACATTACAAGCTCAAATTAAAATGGATTTGGGGGGGGGGGGGGGTTAGCACCATTTGATTTACACAACATGCCGACCACTTGAAAGGTGCAAATTGTTGTTTTATTGTGACACAAACAATAATTAAGATGGAAAAAAAGAAATCTGGAGTGTGCATAAGTATTCACACCCCCACCTCCCCCCCACAGTCAGTACTTTGTAGAGCCACCTTTTGCTGCAATTACAGCTGCAAGTCTCTTGGGGTGTGTCTCTATTAGCTTAGAACATCTAGCCACTGGGATTTTTTACCCATTCCTCAAGGCAAAACTGCTCCAACTCCTTCCAGTTAGATGGGCTGCGTTGGTGTACAGCAATCTTCAAGTTCTGCCACAGATTCTCAATTGGATTGAGGTCTGGGCTTTGATTAGGCCATTCCAAAACATTTAAATGTTTCCCTTTAATCCACTCCAGTGTAGCTTTAGCTGTGTGTTTAGGGTCATTGTCCTGCTGGAACATGAACCTTCGTCCCAGTCTCAAACAGGTTTTCCTCCAGAATCACCCTGTATTTAGTGCTATCCATCTTTCCTTCGGTCCTGAGCAGCTTTTCTGTCCCTGTAGATGAAAAATATCCCCACAGCATGATGCCGCCACCACCACCATGCTTCACTGTAAGAATGGTGTTTACAGGGTGTTGGGTTTGCGCCACACATGGCATTTCCCATGATTGCCAAAAAGATCAATTTTAGTCTCTCTTGACCAGAGAATCTTCTTCCATGTATTTGGGGAGTCTGCCACATGCTGTTGGGCAAACTTCAAACATGTTTTCTTAAGCGATGGTTTTTTTCTGGCCACTCTTCCATAAAGCCCCACTCTGTGGCATGTATGGCTTAAAGTGGTCCTATGGACAGATACTCCCATCTCCGCTGTGGATCTTTGCAGCTCCCTCAGCGTTATTGTTGGCGTCTTTGTTGCATCTCTGATTAATGCCCTCCTTGCTCGGTCTGTGAGTTTTGGTGGGCGGGGCCTTTTCTTGTCAGGTTTGTAGTCGTGACATGTTCTTTCCATTTTGCTATAATGGATTTAAAGGGATAGTTCGGGATTTTTGACATGAATCTGTATGGCATCCCCATCAATAGTGTCGTGCAAACACACTGACTTACCCCTGACAGCCTCCTGTGAGTCCAGTTTTGGTCCAGGCGAAAGTAGTCCGGCAAGTTTGTTGGGGTCACGAAAGTAAAATGTTTTTCATCTCAAAACAGTATGTGTTCAAAAGAGTGATATATTTGCATCACAAAACCGTTGCCAAATAAAAAGTCAGACCTCGAAATCGCTTGGCACTATTTTCTCTCCCTTCTTATCACTGCGCGCTGCCGGCTTCATCCAGCTGTGGCTCCAGCTTCAAGGATAAGCTGGAGCCGCATAAGTAGGAGTCCCGGCAGGTGGTTTGTATTCGATTCGTTTATATCCCGACCTTGTCAGCTGTCAGATTTATGTTCATGGACCCGGTAAGCTGGTAAATAATATTTATTTATTTTTTTCTTTACCAAATTCTAACAGAAAACGAGAGCGCCCGAAAGGGAAAACCGAGAAGAGCCGCCTCACGGCTGTAATGCAAATTGCTTTCCTCCTCAGTATACAAGTGCGCTTCCATGTCAGGGAAAAAGAAACTACCACTGCTGCCTATGTAGTGCCCTATTTATACAAATAGGAGTCATTCAGGATTCAGCCATGTTTTTGCTCCGTGTCATGGCTGAATCCTGAATGACTCCTATTTGTATAAATAGGGCACTACATAGGCAGCAGTGGTAGTTTCTTTTTCCCTGACATGGAAGTGCACTTGTATACTGAGGAGGAAAGCAATTTGCATTACAGCCGTGAGGCGGCTCTTCTCGGTTTTCCCTTTCGGGCGCTCTCATTTTCTGTTAGAATTTGGTAAAGAAAAAAATAAATATTATTTACCAGCTTACCGGGTCCATGAACATAAGTGTGACAGCTGACAAGGTCGGGATATAAACGAATCGAATACAAACCACCCGCCGGGACTCCTACTTATGCGGCTCCAGCTTATCCTTGAAGCTGGAGCCGCAGCTGGATGAAGCCGGCAGCGCGCAGTGATAAGAAGGGAGAGAAAATAGTGCCAAGCGATTTCGAGGTCTGACTTTTTATTTGGCAACGGTTTTGTGATGCAAATATATCACTCTTTTGAACACACTGTTTTGAGACAAAAAACGTTTTACTTTCGTGACCCCAACAAACTTGCCGGACTACTTTCGTCTGGACCAAAACTGGACAAGAACTGGACTCACAGGATGCTGTCAGGGGTAAGTCAGTGTATTTGCACGACACTATTGATGGGGATGCCATACAGATTCATGTCAAAAATCCCGAACTATCCCTTTAATGGAGCTCCCTGGGATATTCAAAGTTTGTGATATTTTTTATGACCCAACCCTGATCTATACTTCTCCAAAACTTTGTCTCTGACCTGTTTGGAGTGTGGGTGCAATCAGTTAATTATTGAAATTAAGTGATCAATCTCGTTAAATCAGTCTCATTAAATTTTGAAGGCCAATAATTAAAATGAATCAATCCCATTGAATCGTTTAATTTGACTCATTTGAATTGAATCATACCATAGAATCAGTCTCATTCAGTGAATCATTTGGTGAATCGTTCAATGAATCATTTAGTGAATCATACCATTAATCCTGGTGCTTAATAATAAATTACCAAACAGCTAAATTATGGTATATTTCCAAATTATTACAATCACTTACCACATTACATAACTTTTCTATGCACCCTTTTTGAATTCTTTGAGAAGATTGGGGACTTCATATCGTTCACACAAATAAACACAGTTTGTTTAATAAATGAATTTATTATACAAAGATAAAAAGATAAAATAAATCAATATATACAAGCAGTGAGGTGTGTGAAGGACTTGACCATGTGTTTAGCCTCGTGTAGCTAACTACACGTGGTGGAGGCCTAGCTTGTTGGTAACTAAACAAAAGAATGTTATCTAAACAGAACAAAGGATTAGCTCTGTGTTTAGCCTTGTGTTGCTAGTGTGAGTTTGCTAAAAGGCCCTATGGCCTAGCTAAAGCGTGTTTGTTAGGCCTTATGAGGCCTACTGAGCACGTGTTGCTAAAGACAAAGGGAAGCTATCTAAAGTGTATCAGGCCTGTTGAGCACGTGTTTTCTCAGTAACAAAAAGATTCCACACTCATAACATTACCAAACTCACTGAAACCTTGATAAGGTCAAAATGTATGATGAAATTAGTGTTAGTCAGAATAAGAGAGAGAGAGAGAAGCATGCGCAGCCTATCTATTAAACAATTGAGAGAACATAGAACCAAAATAAATCAACACGCTGCGTGTCTAACAGTGTAACAGATAAACCTGGGTTTAAATTCACACTATTTCAATAAAAGCAAATTCCTAAGACTATCATGCCCAAATGCCAAAATCTTACTTAATCCTGCCTTTAGCAAGATATGAAGAACTATTCGCCGGTGTAGTTTCGGGCCTCGCCGTGGGAGCGCGTGAGCCGCTCGTGATGGAGGCGTAGAAACTCTCGGGTCCAGCGGAGCACTTGGGTGGTTCCCGTGGAAAGCAGAGGATTCTTGGTCCGAACCTCAGCGTTCGTGAGGAAAAGCCTCTGATCAGAATAAGATGCACAGCGCTTTTGAGTTAAAAAGGATTCAATCGCTTCTTAACTTTTGACTGCCTGGGCTGCAGTCGTGACGTCACTTCTAATGCAAGTAAACCGGTTGTAACTCAGGTTGAGTTTAAAGATCGCGCGACTCTAGAGTTTACCTTTGCCAAGGGTAAGAAAGAAAATTGCGCTGAGTGATGGATCTTGCAAGAAAGAAGATGTCTTTCTGGGTGGAGAGCGCCTCTTTATACGTCCAGATTCATCGGAAGCCAGACGTGAGAGACAAGGATGGTGGAGCTTCCGCTTGGATTTATGCATGCATGGCAGACTGACGTAGGTGATCCCGCCCACGCGTGACGTAGGTCACACGGAAGTTGCCTGGGAATTGTAGTTCTGACACAAGATGGCGGCATGATACCTACAGTCCCCCTTTTGGTCTCGGGTATGACGGAGTCGTAGCACTGAGAGCACCGTATCGTATCACCGCCGTGTCCATAGTCCTTGAGGTAGCCTTGCTCTGCACAGTCCATGGTGTCCTGTGAAGACTGTGTAAACTTGTGAGTTCCAGTAAGACAGTTGGAGACAGAGGCATTTTGGCATATAATCACTATGGGCATTTTGGGCATATAATCACTAACTAACTAGATCAAAACCACATCAAAAAAAAAAAAAACATTAAACATTGAACATGAAACATGTAGTGTTTAATTTCTTATGCATAAAAAAACAAGAAAAGAGAAGAAATGAAGGAAGAAAAGAAGTATTAGTGTTTGGGTTGGCAAACCTAATCTTCTGGGAAGGTGATAGCAGTGGGTGGTCTGGCTAGAAAGCGTGCGCTACTGCGGCTAGCTGTCGGGGACACAGACCATCTTATCTAGCTTGGCATGTATTATGTATGGGTTGCCTGGGCAGACCCAGTGGATGTCTTTAGTGGGGGTGCACATCTCTAAGTCTTGTGGATTCACAAAAATGAGGATAGCACTGCCAAGACTATATGCCAGGTGTATTTGTGATGAATACACACTAGTAATAATAGCGGATTTTAGTATTTTATCTACCATGCTATACCAAAGGGTTATTCCTTCATTGGGTTGGTGAAGTCTGACCGGGAAGGTTAGTGTACGCTTATGGTTGAGTGATGCGTACAAGCTAGGTGGACAGGATGGGCCTAGCTGTCGTCCACCCCCTTTTGGAGTGAGGACTGTTCAAAAGGTTTGATTCGATTATCATGGAAATCGATATGAAAGCGTTTGATTAGGCCTAGATGTCCTAATGTGATATGCGACAGGAACGGTTTTCCCACGATCGAAAGGTCTCGACCAGGGTGGTAGGAACTTCTCTGAGATTCGGGCGTAGTAGGCTTTGTGTCCTCCTACTCTCGAATCGAGATTCTTTTGGGCACCTGTAAAGGTTGACTGTAGGTGGCGTTGTAGGTCGGCGACATATTGATGTGCGGTGTATGCAATCGCGACGCTCATGGCCTCTGGTTTGTATAGGAGATGCGGGGGAAGAACCGACTCTCGCCCAGTCATCATCCCAAAGGGTGTGACTTCAGTGGCGCAATGAGGGGTGGACCGAATGGCCCTTAGCACCAAGGGAAGTTTCACGTCCCAAATTTTACCATGGTTTGTGATCTACTCTCGCAGCATGCTCACAATGGTTTGAATGGCTCGTTCAGCCTGACCAGAGAATTGAGGGTGGTACGCGATATGGAATTTCGCCTCGACACCTAACATGTTCCACAGTGCAGCCATTACACCAGTGGTGAAATGGGTGTCTGTTTCTGAGTCGATGGATAGAGGGAGGTTTTTCAAAGAGTTGTGGCCACTAGGGGGAATCGCGATGTCGGGTGTCTCGACATCGGACTCGGTGTTCAAAGACATGAACTGAAGTTCATCGAAATTTTATCTCGCGTGGTGCTCGGTTGATCGGTGTTCGCACTAATCTCATCGCAACGGTTTTGTGCATATTCTGTGGGATCCAACGACTGTGGGGTTTTGTGTGAAGCTGACTAAGTTTATGTCGCAGGGCTTGGTTGGGATTGGGTCGCCTTGTGAGAGCCGTGTGTCTGAGAAATGGTGGTGAAGACTTTAGCGCACATGAGAGGTGCGTCTTGTGTGTTTGCCTTCGCCACCAGGGGGGGCCCTACATCCTGACCCTTGCCTGCTGTTTCAGAGGGATCTCCTCCCCCTTTCACGAGATATACCCGTGGTTCCTGGCCTAGTCATGCCAGCGAATAGCTTTTTGCCATTTTTCTTGGGCTCTGACGTCTCCTGTAACAGTTCTTTAATCTCAGCCAACTGGGCTTTTAAAGAGTCCAGCTCTGAGGGGAACTCACCAGGTTGGTCTGAGTCACTGTGTTGGTCGTCTCTACCCTTACGTTTAGAGCTACGGTCGGAACGCTTCTGCCGTTTCTGGTCAGAGCGGGGATGACGGTTTTGCTGCCAACCGTTTTGTTCCCTACGACCCTTTTCATGTGATGGGCGATTGCCATAGTCACTGTGGACTCGCCCTCGGTCCTTCCTGGCCTTACCTTGTCGATTTTTCCACTCACCCTTGTGATGGCTCGGCAAGGATCGGGCTGGACCGGAATTTTTCCAGGTGGGTCCCCCTTTTGGAGCTTCGCTTCCTTCTAAGGTTAGCAGGGGCCCATTTGCATCCTGGAGCCTAAGGACTCTGGGGTCATCATCGTTTCCGTTTGCAGTTTTGACAATGGTCTCCCAGGTCATTTGGGCTAGTCGCCTAATTTCCCTCATCGAATAGCGACCTTGTCGACACGTCAGTGTGACATGGGTCCGCACGCTTGGGTGGAGGTTATGTAAGAAGGGAGATATGAAACCTCTATCTTCTTCCAACCCTGGTGCGCTACTACCTTGGAAATAGGCAGTACGTAGCCGTCTGTAATATTCACGAGGCTCCTCAGACCATTTTTGTTTGATTTGTAATGCACACAATATCGCGGAGGTTTCGTCCGTGTATGGCGCATATTCTTCCCTCATGTAATTGAGAAGTTTCGAATAACTATCGCGAATGTTTGGGGGTAGTGTCTCTAAAAAGGCACGAACGCTACTACTGGAGGTCTTCCAGATAAGTCTAAGTTTTTCACGTGTTGTGGCGTTCGGCAGGTCCATCAGGCATCAATCAATTTCTCGTAAATAGTTATTTACATTAGTTCGATTATCGGGATCGAACCGCTCGATATCTTGGGCAAGTAGGTCAATTTGCCGTAGGCGGAGGGCTTGGTGCGCGTCCTTACGCGACTCCTTTTGCTCTCCTGAGTACTCACTGTCTGAGCTACTCTGGAATCGCTCCCGCTTCGCACGAGATGCGTGGTCTGATTCATCTGAAGATGGATCAGGTAAACTGAAGCGCACTGACCTAGGTGTGCTACGGGCCTGGGCTCGGGATGAGCGCAGGGCGGCTCCATCCTGGCTAGACGACGACGGACTCGTGTAGCGAGTTGATGGAGTTTGGCAGGATGTCTGGTTCTCGACCAGATCATTTACGGTGTCCGGTTCGGACGCCTCTTCCCGCTCTGAGCTTTGGCGCATTGTTGGGGGTCTGCTCCTGGGCAGCCCTCTTAGCAACCATTTCGGCTTTCTCTAGCCGTTCGGTGCAATCATCAAGGGAGGTCTTCAAGAGCTCACACTCCCTATGTAAATCATTATTATCGGCTGTCAGCTTGGCGTTGCTGGTGGTCAGCCTTTCAACCTCTCCGCGAAGGCATCTGATTTCTGAATCAGCATCTTGGAAGTATGATAGGAATAGCTTACCTAGTGCCGCTTGGACACTAAAAGTTGTTCTTTTTGGATCTCTCATATGTTTGTTTGAGTTATCTAAGTTGTTTTGGCATTCACACTCACTCGTGTACTTAATGTTTGCCTTTTCGGAGGCAGAGCAGTGAATGAGGTCTGCAATGACCTCAAGGAGAGACAAATCTTGAGCGTTGTCTTCCATTTTTGAGACACGAGGGGATGCCATTTTACTTAGGCTGGATACTAGATAGTTAATCAAGTTAATTATTAATTTAATCATTATTAATTAACTATGTAATTAATTAATAAGGTTTATTTGGAAATGCTCTCTTATCCTAAGTTGAATAGGTTATGAGTATTGGTGATATGGTTATCACACTACTGTTAACCGTTTTAACACACCTGGGGATATACCTTAGCAGTTGCTGAATCAACTGATAGTTTATTTGTTGTTGAACAATATCCCAGAAGTCAACAAACCAATCTTCCTCACACGGGGCACCAATTTAACTGTGGGTGCAATCAGTTAATTATTGAAATTAAGTGATCAATCTCGTTAAATCAGTCTCATTAAATTTTGAAGGCCAATAATTAAGATGAATCAATCCCATTGAATCATTTAATTTGACTCGTTTGAATTGAATCATACCATAGAATCAGTCTCATTCAGTGAATCATTTGGTGAATCGTTCAATGAATCATTTAGTGAATCATACCATTAATCCTGGTGCTTAATAATAAGTTACCAAACAGCTAAATTATGGTATATTTCCAAATTATTACAATCACTTACCACATTACATAACTTTTCTATGCACCCTTTTTGAATTCTTTGAGAAGATTGGGGACTTCATATCGTTCACACAAATAAACACAGTTTGTTTAATAAATGAATTTATTATACAAAGATAAAAAGATAAAATAAATCAATATATACAAGCAGTGAGGTGTGTGAAGGACTTGACCATGTGTTTAGCCTCGTGTAGCTAACTACACGTGGTGGAGGCCTAGCTTGTTGGTAACTAAACAAAAGAATGTTATCTAAACAGAACAAAGGATTAGCTCTGTGTTTAGCCTTGTGTTGCTAGTGTGAGTTTGCTAAAAGGCCCTATGGCCTAGCTAAAGCGTGTTTGTTAGGCCTTATGAGGCCTACTGAGCACGTGTTGCTAAAGACAAAGGGAAGCTATCTAAAGTGTATCAGGCCTGTTGAGCACGTGTTTTCTCAGTAACAAAAAGATTCCACACTCATAACATTACCAAACTCACTGAAACCTTGATAAGGTCAAAATGTATGATGAAATTAGTGTTAGTCAGAATAAGAGAGAGAGAGAGAAGCATGCGCAGCCTATCTATTAAACAATTGAGAGAACATAGAACCAAAATAAATCAACACGCTGCGTGTCTAACAGTGTAACAGATAAACCTGGGTTTAAATTCACACTATTTCAATAAAAGCAAATTCCTAAGACTATCATGCCCAAATGCCAAAATCTTACTTAATCCTGCCTTTAGCAAGATATGAAGAACTATTCGCCGGTGTAGTTTCGGGCCTCGCCGTGGGAGCGCGTGAGCCGCTCGTGATGGAGGCGCAGAAAACTTTCGGGTCCAGCGGGGCACTTGGGTGGTTCCCGTGGAAAGCAGAGGATTCTTGGTCCGAACCTCAGCGTTCGTGAGGAAAAGCCTCTGATCAGAATAAGATGCACAGCGCTTTTGAGTTAAAAAGGATTCAATCGCTTCTTAATTTTTAACTGTCTGGGCTGCAGTCGTGACGTCACTTCTAATGCAAGTAAACCGGTTGTAACTCAGGTTGAGTTTAAAGATCGCGCGACTCTAGAGTTTACCTTTGCCAAGGGTAAGTAAGAAAATCGCGCTGAGTGATGGATCTTGCAAGAAAGAAGACGTCTTTCTGGGTGGAGAGCGCGCCTCTTTATACGTCCAGATTCATCGGAAGCCAGACGTGAGAGACAAGGATGGTGGAGCTTCCGCTTGGATTTATGCGTGCATGGCAGACTGACGTAGGTGATCCCGCCCACGCGTGACGTAGGTCACACGGAAGTTGCCTGGGAATTGTAGTTCTGACACAAGATGGCGGCATGATACCTACAGGAGGCTCCTTGGTTTTCATGTTGCTTGCTTAGTAGTGTTGCAGAGTCACGGTTTGATTGATTGATTGATTCCGAACAGTAAAGAAGATATAAAAACAAACAAACAAAAAAAAAACTAAAAATAAAAAATGCAATCATCAAAACATCGTCATAAACAAACAGAATAGCGTAGCCACAAGGCAGTAACATAATAATGTTCAGAAAGGATTAGGAAGAAGTAAATAACTTATCAAATCCTAACCCTCTATACCACCGCTAATCAACCGTCACTTTCAACCATAATAAACTATATATACAAAAGAAAGCAAAATCAACAAAAAAAAATACCGACATACCAACATGGTATAATATCGACCAAATCAAATCATATATACAAATACTTATGCATACAATACATATATACAGTACATACATATACGCATACCTATAACTATACACATCCATATGTACACAGACACCCATATCATAATTATGCATGTTATGCTAATATATACAATTATGCATATATATATATATATATATATATATATATATATATATATATACGTACACACACACAAATACTCACTTTTTATATAATATATCCGTATGTACCCATACCCACATATATACACTGAGTGCAGAATTATTAGGCAAGTGAGTACTTTGACCACAACATCCTTTTAATGCATGTTGTCCCACTTCAAGCTGTTTAGGCTTGAAAGCCTACTACCAATTAAGTATATCAGGTGCTGTGCATTTGTGTAATGAGAGGGGGTGTGGTCTAATGACATCAACACCCTATATCAGGTGTGCATAATTATTAGGCAACTTCTTTTCCTCAGGCAAAATGGGTCAGAAGAGAGATCTGATAGACTTTGAAAAGTCTAAAATTGTGAGATGTCTTGCAGACGGATGCAGCACTCTTGAAATTGCGAAGATGTTGAAACGTGATCACCAAACAATCAAGCGTTTCATTGCAAATAGTCAACAGGGTCGAAAGAAGCGTGTGGAAAAAAAAAAGGCGCAAAATAACTGCACATGATCTGCGGAAAATCAAGCGTGAAGCTAACAAGCAGCCATTAGCATCCAGTTCTGCCATATTCCAGAGTTGCAACATTCCTGGAGTGTCAAAGAGTACAAGGTGTGCAATACTGAGGGACATGGCCAAGGTAAGGAAGGCTGAAAAACGACCACCACTGAGTAAGGCACACAAGATAAAACGTTAAGACTGGGCCAAGAAATATCTTAAGACTGATTTTTCTAAGGTGCTGTGGTCTGATGAGATGAGCGTGACTCTTGATGGGCCAGATGGATGGGCCTGTGGCTGGATCAGTAATGGGCACAGAGCTTCACTCCGACTCAGACGCCAGCAAGGTGGAGGTGGAGTACTGCTATGGGCTGGTATCATCAAAGACGAGCTTGTTGGACCTTTTCGAGTTGAGGATGGACTCAAACTCAACTCCCAGACCTACTGCCAGTTCCTGGAAGAAACCTTCTTCAAGCAGTGGTATAGGAAAAAGTCAGCATCTTTCACGAAGAACATGATTTTCATGCAGGATAATGCTCCATCTCATGCGTCCAAATACTCCACTGCGTGGCTAGCCAGTAAAGGTCTGAACGGTGAAAAAAATAATGACATGGCCCCCTTGTTCACCTGACCTAAACCCCATAGAGAACCTGTGGTCCATTATAAAACGTGAGGTCTACAAAGAGGGAAAACAGTACACCTCTCTGAACAGCGTCTGGGAGGCCGTGGTTGCTGCTGCACACAATGTTGGTCGTGAACAGATAAAGAAATTGACAGAATCTATGGATGGAAGGCTTTTGAGTGTCCTCATGAAGAAGGGTGGCTATATTGGTCACTGATTTGTTTTTGTTTTGTGTTTGAATGTCAGATATGTTTATTTGCAAATCTGGAGTTGTCATATCAGTGTACCTGGTGAAAATAAATAAGTGAAATGGCTACACATTTGGTTTTTATTAAGTTGCCTAATAATTCTGCACAGTGAAAGTTACCTGAACACATACATATTCTCCTAAAATGGCCAAAACTAAAAACGCCCCACTCTAACTTCCATACATATTCAGCTTTGATATTTATGAGTCTTTTTGTTTGATTGAGAACATAGTTGTTGTTCAATAATAAAACTAATCCTCAAAAATACAACTTGCCTAATAATTCTGCACTCAGTGTACACTTATATTATCAATAGCATGTTATTGTAATTCCTCCTCCCTATACCTCAAAGATCTGTTCCTTATACCTTTTTTTGAACTGGTTTATAGTTGTACATTTCATGAGCTCCACGTTCAAACTGTTCCATAGCTTTACTCCACAAATAGAGATACTGAACATTTTTAACGTTGTCCTAGCACTGCGAATTTTAAATTTCAAATTATAGCCCCCCTCTCTATCCGAGAACATTATTTGGATATTCCTTGGTACTTTATAATTCCTTACTTTGTACATTACTAAAAACATTGAAAACATTTTACCAAATTGGATGGCTTTATTGGTGAATTACACTGGGGAACAATTAGAAAAAAATTTTCTGTTGAGTTAGATTTTTATGCTGATTAAAATTGGCATGCTGATTCCAAAATTGCAGTCAGTTTTTGTTTTTTTGTTTTTTCTAGCACATCAAGTTTTTTCTCCACAGCTTACCCTTCAGATAAGCAAAATTCCACTGTAGTAAGACTATTTGAAGGTTATGGAAGAACGTTATCAGGGTAGATGGGATGTACATATTATGGCTGACTATTGTTGGAGCATCAAACACGATAGTCCTCAAGTTGAACACTCCAGAAAGAGCTACAGTATAAACATAAATTTTTACCTTAACTACTTGCACAGGAGGCACGGTGGTGTAGTGGTTAGCACTGTCGCCTCACAGCAAGAAGGTTCCGAGTTCGAACCCAGCGGCCGGCGAGGGCCTTTCTGTGCGGAGTTTGCATGTTCTCCCCGTGTCTGCGTGGGTTTCCTCCGGGTGCTCTGGTTTCCCCCACAATCCAAAAGACATGCAGTTATGTTGACGTGGGGCGGCCTTGGGCTGAGATGCCCTTGAGCGAGGTACCGAACCCCTGACTGCTCCCCGGGCGCTCTGGTGTGGCTGCCCACTGCTCTGGGTGTGTGTGTGTGTGTGTGTGTTCACTGCTTCAGATGGGTTAAATGCAGAGGATGAGTTTCACTGTGCTTGAAGTGTGCATGTGACAAATAAAGGGTTCTTCTTCTTGCACACAATTATAATTACAGTAGCCGTATCCTTTGTAAAAACATAAGTGTTAAATAAACATTGCAGTCATGCCTGTTTCTTTCATATTTCATTGGAGATGTAGGAAGGATTATTATGGTAAATTAATATATAATAAAAATAATATGAAAGGAATATGGAATATATTAAATAGTATTATTAAAGATGGCTCTGGACAAATACATTACCCTAAATACTTTAATGACAAAGGTATCGAAAATTATAACATGGATGTAGTTGCTAATAGTTTTAATAATTTTTTTGTTAATGTTGGACCAAGATTAGCTCAAAATATCTCTGATCCGGTAACAAATGATGATTGTATAGATAATATTATAAAGAGGAATTCTTGTTCTGTTTCTTACACCAGTAGATGAGAAGGAAATTATTGATATAGTTAATAAATGTAGTAATAAAATATCCACAGATTGTAATGATATTGATATGAAACTAGTGAAAACTATTATTGGGGGGATTTCTAAACCATTAACATACATCTGTAACTCATTTCAAACTGGTACATTTCCAAGCAATATGAAAATAGCAAAAGTAATTCCATTGTATAAATCTGGGGACAAACACAACTTCACAAATTACAGACCTGTTTCTTTTCTTCCTCAATTCTCCAAAATTCTTGAAAAACTATTCAATAACAGATTCGATAAATTCATTGAAAAATACAAACTACTCAGTGATGGTCAATATGGATTTAGAGCAAATAGATCAACAGAGATGGCACTAATGGAATCAACTGAAGAAATCAGTAACTATAGATGATAAGAAATATATTGCTGGGATATTTATTGATCTTCAAAAAACTTTTGATACTATTAATAATCATGATATCTTAATAAGATGGAACAATATGGGATAAGGGGAGCTGTATTAAATTGGATAAGAAGTTATTTGAGCAACAGGACACAATTTGTGAAGTTGGGTGACTCTGTCTCAACTCGTTTGAATATTGATTGTGGTGTCCCTCAGGGGTCAGTATTGGGTCCTAAACTGTTTATTCTTTATATAAATGATATGTGCAATGTATCAGAGATATTTAAGATGGTATTATTTGCAGATGACACAAATGTTTTGTTCTGGAACAAATTTACATGACTTAAAAAACATAATCTCTTCAGAATTGTGCAGGTTAAAAAGTTGGTTTGATCGAAATAAATTATCATTAAATCTGTCTAAAACAAAAATCATGTTATTTAATAATTATAAAATAAATAGGGCAATAAATGTACAGGTAGATGGTGTTGATATTGAAAGAGTTTCTAATAATAAATTTCTTGGGGTTGTAATGGAAACTTCTAATAAACACTTCAGAATGCTTAGCAGTTGTCTTTTCAGTTATTTATTATAGTAGATCATATAAACAGATATATAAAATAGGAAAGGAAAGAGAAGAATAAAAGAAGACACCACTTCTGATGATGCCGAGAGTACGCGCACTCTGAGTTGTGTTTTAGTGGCTGTTATCTATTATACTCTAAAGGCATTTGCTTACTGCTCGCATCTTCACGTGATTGGCTCAAGATTTTCTATGAAGCTTTGTTAAAGCGTGCACTTGGCGTGCTCTGGTATGTGCAGGCGGATGTGTAGTTATGGAGAACTCGGGCACCCTGCTTATCACCAGCCAAGGCCACAGAAAGGCGATTACAACTTGGGAAAAACATCTTTCTCAGTACACTAAGCTACTTTAACTCAGCATACAGAAACACTGAGAATAATAATGTTCGTCCATTAAATTTCCCTCACAGGGTAATAATAGATGATAGAATTAATTGGAAATCACATATAAAATACATACTAAAGAAACTATCAAGAAACATATGTGTTGAGTAAAGCTAAGCACGTCCTGGACTATAATTCACTCCACATTCTTTACTGTTCCCTGGTTTTACCGTACTTAAATTACTGCTCAGTGGTGTGGGGAAATACGTATAAATGTTCACTTCATGCAATAACTATACTTCAAAAAAGAGCTATAAGAATAATTCATAGTGCTGCTTACCGAGATCATACTAATTCACTATTCTTAAAGGCGTCACGCAGTGGCGATAAAAGTCGCATTATTCTGCACCAGAATGCTTTTGAGATTCGAAATAAATTGACCGTCGATTTTTCAAAAGCTTCCCGCGGTTGTAATCAGTCCTTATTTGATCATGCCCATCACTTGAAATTTTCCGCATTCGCAGCGCCCCCTCTCGGTCAATGGAACAGCTGCATGACGTCATACCAGTAACCACTCGGTGCAGTTGCAATGACGGACACACCAGAAAATAGGAGCGATGCTGAGGAAATTAGCTTTGATTTTACCGATACAGAAGAAGAAAATGGCCCACAAGTAGAGATTTTGACAGCTGAATGTCCTGGTGGTATCCAGCATTACAGATTTGAACCTGAGCGCTCATCTTCAGAAGAAAATGAGGACAGTTCTGACGACGACAGAAACGAAGACGAGAATGAAGAAGACCGGCGACTTGAAGACTTGTTTTGGTTGGTTTCTCTGACTAAATCACTACTTGTGTGTATTTTTAAAGACCATTTTCACTTGAATTAGAATGCTGTGTGATTAATCTATGATTATGTGTAATACTGATAGCTGTAGGGGGTGAAAGTATAGCTAGAAAGATTGAATTCTAGCAACTTGACAGCTTGCGATCTCGCGAAATGCAGTGGGCCTTCTGATACAGTAGACCCCTTGATATTCCAGTTTTCATCATTTTCCTTTTATTGCGGTTGATTTTAACTTGATATTCAGTATGTTATAGGCTGGGAGTATTGAGCTTTGTATTGTATTGTTTAGTAAACGTACAATCGTCAGTAATAAGTGATAATTATTAGTTAAAGGCAGCTCTGTGGCATAAATCTTTCAATTAATCTTCTGTCATCCATTTGCTAAAATTATGTGCCACATATGTTATCAAGACAACACTTCATGTGACAAAGAAAGATATGACAAATACATAAATGTATGAAAATCATTTTGTACAATTAATGATTGATACATAGAAACACTTAAAACATGCGTGTGGCAGCGGGGGCATGGTCAAGCGCCGGTCTGTGACAGGAGGGCGGAGCCAGGGAAGGTGAGTGGCAGAATCACTACACCTGATGGTAATTAACCTGTGTTTTGTGTGTTTTCCCAGTAACCGCGCCCTATTTAAGGAGGCAGAGGGAGAGCAGAGAAGAGCTCATCCCGGGACAAGAACACAGTGTGTGTGTGTGTGTTTCGCTATCAGATTAAAACTGGCGGTTATACTGAAAAGTCTGGCAATAAAAAGCCTATTTGCATCTGAAGCGTTGTCCTGCCGTCCTCTGTGCTCCACCCACACTTCAGAGAGCTCTGCAGTGGTGCCAAAACCCGGGACAAGGTGGAGCACCAACCTCGCAGCCCCATGGAATCCTCCCCGTTCGCGGACCTGATCCACGCCCTCACCACGGCTCAGCAAAGCCAGCACCAGGCGCTCGTCACGCTCCGAAAGGAGCAAGAGCGGCGCTTCGAAGCCCTGGTGCTGGCCCAGCAGGAAGATCGCGAGGCGTTCCGGCATCTCCTCGCGTCGGCGGGGTCCACCAGCGCCCCGGCCGCAGGCCCGTCTCCCCTCACCGTGACCAAGATGGGCCCGCAGGACGACCCCGAGGCGTTTCTCACATTGTTCGCGAAGGTCGCTGAAGCCTCGGGGTGGCCGATGGAGCGGCGCGCCTCCTCCCCCTCCTGACGGGAGAGGCGCAGCTGACCGCGCTATAACTGACCGCCGGCCTACGCGGACCTTCGCTGGGCCATCCTCCAGCGCGTGGGGCGCACGCCAGAACAGCGCCAGCGCTTCCGCGCGCTGGAGGACGGCCCGGCGAAGGTCCGCGTAGGCCAGCCGGCGGGGAGTTATAGCGCGGCCAGCTGCGCCTCTCCTGTCAGGAGGGGGAGGAGGCGCGCCGCGCGCTGCTCCATCGGCCACCCCGAGGCTTCGGCAACCTGCTCGAACAATGTGAGAAACGCCTCGGGGTCGTCCTGCGGGCCCATCTTGGACAGGACAACGCTTCAGATGCAAATAGGCTTTTTATTGCCAGACTTTTCAGTATAACCGCCAGTTTTAATCTGATAGCGAAACACACACACTGTGTTCTTGTCCCGGGATGAGCTCTTCTCTGCGCTCCCTCTGCCTCCTTAAATAGGGCGTGGTTACTGGGAAAACACACAAAACACAGGTTAATTACCATCAGGTGTAATGATTCTGCCACTCACCTTCCCTGGCTCCGCCCTCCTGTCACAGACCGGCGCTTGACCACGCCCCCGCTACCACAATGTGTTTTTAAAAAAATAATTTTTTTCTATCAATACCTAGCCATGACCTTGAAATCAGATCCATTGATAACAGTCACAAATAGTGTTCAGTGTTCGTTGTTACAGCCAAACACAATACACCGATTAGGCATTTTGTATCACAGAATATTAATACATCATTTCATAGTGTTTTGAGTGTTCAAAACTATCCACAAACTGAATAAATCCACAAAATCCGCAATGTAAACAACTCTGGTAAACGCACGCTATAGAGAAAACATGGGGACAGGCCAGCATCACCCAAGGGAGGTTACTGGTATGACGTCACACATAAGTTGACCTAGTTAACGGCTGGCTGCCTAAATTTGGCTGTGCGCGTCAACTTTAAATGCTTGTAGCGGGCGCATCGTGACACTGAGATCGCGGGAAACCGAGGGGCTTGAATAACCCACCAAACCCGACATTTTGACACGATATAGCCTGATTGCTGAAATTACCGCACGACGCCTTTAAATGAAAAATGTTTAAAATTCAGGGATATTATAGAATATAAAACTGCCTTAGTAATATAGTTCTGGTCCTTCCAGAACAGGGTGATTTATACAGACATCACATGACAGATCATGTGACACTTTGATTACACACAAGTGGCTCTTTATCAAGTAATTATGTGACTTATGAAGTGAATTGTTTGGACCAGCTCTTATTTAGGGGTTTCATATGAAAGGGGGTGAATACTTGTGCACACTCCAGTTTTCTGTTTTTTCATCTTATTGTTTGTCACAATAAAAAAACAATTTGCAGCTTTAAAGTGGTAGGCATGTTGTGTAAATCAAATAGTGCTAACCCCCCAAAAATCCATTTTGATTCCGTCCTGTAATGCAACAAAACAGGACAAACACCGAGGGGGATGAATACTTTTGCAAGACGCTGTACATTACATTAGTGAAGAAAACTTTTTCGCCAGACAGCTAAACCATGGAAATCGAACGTGCTGCGCATCTTTAACTCCTAACTGTAGCAAGTATTTATGCCTGAACTGATGAAATGAGTTTTGGGTTTAGTTTTTGTTTCATGCATACAGACACTTAACACATGCACACATCTGGCTCTCTCACTGTAGGTTATAACATCCTAGTGATTTGACCATACAGGTCACTTTGTAGGTGTTTTCTGTCTGTTACACTGCATAAAGTATTGGCACCCATCTACTCCATACATCCATGTAAAGGGACCACCATTGATCCGATTCTTTTGCATAGCTGTTGGGTGGCGTTTACTCGTTGGTTGACTGAGACGAACACTACAAATAGAAAATTATGACCTTTATGGTGTTTTCACACTTGGCTTGAATGCTATGATAGATTCTGGGCTCGTATGGGGGCGGGACTCATAATTCCCAGTTTCCTTTATTTCATTCGGAAGTATTTATTCCGAACTGTGGATTGATTACTGTGTGCCAGTTTTGTACACAGATTTGCAAATTTTTTGGTGCTAGGCTCATCCTTATGCAGTTTTCTATCAGTGCCAATACTTGTGGCTTTTTGGATGCAAGGCATGTAATCATGCAGAAATACTTGCAAATGTGATGTGCATTTTTCACAATGAAGAAGTCTGGTTTTATACAGAACACTTTTTTCGCTGCCAGCACCAAACTTGAAAAAGGAAGTATTGTGAAAATACGTTGAATGATCACGTTACTCAAAGCAGTGGATTTGGACAGCACCGTGGTTCTGTTCAGGCAAGCCCCAGACCAGCATTTTTAAGAGGGCCGGTAATCCAAAGGCTCAAAAGCAGCTGTAAGACTCTGACCACTCAAGCAATAAGGAACTGGGAGACAGGCTTACACATTCAAGGTGTTCTTTGTTTTTAATTAGGGAGGTCACTTTTCAGCGAATTTGTTTTCTGTATTTTCTTTCTCTCTCTCTCTCACACACACACACACACACACACACACACACACACACAGAGAGTTGGATAGCTCAGCTTTCTCTCTATGATTACCAGCTTCTCTTGAAAGAACACACACAAAAAAAACACATAATAGATTGACAGGAAATAAACACTGGTGAAACTTATAACATGTTGCCTGCCAGTGCTACCTGATACCTCACCACCCACTGCTGACACTCGACCATGCCCCCGCTGTCACAGCAGCATTCACACATCATCAAAGGTACCTGGGAAAAAATGCAAGTCTGAAAATGACCTTAGTCTCTAATTGAATTTAACATGAACTATGCAGTAAGTGTAGATTGTAATCATATCAGGTCAAATAATCCAAATAAATGACTATGTCCTCATTTTATATATATATATATATATGTGTGTGTGTGTGTGTGTGTGTGTGTGTGTTCTCAGGTATCGGCCTGGCCCTGGTTGCAGCAGTAAAAGGTTATCGCTGCATCATCGTTATGCCTGAGAAAATGAGTATGGAGAAGGTGATTGTTTCATGAACTTCAAAATAAAACCTGTTTTGGAGCTTTGAAGAAACAGGGAGCTCCAGATCTCACTGAAAAATCTGATCTAGTGCTGAACAAATGTTATTGCATCACAGAATAAACCAGCCTATTAGATTTCAGTATGCAAATGAAGGACACCAGTTTATAAGGGTAGGGGCGTGGCATGTGGAGTTTTCTAATTTCCATATTCATCATGATCTGGATTTTTAATGATGTTTAAAATGTTGTGGCCTTTGGGTTTGTATTGAATGTGATGTACAGTGTGATCTTATTGTGTAACTCAGGTGGACGTGCTGCGTGCTCTTGGTGCTGAGATTGTTCGGACCCCGACCTCCGCCCGTTTTGACTCTCCAGAGTCTCACGTGGGCGTGGCCTGGTGCCTGAAGAATGAGATCCCCAACTCCCATATTCTGGATCAGTACCGGAATGCGAGTAACCCGCTGGCTCACTACGACACCACGGCAGAGGAGATCCTGGAGCAGTGCGATGGTAAGTCGTACATACAGAATCGCATCGGGCTGTGAAGGTGTGTGTGTGTGGCATTTTGGGTGTGATGACATCCTGGCTGTGCATCTGCAGGTAAAATAGACATGCTGGTGGCGGGAGCTGGAACGGGCGGGACCATCACCGGCATCGCACGCAAGCTGAAGGAGAAATGCCCCAACATCAAGGTAGAGCTCAGATCTGTCCTTCACAGCTCACCAGTATTACACACACGCGCGCACACTTTCTTACATTCTATCTTTCTTTCATTCCATAATTAATTTTTCTGCCTTGATTCCTACATTTCTTTCATTCTGCAGTTGTTTTATTCTTTTTTGGGTTTTTGGTTCTATTATTGTTTTAGACTCTTTGATTCTTTCTTCCTGTGTGTGTTAGATTATTGGCGTGGACCCCGAGGGCTCGATCTTAGCAGAGCCAGAGGAGCTCAATAAGACGGATAAGACCCAGTACGAGGTGGAGGGAATCGGATACGATTTCATCCCCACCGTATTGGACAGATCTGTGAGTGACAGTGACCGTAGTGTTTTACATCATTACTGGAAACTGTTTGTTTGTGCGTCATTATTATTAGTGTAGTGCAGTGACAGTTAATGACCGCATTAATTGTGTAATCTTTTGGTGACTGGTTGTCAGGTGGTTGACGGTTGGTGCAAGACCAATGACGAGGAGTCCTTCAACATGTCACGTATGCTCATCCGACAGGAAGGACTACTGTGTGGTATGTTCCCTAATCATGCCATGATTTCTGGGGTTCGAAATATCTGACATATTGCTGAATCATTTGGTATGAAGACTTAACAGGGAAGAAAAACATAATTGCAGAACCGCTCATAGCTTTGGATCAGTAAAGCTAATCTGTTCACAATGCCACAAAGTTACTATGTTTTTATTTATTTATATCAAATGCATGGCTTTTAAACAAAACCTTTTGACCAGTCATATGCTTTGTAAGTCATAAATTGCAAGTAAGTCTGATCAACTGTTTTGAAAGAATCTACAGTGGTGCTTGAAAGTTTGTGAACGCTTTAGAATTTTCTATATTTCTGCATAAATATGACCTAAAACATCATCAGATTTTCAGACAAATCTTAAAAGTAGATAAAGAGAACCCAGTTAAACAAATGAGACAAAAATATTATCCTTGGTCATTTATTTATTGAGGAAAATGATCCAATATTACATATCTGTGAGTGGCAAAAGTATGTGAACCTTTGCTTTCAGTATCTGGTGTGACCCCCTTGTGCAGCAATAACTGCAACTAAATGTTTGCGGTAACTGTTGATCAGTCCTGCACACCGGCTTGGAGGAATTTTAGCCCGTTCCTCTGTACAGAACAGCTTCAACTCTGGGATGTTGGTGGGTTTCCTCACATGAACTGCTCGCTTCAGGTCCTTCCACAACATTTCCATTGGATTAAGGTCAGGACTTTGACTTGGCCATTCCAAAACATTAACTTTATTCTTCTTTAACCATTCTTTGGTAGAACGACTTGTGTGCTTAGGGTCGTTGTCTTTCTGCATGACCCACCTTCTCTTGCGATTCAGTTCATGGACAGATGTCCTGACATTTTCCTTTAGAATTCACTGGTATAATTCAGAATTCATTGTTCCATCAATGATGGCAAGCCGTCCTGGCCCAGATGCAGCAAAACAGGCCCAAACCATGATACTACCACCACCATGTTTCACAGATGGGATAAGGTTCTTATGCTGGAATGCAGTGTTTTCCTTTCTCCAAACATAATGCATCTCATTTAAAGCAAAAAGTTCTATTTTGGTCTCATCCGTCCACAAAACATTTTTCCAATAGCCTTCTGGCTTGTCCACGTGATCTTTAGCAAACTGCAGACGAGCAGCAATGTTCTTTTTGGAGAGCAGTGGCTTTCTCCTTGCAACCCTGCCATGCACACCATTGTTGTTCAGTGTTCTCCTGATGGTGGACTCATTAACATTAGCCAATGTGAGAGAGGCCTTCAGTTGCTTAGAAGTTACCCTGGGGTCCTTTGTGACCTCGCTGACTATTACACACCTTGCTCATGGAGTGATCTTTGTTGGTCGACCACTCCTGGGGAGGGTAACAGTGGTCTTGAATTTCTTCCATTTGTACACAATCTGCCTGACTGTGGATTGGTGGAGTCCAAACTCTTTAGAGATGGTTTTGTAACCTTTTCCAGCCTGATGAGCATCAACAACACTTTTTCTGAGGTCCTCAGAAATCTCCTTTGTTCGTGCCATGATGCACTTCCACAAACATGTGTTGTGAAGATCAGACTTTGATAGATCCCTGTTCTTTAAATAAAACAGGGTGCCCACTCACACCTGATTGTCATCCCATTGATTGAAAACACCTGACTCTAATTTCACCTTCAAATTAACTGCTAATCCTAGAGGTTCACATACTTTTGCCACTCACAGATATGTAATATTGGATCATTTTCCTCAATAAATAAATGATCAAGTATAATATTTTTGTCTCATTTGTTTAACTGGGTTCTCTTTATCTACTTTTAGGACTTGTGTGAAAATCTGATGATGTTTTAGGTCATATTTATGCAAAAATATAAGAAATTCTAAAGGGTTCACTAACTTTTAAGCACCACTGTATGTTATATTTGGACACTTATTTAGCTGAAATGCTGGAATTTTTATTGACTCTGACACCAAGGTATCAAAAATGGATAAAAATAGACATAAACTTCTGAAGGCAGCACGGTGGTGTAGTGGTTAGCGCTGTTGCCTCACAGCAAGAAGGTCCGGGTTCGAGCCCCGGGGCCGGCGAGGGCCTTTCTGTGTGGAGTTTGCATGTTCTCCCCGTGTCTGCGTGGGTTTCCTCCGGGTGCTCCGGTTTCCCCCACAGTCCAAAGACATGCAGGTTAGGTTAACTGGTGACTCTAAATTGAGCGTAGGTGTGAATGTGAGTGTGAATGGTTGTCTGTGTCTATGTGTCAGCCCTGTGATGACCTGGCGACTTGTCCAGGGTGAACCCCGCCTTTCACCCGTAGTCAGCTGGGATAGGCTCTAGCTTGCCTGCGACCCTGTAGAACAGGATAAAGTGCCTACAGATAATGAGATGAGATAAACTTCTGACCATTTCCTGTTTTTCAGAGGTATAAAAATAAATGGAGACTAGACATGAAATGTGTTGTTGATATTCAGGGTTTGTTTTGCTGAATTATGAATATTGGGATATTGAACCTAAAACCTGTTTGCCTCTGCCATGAATTTAAATCTTGTCTAAATACAGATCTTACAATATAATGGCAGAAAAACAAGCC
The DNA here is from genome assembly GCF_027579695.1 of Neoarius graeffei. Taxonomy (NCBI): domain Eukaryota; kingdom Metazoa; phylum Chordata; class Actinopteri; order Siluriformes; family Ariidae; genus Neoarius; species Neoarius graeffei. Next base: position 93,582,333 of record NC_083577.1, read on the forward strand.
TTCAAATCATTACTTGAAATAGTTACAGTTTTGTGATGACCATCTTGTTCTCTGGATTTGAGCTAAACTTATAAACCTTTTATATTGATGATGATGCCCTTTATTGTCACTAGTCACACGTACCAGCGAAATTAGCCGGCAACCTGTCCGTACATATACAACATACAATTGACATAGGGTAGACAGGACAGGAAGACAGGGATAAAGATAAAAAGGAAACACAACATGAGGAGAGATAAGGAAAAAAAGAACCCCCCCACTATGCTCCTGTCAGGAGTACAGTGTGGGAACATTTAAAAAAAAAACCTTTGCATAAGCACAACTACAACACAGGTACACTTTAAACACGGGACATGAGGGGGGGAATCAGGGGTGGGGGGGAGGGGAGGAGGTAATCCAGCGCAAGCAAGCAGCCGTCCGCTCCTGCAGCCATGAAGGCGCTGGTCACGCACCCGCTTGTCACACTGGGGGTAAAAATGGCGACCGCGGAGAGTTAGAGAGGAATGCGAGGAATGAGAGTGTCTCCTGTCAGTGACCTTCAGGGGGAAATGTTTTCTCAGCAACGGCCTAAATCGAGGCCGGAGCTGTCTCAGGGCGTCGAATGTCGATAAGATATGAATTGTTTGGTCTTTCCAGACGCAGTCTTTGCACGTCCTCACTGCTCGTCCATATCTGTCCATTCCATCCATTCTATTCAAATTGATCTCCGAAAAACACATTCCTTGCAAAGCTGAAAGCTGCTCCGAGATAACAACCATTTTGTGCTTAAAGTTCTGAATGTCCACAGTCCAAGTGCCAACAGCTTTGCCCACCACTCCAATCATATCAGGCAGCTTTGTGGGGCTTTGAACAGCTGTCACCGTTGTCTGATTTCCTCGATATACCAGGGCATGCCTAATCCAATCAGCAAAAGTCCTGTAATCATGGTTCTGAATGGGTAGATATCTTCAATGTCCTCCACAGAAAGAATCGCCAAGCACACGACCCGCCACCGCTCCCACGTGTCCATCGTGTAACCAGCCTCAAACATTCCGGCAGGACAAACGGGTTCCCCCAAACCCAAACTTCTCGTCGAGAAAACTGTGTCAATTTCGTTAGGAGACCAGTTTATCAATTCCATGCTTTTTTTAGTTTAGAAAGTAATGCAGGAAGAGTCTCTTCAAAAAGTATAGCAGACGAGACAAGACACAGGCACAAGCAGGGAAAAAAAGGAGGGAGAGGGAGAGCAGAAATGCGACCGCCTTTCATGGAAGCACAATCCACGGAATATTAACAATCACTTTAAAAACTTATAAGCGTGGATTCATTTTTCACCCTGTCATATATGCTCTTTCGCTAAATGTGTATAGAAACATTACAAAGAAAAATAAAGTTTGGAAGGAAGTCGCAGGAATCATCTGTGTGTCTGGTGAGTGTACAATGCTAGTACAGTTAGCTTGTTCGGCTAATCTAATCTGAGAACAAAGAGTGTCGGGTGCGAAAGTGAGCATGTAAAGTGTAAACTGTACAACGAATGTTCACACTGATCACTGCATGATTTACTGTGTGCTTTGAAGTAGTTAGCTGTAGGATGTGCATTTTGACTACTAATGTTTTTCTTCAGAACTAACATTTTAGAAAAGTTGGAAAGGCCACACCCACAGCAGTAAGTGACATGATTGATTTATTGCCTGCTAATCAGCGTAGGGCTAGTACCTGTAGGTGGAGGTGACACTAGGTAATAATTGGGAGGGATGCCAGTACTTTTCACACAAAGAAATTACTGCCTAAAAATTTATGCTTTAAAAATGTTTTATCTCGAAATGTCATGTTATTCATTTAATGTGTTAGTTTTTAAATACATGAAGGGTGCCAATAATTTGAGTTGAATATATACAGTTGTGTGTGTGTGTAGGTGGGAGTTCAGGATCAGCCATGGCTGCAGCGATGAAGATGGCAAAGGAGCTGAAGGAGGATCAGCGCTGTGTGGTCGTCCTGCCCGACTCGCTGCGCAACTACATGTGAGCTTCAGCTGATCCGCTTTACTGTAACGACTCGTTTAATTAACATGTATAGAGGAGTCTCCAGTGTCAGAGGTAAACTTGAAGTTTTCTGACAATGACTCTTTACAGCTGCTATAACATCAGTGAGAACAGGAACTAACTTGATTTGTGGACGTTCAACATCATTAAAAGTAACTATAAATGGATAAAAATGACAATTCTTTAATTAATTAAAATAAATAATTACTGGCAATCTGCTGGGGTACAAGAGGCAGAAAACACTTCAGCACATGCTGTTATTGGAAATTAAACAGCTACAAGATGGTAACAGGGAATCCGCTTCATCACAACACTCCATCGTTGATTATTTTTCTTTAACAGCACAACATGGAGTGATTTATTTGTCACTTCACTGACGCTGCTTTATAAATCCTTCCACAGGTCCAAATTCCTCAGCGACAAGTGGATGTGTGAGAAAGGCTTTCTGAGAGAGGAGGACCTGATGATCAACAAACCATGGTGAGACACACACACTGTGGTAAAACAGGCCAAATCGCCAGGTCCGGGTCCACAAAAAAAAGCTGGCTCCGCCACAAATAGCACTTTAGTGCAAGGTGTTTTATTTACCGTACACCCAACATACAGGCAAACATGCAAAAGTTGCCAAGAGCGGTGAAAAGGTATATTGTAAGTTATATAATACAAAAAAACTTAATAAATTACAAATAATAATAATAATTAATTAAAGACGTAAGAGAAATAGCACTTCCACAAAATATGGAACTTTTACAGCCACAGTCTACATTACCCTTGCTGTCCCCTCTCACTCTCCCATACACTGAATGAGGATCCCTTTTTAGGCCCTAAGCCCCTCCCCTGGGTCATACCAGCCCCACCCATTAATTAATCATCATCACAAAAGGCATAATGGATTACATGTATGGCAATAATCACACATTCATATAAACACTGCACATTACCATAAAAACTATTGCACTTTTGCCCATCTAGCATGTATAAATAACACATTTACTGACCCCCCCCCTTTTCCCGTAGTATAGTCCAATCCCACGATGCACTGCGCAGGCCAGACGTTACTAAAGTAGCCCCAAGTTTGAACCGCTCGGTTTGGCTCTCATTTCCCTGCCTTGGAATTACACGGACCATTCAAACAAACACCGAAACTCCGCCAACAGACACGCCCAACACAAAATACATAAAAACAAAGAGCGCGCAAAGATAAGTACAAACACAACATTCAACAATGACCATTCTATCGTGTGTGGCATAGCAAATTGTTTGAGTACGAACCACTAAAGATGAAGGCAATATGCGTGCGTGGGTGCATGTGACTCTCCGCGACTAACTTTAGGTGTGCACCCCCGCTGTCGTAGCCGTAATATTACTGCTTAATGAAAGCAGCGTGTAAACGGGAACAATGACAAGCGTGTTACATGCTTGAGACAATAGGCAGCGCTACAGGTGCCGCTCGTGGACAGAGACAGAGGCCTCCATCACATTACCTTCCCCCTCTCCTAGATTGCTGAGTGTCAGCAATCTGGATAGGTAGTCAGCCAACAGATTGTGTTTACCTAATTTATGGTGGATGGTAAACTTGTAAGGCTGTAATGCAAGGTACCATCTCGTCACCCGGGCATTATGGTCCTTCATGATCTGGATCCACGTCAGGGCATGATGGTCCGTATCAAGATCAAATTCCCTCCCAAGCAGGCAGTACCGTAAGCGGTCCAGCACCCATTTGATTGCTAGGCACTCCTTTTCTATTTTGGAATACCTTTGCTCTCTGGGCAACAGTTTCCGACTCAGATACAGGACTGGTTGTTGTTCTCCCTGTTTCCCTTGGGACAGCACGGCTCCAGTGCCTACAGAGGAAGCATCCACCTGCACTAGGAACTGTTGTGTGAAGTCTGGGCTTTGGAGAACTGGGGATGAACACAGGCATTTTTTAAGAGTGGTAAGTGCATACTCGCATTCCTCTGTCCACACAACTGGGTTTCTGGCTGCTTTACTGGTGAGGTCAGTCAGAGGGGCCGCGATGGTGGAAAAGTTGGGAATAAACTGTCGATACTACCCAACAAGGCCCAGGAATGAACGGACTTGTTTCCTTGTGCATGGATGAGCGCTGCTGGATATAGCCTCCACCTTATCCACCTGTGGCCGGACCTCCCCATTGCCAACCAGATATCCAAGGTACTTTAATTCCTTCTTGGCCCACTCGCATTTCTGAACATTTAACATCAGCCCTGCCGCTTGGATTTGGTGCAGTACTCTCTGGAGATGCTGAAGATGTTCAAACCAGGTCCGGCTGTAAACGACCACATTGTCCAGGTATGCTGCACAGCAGTCGTCGCAGCTTTGCAGGACGCGGTCCATCAGCCACTGGAACGTTGCAGGGGCCCCATGGAGCCCAAACGGCATAACAGTGAACTGAAAGAGTCCGGCTGGCATCCAGAAGGCTGTATACTCTCTGGACCGCTTCTCCAGTGGCACTTGCCAGTAACCTTTACATAGGTCCAGGGTTGTGATGTAACATGCCTGGCCTATTCTCTCCAGCAGGTCAACAATGCGGGGCATAGGATAGGCGTCAAACCTGGACACTGCATTCAGCTTCCGAAAGTCCATGCATACTCTAAGGGAGCCATTTTTTTGGGACCACCACAATCGGGCTGCTCCACTCACTGGTGGAGGGTTTGATGACCCCCAGTTCACTCATGGTTTGGATCTCGGCCTTCAATCCTGACACCAGACACTCAGGCACCCGATATGGGCGCTGCCGAATTGGGGTGTCATCCTTGAGATGAATTTGGTGTTCCAGTACCCTTGTACGGCCAGGCCTGGGCTGAAACAAGGATGGGAAGTTGCCAAAGGTCTCTAGGAGCTGAGTCCTTTGTTCCACATCCAGATGTTCCAGGCTTACCCACACCTCATGCTGCCAGGTCTCCAAGTCATTTCCATTCTCCTCATCTATATCCACTTTCCACACCATCACTTTAGCCTCTGAAACTCGATCCTTTTTCCACTCTTTTAATAGGTTCACATGATACACCTGAGTAGACTTGCCTTTTTCTGGGTGGTGAACTTCATATGTGACCGGGCCCATTTTCCTTGTAATGATATATGGACCCTGCCACTTTGCTAGGAGCTTGCTGGTGCTTGAGGGGAGCAGCAGGAGAACCTTCTGACCAGGCTTGTATTCATGATGCCTGGCATACTGGTCATACCACAGCTTCTGGGCCTTCTGTGCCTTTTCCAAATTCTCCGCAGCCTCCTCTCTGTACCTCTGCAGGTGGTCCCTCATCTGCAGGACATAGTGTACAATGCCCCCCTCAGGGGAGGTTGACTTTGGCCCCTCCCAGGTCTTCTTTAAGAGGTCTAAGGGGCCCTGGACTTGCCACCCGTAGACCAACTCAAATGGGGAAAACCCAGTAGAGGCCTGGGGCACCTCCCTGTAAGCAAATAGGAGAAAAGGCAGCTATTTGTCCCAGTCTTTTCCTGTGTCAGAGACGAACTTCCTCAGCATATTCTTGAAGGTCTGATTAAATCTCTCCACAAGCCCGTCCATCTGTGGATGGTAGGGACTAGTCCGAATCGCCTCGATGCCTAGTTGTCACTGTAGTTGCCGCATCAGCCCTGATGTGAAGTTTGTGCCTTGGTCCGTCAACACCTCTTCTGGAAACCCCACCCTGGAAAACAGCTGGACCAGTGCACTGATGACCTGTGGGGTGGTGATCGAACGAAGTGGGAAGGCCTCAGGGTACCTAGTCACATAATCACAGATGACTAGAATGTACTGGTACCCAGTGCTGCTCTTTTCCAAGGGGCCCACAGTGTCCATGGCAATGCACTTGAAGGGCGTGGAGATCACAGGCAATGGATTCAGAGGCACTCTGTCACGCCTACAAACAGCACCTGTTTTCTGACAGACAGGACATGAAGCACAATAGGCACGTACATCTGTATACATAGAGGGCCAATAAAATCTTGATGCTAACCTGAGGTAGGTCTTTTGCAGAGCCAGGTGTCCAGCCCAGGGAATGGTATGTGCAAGGTGGAGAACTAGAGGTCGGCATATGGTAGGTAGCACTAAATGTTTCATTTTCTCACCTTCAACATATAAAAGGCCATTCTCTATCAACACCCTTTCCCCATCTGGCCCCTCAGACTTTCCTTCTACTTCCTCCATTAATGCTTTTAGTGACACATCAGCATGTTGTAAGGCCCCCAGTTTATCTGGAACCACCCAATCCCCAGCATCCAGCCCCAACACATCAGTTTTGACTACAGGAGAACCAGCATATTTTTCCAAACGCCGTTGTCGGCGTGTCTTCCTGGGGCCTTTAGTCCCACCCTGGCACAGACTACTACACAAGTCTGGCAGAGGCTGAAGACCAGCTTGTGTTTGGGACCTTGTCATCACTGGACAGGAAATCTGTACATCAGACAATTCATTTTTTGTTACCCTTAAAAGATCAGACAACACTGGCAGATCCCTTCCTCTTCTTCCTCCTCGACGTAGTCCTCCTCAGACTTCATCTGGCCCAACTTCCCCCTCTGGGCGTCTTGTTCTCCATGTGTACTGTTCATTGTGGCTGGCCAATCCCACTTCTGACACCACTTGTGGTAAAACAGGCCAAATCACCAGGTCCAGGTCCACAAAAAAAAGCTGGCTCCGCCACAAATAGCACTTTAGTGCAAGGTGTTTTATTTACCGTACACCCAACATACAGGCAAACATGCAAAAGTTGCCAAGAGCGGTGAAAAGGTATATTGTAAGTTATATAATACAAAAAAACTTAATAAATTACAAATAATAATAATAATTAATTAAAGACGTAAGAGAAATAGCACTTCCACAAAATATGGAACTTTTACAGCCACAGTCTACATTACCCTTGCTGTCCCCTCTCACTCTCCCATACACTGAATGAGGATCCCCTTTTTGGTCCTAAGCCCCTCCCCTGGGTCATACCAGCCCCACCCGTTAATTAATCATCATCACAAAAGGCATAATGGATTACATGTACAGCAATAATCACACATTCATATAAACACTGCACATTACCATAAAAACTATTGCACTTTTGCCCATCTAGCATGTATAAATAACACATTCACTGACCCCCCCCCCCCCCCCCCCTTTTCCCATAGTATAGTCCAATCCCATGATGCATTGCGCAGGCCAGACGTTACTAAAGTAGCCCCAAGTTTGAACCGCTCGGTTTGGCTCTCAATTCCCTGCCTTGGAATTACACGGACCATTCAAACAAACCACTGAAACGCCGCCAACAGCAGGTTTTTTTCTAGAAAAATTTAGTATGAGGGCGCTCACCATGGCGAGGGAGCGAAACAGGGGGAGATAGATGGTGCCGGTTGTCACACACACACACACACACACACACACACACCCGCTGTGCAAAGCCTTTGAAAAATGCTCCAATGGGACATTCTGAGGCTATCTGAGAGGGAAATTGTAACAAATTGTCTGTCAACATTGAAAAAGAAAGAAGTAATCTTCTTCTGCCCTGGACAGTCTTTGGCTTTCTTCCGCTTCGTGCCGCGGGATGACATCTTTAAATGCCCAAGTGTCAACAAAAGCAACTCGCGAACTACTTCTGTCAAAAACTCCCGCGCCGGTGGGTGAAAGGTCATTCAGTCTCGAGAAATCTCGCTCTACAAGTTAGCTGACCGTGTATGTAACCCATGTCAAATCTCGCGAGAGCAGCTGCGACAAGTAAACAGCTAAACATGGCTCCTCAGTCTGGAAAACGCCAATTCAGATTGTTTTTGCACCGTCTGGCGGTGTATCTACTATGATTGGAATATTTTTGGAGCAATTATAATGTATTTGATGATCAGACACATTGTCACGTAGTGTTGCTGGGATGTTTTCACGGAGTTGGTAAGGGGGCGCACGCCGAGAGTAAGAGGGCGCAGCGCCCCTGTTCCCCCGTTTAGACGAAAGCCTGAACAGACACGCCCAACACAAAATACATAAAAACAAAGAGCGTGCCAAGATAAGTACAAACAACATTCAACAATGACCATTTTATCGTGCGTGGCATAGAAAGTTGTTTAAAAGTATGAACCACTAAAGATGAAGGCAATATGTGTGCGTGCGTGCATGTTACTCTCCGCTACTAACTTTAGGTGTGCACCCCCGCTGTCGTAGCTGTAATATTATTGTTTAATGAAAGCAGCGTGTAAACGGGAACAATGATGAGCGTGTTACATGCTTGAGACAATAGGCAGCACTACAGGTGCCGCTCGTGGACGGAGACAGAGGCCTCCGTCTCTCTCTCTCTCTCTCTCACACACACACACACACACACACACACACACACACACACACACACACACACACAAATGTAAAAATATCACAGCAATTTCCAACTCTCTCATTGTGTATATATGATAGTACATGTTTTTTTTGTCTTATTTGAAATGTGACCTTAAAATGTCCTTCTCACTGGTTTCTGTACTTTAAAACTACTTTGCTCCCTGTGCCTCCCTTCTTTAGTTGTACATGCTACAGTAAATCCCCAGAGTTAGTCAACACACACAATGAGGAAACACAGAAACCACGCAGTATTCGGCTGCTCCTGTGCTGGTGTCTCAGATGATCACACTGATGATCACCGCATGTCTCAGCAGATTACCATATCGTGGTTGGACAGTGTTGAAAAAATTGACCTGAAACAGCAAAACACTTTTCACGTACAAACCTTCCCATTGCCACAGATGCTCAGTGGGATTTAGGTCTGGACTTTGACTGGGCCATTCTAACACGTGAATATTCTTTGATCTAAACCATTCCATTGTAGCTCTGGCTGTATGTTTCGGGTCATTGTCTTGCTGGAAGGTGACTCTCCTCCCCAGTCTCAAGTGTTTTGCAGCCTCCAACAGGTTTTCTTCCAGGATTGCCCTGTATTTAGCTCCATCCATCTCCCCATCAACTCTGACCAGCTTCCCTGTCCCTGCTGAAGAAAAGCATCCCCATAGCATGATGCTGCCACCACCATGTTTCACAGTGGGGATGGTGTGTGCAGGGTGATGAGCAGTGTTAGCTTTCCGCCACACATAGCGCTTTGCATTTAGGCGAAAAAGTTCAACTTTGGTCTCATCTGACCAAAGCACCTTCTTCCACATGTTTGCTGTGTCCCCTACATGGTTTCTTATGCCTGTCTTTCAACAATGGCTTTCTTCTTGCCACTCTTCCAAAAAGGCCAGATTTGTGGAGTGTACGACTTATAGTTGTCCTGTGCACAGATTCTCCCACCTGAGCTGTGGATTTCTGCAGCTCCTCCAGAGTGATCATGGGCCTCTCGGCTGCTCCTCTGACCAGTGCTGTCCTTGCTCGCTCTGTCAGTTTAGGTGGACGGCCATGTCTTGGTAGGTTTGCAGTTGTGCCGTACTTTTTCCATTTTTGAATGATGGATTGAACAGTGCTTCTTGAGATGTTCAGAGCTTGGGATATTTTTTTATAACCTAACCCTGCTTTAAACTTCTCCAGAACTTTATCCCTGACCTGTCTGGTGAGTTCTTTGGTCTTCATGATGCTATTTGTTCTTCAGTGTTCTCTAACAAACCATTGAGGCCTTCACAGAACAAGTGTATTTATGCTGAGAGTAAATTACCCACAGTAGGACTCTACTAACTAATTAGATGACTTCTGAAGGCAGTTGATTGCACTGGATTGTATTTAGAGGTATCAGAGTACAGGGGGCTGAATACTAATGCACCCCACATTTTTCAGATTTTTATTTGTTTAAAATTTTGAAGACCATTTATCATTTTCGTTTCACTTCACAATTATGTGCTACTCTGTGTTGGTCTATCACATAAAATCTCAATAAAAAACTTAGTTCGTGGTTGTAAGGTGGAAAAATATGAAAAAGTTCAAGGGGTATGAATACTTTTGCAAGGCACTGTACACTGTTCTCATCCTCACTGGCCTTCTCTAAAGCCTGGATACACGCTTCTAAAACTGCAATCTTTTTCGTCAGAGAGCTAACTAATCTGCACTTATCACAAATAAAGCTGTCACTTGCGACAGAGGAAGAATGACTAAACATCCTGCACTCAGCACACTGAACAGGCTGAAGGTGTGCCATGATGAAAAGATTCACGTACCTTAATCAAAGTTCTGTTGATATTAAAGCAGATCCGATGTGGATGGCCTCCACTTGTGGTCTTTACGCAGGAGGAGAAAAAAGAAAGTTTCCGGTCTTAGCGTTCTTCTGGAAAAAAAAGGGAAAAAAACGGAAAAGCAAAAGTGGAAAGTGAAGGTACAATAAAAAAAATGAAGAGGATACTGGAAAATTATTTGTATAAAAAAATAAAGATTTGTTTAGAACATATCTGTCATAATTATGACGTAACGATTCACCCAGTTCATGATTCAATTCAATTCACAATATTTAAAAAAATAAATAAATAAAATATTTTATTTCCAAAAATAAATGCAACATGTATTTATCTGTGAAGGTTCTCAGTCATCCAGGTCATCATAAACCGTAGGTGCTAAAGAAAGCAACTGGACTTGCTTGAAATTCTTGAAGACATTTCACCTCTCATCCGAAAGGCTTCTAAAGTTCTGTCTGACGAGTGGGGAGTTCCAGGTATTTATCCTCTAGTGGACCAAAAGCAACCCTCAGGAGTCATTGAGGTTACATGGATCGTTGACCATCTGTCATCCTGTAGGTGTTTGGGTCACTGGAGGCCGGGTGTGAACGGTGTGAGCAGCCTAGAGGGTCGTTAGGGTGATCTGTGGGTCATTGTCTCTCTCTGCCATCATGTGACTCATTGAAGTCAGCTGGGTCTTGGTGTGGATGTGTATTCAGTTTTCTGGGAAGTGTGACAAGGACTGCATTGTAGGTGGCTGATGAGTGGTGTCTCAGACCATCTCCTCTGTTCAGTGATGGTCGTTCCAGGTTGACAAAGATGGCTTATTTTATTCCTCTTTCAAACCACCAGTCTTCTCTGGCTAGAATGCGTACGTTGCAGTCCTGAAACGAGTGTCCTGTTTTATTGAGATGTCTGTGAAGGCTCAACAACTCCTTCAGGTTGCTTTTGATCCACTAGAGTATAAATACTCTATTCTTCTCCGTGCTTTCACGGAAGGCGGTCGCATTTCTCTGCCTCTCCCTCCCCTAATCTCTCCTGCTTCTGCTGTCTCGTCTTGTCTCTTGTCTGCTTTTTGAGAGACCCTTTCTGCATTGCTCTTCAAACCAAAAATCATGGATTTGATAAACTGGTCTCTTCACACAATTGACACAATCTTCTCGACGAGAAGCCTGGGTTTGGGGGAACCAGCCTGTCCTGCCGGAACGTTTGCAGCTGGCTATACGATGGACGCATGGGAGCAGTGGCGGGTCGTGTGCCTGGCGGTTCTTTCTGTGGAGGACATTGAGGATATCTACCTATTCAGAACCTTTATAACAGGACTTTTACTGATTGGATTAGGCATTGCCCTGGTGTATCGAGGAAATCAGAAAATGGTGATAGCTGTTCAAAGCCCCATAAAGCTGCCCGACATGATTGAAGCGGTGGGCAGAGCTGTCGGCACTCAGACTGTGGCTATTCAGAACTTGAACCGCACCATGGATTCCATCTTGGAGAAGTTGATGGCTTTGCAAAGGGAAATGGATCAATTCGGGGGCCAGCATGGACAGGCAGGGTAGTCAGAAAATGTACACGTCTACCCGTCTCAAGTCTAAACAAATTCCAATCTTATCTTCGGCTCTCTCAGCCAGCAATGCCTTGGCCAAGGCCGTTGCTGTGGTAACAACTCCCCCTGAAGATCACTGCAGTCAGACTCTCTCTGTCCCCCCCCCCTACCCTTCCCACGGTCGCCATTCTTACCCCTAGTGTGTCAAGTTGGTAAGCACCGTCTGGCTGCAGGACCGGACCGCTTGTCTGCGCTGGGTTACCTATACCTATCTGCCTCCCTCTCCCCCCCATCCCCTTCCATGATTGCCCCCTCCCTTACTCCCTTCCCCCCCCCCTCGAGTCCTGAGTTGTTGTAAAGTGTACTATGTGTGTGTGTGGAATTTGTGCTTATGTGCTGAGGTGTTTTTTTTAATGTTCCCACACTGTGCGTCCCTAGAAGCATAGTGTGGGGGTCGTTTTTTTTCTCCTCCTCTTCCCTCATGTCATTCTGTATTTTTCATCCCTGTTTTCCTGTCCTGTCTACCTTATGTCAATTGTATGTTGTATATGTACGGACAGGTTGACGGATAATTTTGCTGGTACATGTGACTAGTGACAATAAAGGGCTTATCATCATCATCAAATACCTGGAACTCCCCACTAGTCAGACAGAACTGAAGAAGCCTTTCAGATGAGAGGTGAAACATCTTCAAGAATTTCAAGCAAGTCCAGTTGCCTTCTTTAGCACCTATGGCAACATGTAATTATTTTCCATTTATTTAAAAGAAAATCATTTTATTTTATTAATAACCAACAATGATTTTCCCATATTTGTAAAGGTTGGAATAAAATATAGTCCCTTAACTAAAATATTCCTTTTATTAAAAACAAAAAAGTTAATAACAAATATTCATTTTCTTAATCAACCTTTATGAGCATTTGTTCTGCCTCCATTTGCTTCTCTTTTCTTTATCTTTCAGCATTCTGTAAAAAGAGAGAGCTCTAATTTCTCATTAAATCTGTTTGTACCCAATCACACAGCATCCCTTTCACATTTTACATCTGAATTTTTGTTGTTTTTTTTGTGTGTGTTTTTGCTTCATGAAAGCTATGTTACTTCCACGTATGATGAAGTCACGTAATATGATTTCATTTTCAGTTACATTCCTAGTTGGGAATGTACAGACTATCATCTCATCAGATACTGATGTCTCTTTCATATCTGTTTATCTGATGTTTCTCTTCACCTCGTTGGTGCAGGTGGTGGAATCTGACTCTACAGCAGCTGCGACTCTCTGCCCCTCTCACAGTTCTGCCTTCTGTCAACATTAAAAACACCATTAAGATCCTGAAGGAGAAGGCGTTCGACCAGGCTCCAGTCGTCGACAAGGCTGGGTACATCCGAACTCCCAACACTTATTGTTGCATGTTTACAGTCGCACAGAGTACAGTGCCTTCTCTTCACCTCCTCTCAAATGTGGTGTCATGTCACAACCCGAACTGGAGTTAATTCAGTCTTGAACCTCCACACTGTGAAGCATGGTGATGGTAGCACCACAGTGAGAGATTCACTTGTCCATTTGCTTGCTTCTCTAATCCCTTTTTCACCTGGTCACTGATTTCAGTTGGACAGTCTCCTGGAGGCAGAGTCATGGTTGTTCTGTATTTTTTTTCATTTCTTAATAATGAATTTAGTCACACTCTGAGTGATTCAAAGTTTAGAATGTTTTCTGAGATCGATACTTGAGTGATATTGTTTTACTTTTTGTTACTGGATTGTTTTGTTCATCTTCCTGATGCAAACAAACTCTGGATTCTTACAGGAACAGGGGTATTGTTTTGAATTTAATTTAATTTTTACAACCAATGTAGATACATTACATTATTTACACATTACCATGATATCTAAGGCATAATTAACAAAATTTACAAAAAAAGAATTAAAGTTCATTATGTATAAATAAAAATACAAACACATACATACATTATTTATATATATATATATATATATATATATATATATATATATATATATATATATAGGGGAGAGCGGGGTAAGATGAGCCACTTTTTACATTTTTCATCATAACTACATGTTAAAGCCATTTTTGCTTCCAGTCTACACACCATACCAAATTTCAAAGTGTACTGTTACTATCTGAGCAAAAAACAATTGATAAGCTCTTATGGTTAGAGTGATATTACCTCTTGAAAAAAAAATGTCAAGTGGCTCAACTTACCCCATGCACGGGGTAAGATGAGCCACTGTGTGGGGTAAACTGAGCCAACACAAAACATGTTAGGTTAACAAAGTAAACAACTTTTATTATTAGAAATGCAATCAATGAATCAAGTCAAGTCAATCAAGTGGGGGATAGGGCCATTGCACAGAGAAGGGGAGATGAAGAGAGAGGTGATAGAACGAGATGGGATAGGGAGGGATAGATAGATGGATAGAGAGAGAGATATGCATAGATAGATAGAAAGAGGGATGGTTAGAGAGGGAATGAGAGATATACTATATTATAGAAATTACTAAAACAGTAGAGCAGTGCCAAAAAAAATCTTATTTCTTTCAGTAGGTTAAAACATTGCTAAAACATGCAGCAATCATTCCATCAATCATTTCATCATTATTCAATGTTCCAAGCGTTAAAATTGCAAGGGAACACCATTTGCCTCTCCCTCCGTGCTGTCTCTCCAACAGTAAAGGGGCGGGGCAATTTTTTCACAATATCCTGTCTTGACAGGACAGCCTCATCTTTCTCTTTGAAGACAAAGGTTGGCTTTCTTGCAGAGCCATGGCATGACCGGCTTCTTTTGAGAAATCTTGCCTCTATTAGACATCCAATTTGATTATCTGGCCAATGAAGAAATGCACTTTCACCAACTTGGTATAACCTGTCTCTACCTCTCCATTCTTTATCTTTTCAATGAACCTAGTCAGAGTCATCCTGTCCAAATGCATATCCCTCGCCACAGCCCGAATAGGCCTGCCTTTCCTGGCTTCCTCTGCGGCTCTCTCCAAAAGTGCACGGGACTGTGCGGCCCTGTCTGTTTTTCTTTTGTATGAGTGTGGCATCATGCACACCTGTAATAACAGAGGGCATTATTTTATTTATTAAAAACATTTTAAACATATTATTTATATTAACATGTTATTTATTTGTTTGTTTATTTGTTGTTGTTGTTGTCATATATGACCAGCAAATGTGAAAACTTAAGTGTCATCCATATTGGGTAAGCTCAGCCACCAATGGGGTAAGTTGAGCCAGTGGCTCAACTTGCCCCACATCTAATGGCTCATCTTACCCCATGGCCACCATTTTGTAGAAAAATGCTAATAAAGGGGATTAGGCTAATCAAAATTATTTTTATTAGCATTCATATCATAGCTTAGAAAGCCACTAACTTAACCCTAATGTGTCTAAATATTATTCTACTTTTGTCTTCTCTAAATCACCTTCACTGTGGACAAACATGGAATTGACTTAGAAAGCACAAAAACACATTTTTATAAATATCTCCCTCACCTAGTTTGACATGTGGTGCTCCTCTCCACAAGTGTAAGTAAATGGTCCCGCCCCCCTTTGAATGTGGTCACATGGTCACATTTGTTTACTGTTTCTTAGAAACAGGGGGTGGCTCATCTTACCCCCTGGCTCATCTTACCCCGCTCTCCCATATATATATATATATATATATATAAAGAATCATGTGATTCTGTAACACAGCTTGACTCCATTCAACTAATTCTGTGATTTCTGATGGTTTGCTGGTTTTCATCATGATGAACAACAAAATCGATCACATAGAACTCATGAGATCTGCGCTACGTGATGTGAGGGATTGCTGTGTTCATCTTTACGGAATCCTGGCTGAATAACAACATCCCGGACTCTGCTATCCAGCTAGCTACCGCACTGACCGAGCCTTTATGGAAGGAGGCAAGACACACGGCGGGGGAGTGTGTGTTTACATCAGCGATGCTTGGTGCCGGAATGCTACTGTTGTGCACAAATACTGTTCTCCGCTGGCGGAGTTTATCATCATCAAGTGCCGACCCTTCAACCTACTGAGGGAGTTTACATCGATTCTGCTCATTGCTGTTTACATCCCTCCCACCGCTAACACCACGTTAAGAGCGAGGCACTCGGTGAACTCTACCAGGCCATCAGTGAACAACAGACAGCACATCCAGACAGATTCCTCATCACAGCAGGTGACTTCAATCATGCAGATGTAAAGGTTTTACTGCCCAAGTTACATCAGCATGTAGACTTTCCAACAAGAGGTGACAACTTGCTGGACTTGGTGTACACAACCCACAAAGGAGCTTACAACACCTTCCCCGCCCCCACCTGGGTCTCTCTGATCACATCACCATCGTGCTGAGACCTGCATATAGACCCTTTTCAGTCACGTGACCTTCGTAAACGTGACCGCCATTTTGGACATGTAGTGGACTTTGGCTCGAATCAGTTTGAATGCGAGGAAGATGACAAACGAAAAACATACATAAAAGAAAAAGGAGCGAGATGCAGAAAACACCTTCACTATCCAGCGACGTAGGGCATTTACAGGGCGAGCAGAGGGAGAGGTATTTGCAAAAATTGAGGTTAGCAGGCGTAGAGAACGACGTTTACCTGCTTCCACCAGGATTGTTCACTGACGTACGGAAGTACACGAAGCCCTCGTCTTTACCTGACTTCGGCCCACATGATCTGTATACCTATGTCGTTAAAAACCCATCGCCATACACATACACGCCAACGTCCGAGGTTCTGGAGCGCGCTCCGGCTTGCTCCAGGAGTGCTCCGGCCGAGGTTCCGGAGCGCACTCCGGCTTGCTCCCCCTCAAATTAAGCAGCGCGCTCCGGCTTGCTCCGGAGCAAGCCGGAGCGCGCTGCTTAATTTGAGGGGAACCTTGGCCGGAGCACTCCGGGAGCAAGCCGGAGCGCGCTGCTTAATTTGAGGGGAACCTCGGCCGGAGCACTCCGGGAGCAAGCCGGAGCGCGCTGCTTAATTTGAGGGGAACCTCGGCCGGAGCGCGCTCCGGAACCTCGGCCGGAGCGCACTCCGGAACCTCGGCCGGAGCACTCCGGGAGCAAGCCGGAGCGCGCTGCTTAATTTGAGGGGCAGCAAGCCGGAGCACGCTCCGGAACCTCGGACGTTGGCTCCGGCAGCTATTTACACTGGATCCAGTGTAAATAGCTGCCGGATCATAATTACAGTAAACTAGTAAATTCAGTAAAGGAAAAACTTGAGACTGAAAGGTTTTAACAGTCATCCAAATGACTGAACGTAAACATTGCTACAGTAACATACCAGCTACTTGTTGACATTAGCTAGTCAATAGCTACTACAGAAGAACAAAGAGGTTACAATGGGTTATTTTAACCTATTTGGTTACACACTCGCCGCCACAGAATGTTAACAGCAATGTAATGCCTTTTCTGGCTAATTTTATTCGTCTTACCTCCAACAAAGTGGTCACTACACAAGCGTTGGTATGCCGAGGGCTGCCAGTCTTTCCTGTTAATGGCCGCTATCCATCTTCTCCGTCAGGATCCGATAAAATGATAAACCTTGCCTTGTTTGTTGATGGTTACTACATCCAGGTGCACAACAATATAGTGGCATGATGGAAGTCTTGCTGAAAGTAAAAACTTTCTTTGCTGCCGTTCCTCAATGTTGGCTGTGGTAAACTACTGGTAGTACATGTCCAAAATGGCGGCCGCGTTTGTCGTGACGTCACGTGAAAAGGGTCCATAGACCCAGAGTGAGAGCCATCAGACACAAAAGTAGGTACTTGTGTGGCCAGAGTGGGCCTCCTATGCTTTGAAAGACTGTTTTAGCACTACACACCGGGACATTTTAATTTTCAAAGAAGCAGCCACTTACAATGACCACATAGACTTGGAGGAATACACTGAGGCCATCACAGCATACATCACTAAGGCCCAATCCCAATTCTAATTTCTACCCCTTCCCCTCCGCCTTCCCCTTGGCCCTTCCCCTTGAAACTGAGCTACAAGGGATAGGGCTTGAAATTCAACCCTTACGTATTGGGATAGCCCTTCAACGATCGCATACGTCATCGCGTACCTCCGTCAGCGTTTACGTTAGCAAAACGCGACGCGTCATTGGCTGCGACCAGCCGCTACAGTCAGAGCCAGAAATCTCTGCTGGCAGGGTGTGATTTGTTAACTAACACCACTGAATGGGAGATCTTTGGCGCTTCGTGCACCACATCCGACAGAATGAGGTGTCAGAACACTCATGTAAACAATAAAAGCGAGAATAACAGAACAAAACGTACGCAGTAAAGCAACCGAAAACAATACTCACTCCCAAAGCTTTTTAGCAGCAGCTTGGATTTCAGAAATCGCTGCTCATTCTCAGCTCGAAAGCGAATCAAGCGGCGTGTTTCCTCTGGATAACAACTTAAAACATGTAAATAATGGAGAAAATACATTTATGACAATCTTTCGCCGCGGGAACCGCCATCTTTCTGAAATCCGCATGAAATCTCGCTGAAATCCGCATGGCATTGTGGGAAATCACTCAAACCCCTTCGTTCGGAGTCAGCTCCAGGAAAATCTCCGTTTGGAGGGGTACAGAAGCCCTTCCCCTACCCCTCCGCGTTAACTGGGATTGGGATACCCCTACCCCTTCACGTGAACGCGCAAAATGGAGGGGAAGGGCCAAGGGGTTGGTCCAAGGGGTGAAATGGGATTCGGCCTAAATGCACTGATGATGTCACTCACTGCAAAACAATCACTGTTTGTGCTAACCCAAAGCCTTGGCTGACCGGTGAGATTCACAGGCTCCTGCGGGCTCGGGACGCAGCCTTTAGGGCCGGTGACACTGCAGGTCTAGCAACAGCCAGAGCCAACCTGTCCCACGGCATCAGGGAGGCAAAACGTCAGTACAGCAAGAAAATATCTAGACACTTCAGCAACACCAGAGATGCACAGTCTCTCTGGTGTGGCATTCAAACCCTCACAAACTACAAACCCCCACCACGGACCTGTGAGGGTGACATCACATTGCTAAACTGCCTAAATGACTTCTTTGGACGCTTTGAAACACAAAACAACACACCAGCACAGAAGACCACTCCTCCCCCGGACGAGCAGGCCATATGTCTGGCTCCAGCCAGTGCGGAGAGGACCCTCTCCAGGATCAACCCACGTAAGGTAGCTGGACCAGACAACATACCTGGCCGTGTTTTGAAGGACTGTACCATGGACCTCAAGGGTGTCCTTGCTGACATCTTTAACATCTCCCTGAACCAAGCTGTTGTCCCCATGTGTTTCAAAGCTACAACCATAATACCAGTGCCAAAGAAGCCCCTCCCATCCAGCTATAACGACTATCAGTCCGCAGCACTGACTTCCATCATCATGAAGTGCTTTGAGCGACTGGTCATGCAGAACATCAAGTCCATTGTCCCTCCCTCTCATGACCCATTCCAGTTTGCATATAGGTCAAACAGGTCCACAGAGGACGCTATCTCCACTGCTCTCCACCCAGCCCTCATTCACCTGGACTCAAAGAACACCTATATGCAAATGCTGTTCTTGGATTACAGTTCAGCATTCAACACAATCATTCCCCAGCAGCTAATGCAAAAACTCGGACATTTGGGACTCAACACCTCTCTTTGTAACTGGGTGCTGGACTTTCTTACAGGGAGGCCACAGAACGTTCGGGTCAGCAGTAACACCTCCAGGACCATTATGCTGAGCACAGGGGCCCCACAAGGGTGTGTGCTCAGCCTGCTGCTCTTCACCCTGCTGATCCATGACTCCGTACCAATCTACAGCACCAACCACATCATCAAGTTTGCAGATGACATGACTGTGGTGGGCCTCATCACTAACAACGATGAAGCCAACTACAGGAATGAGGTGAGCCAACTGGTTCAGTGGAGTAAAGACAACAGTCTCTTCCTGAACGTGGGGAAGACCAGAGATTGTAGTCAACTTCAGAAGAGGTCACTCACAGCATCCCCCTCTGACCATCGATAGTGCTGCAGTGGAGAGGGTGAGCAGGACCAAATTCTTAGGGGTGCACATCGCTGAGGACCTCTCCTGGTCCAACAACATTGCATTGCTGGCCAAGAAGGCTCAAACTCACCTCTACTTCCTCTGCAAACTGAGGAGTGCACGATTCCCACCCCCCATCATGTGCTTATTCTACAGGGGCACCACTAAGAGTGTCCTCACTGACTGCATCACTGCGTGGTACGGAGGCTGCAGTGCCTCCTGCCAGAAGACTCTACAACGTATAGTGAACACGGCCAGCAAGATCATTGGTACCCCTCAGCCCTCCCTTACGGACATCTATCACTCTCGTCTCACCCGCAGAGCCATCAGCATAGCTGGTGACACCTCCCACCCTTTACACTCACTCTTCATCTTCCTGCCCTCAGGGAAAAGGTACCGGAACCTCCGGGCCCGCTCCACAAGACTGCTGAACAGCTCCATCCACCAGGCTGTCAGGATGCTGAACTCTGTCCACTACCTGCCCCCTACCCCTGGATTGTAACACATTCATTCACACAAGAAACTCTGTCTCATCCGTTTGCACATCACATTACAATCATTTGCATTACTGCTGTATCTGCTGCTATTGCTCATTTACACTACTGTTCATATTGTACACCTCATAAGGTACTCTTCTAGCACCTTCTCCATTACAGATATTGTACTGTGTTTGCACTACTGCTATTTTGTACATTTGTTTGATTTTAGAGTGTATTTTTACCTATACTATCTATATTTATAAATATTTATATATATTGTTTTTCTTCATTATAAATATTTTTATCTGTTTTTTACAAGTAAGGTGAGAAAGAAACGGCATTTCGATTCTCCTATATGTCCTGGATATATAGTGAATTGACAATAAAAATCTTTAAATCTTGAATGTTTGTACCACCACCATGCTCCAGAGTGGAGACTGTGTTCGGGGTGTTGGGTGCTTTTACACTTTTTATTTGTAAATAATTTTTGAAAATTATATTGATTTTCATCATGATGCTACCAGCATCATGCTTCACAATAGAGATGATGATGATCTCAGGGTAATGAGTGCTCTTGGCACTTTTATTCATTTTATTTGTTAATAATTTTGCAAAGTATATTGACTTTCAACACGATGCTCCCACCACCATGCTTCACAATGGGGATGTTTTCAAACTCATGAACAGCATGGGGCACTTTTAATAACTGCAAATGATTTTGCAAACTATAATGACTTTTAGCATGATGCTACCAGCATGATGTTTCACTGTGTGGATGGTGTCAGCGTAATGAGGAGTATTGGGCATCTTCTATGCTTTGTAAATAATTTTGCCTGTGAACTGTTTATTATTTCCGAACGATGCTACCACCATCATACTTCATAGCATGGATGTCATTCTCAAGATAATGAGTCGTGTTGGACACTTTCCTGGGTTTATTTATTTATTTTTAATAATTGTGCTACTTATTCTTTCCACCCACTTTTTTATGAGAAACAACAATATTACCCCTTATGAGCGCACTTTACATTTTTTGAATATATATTTTTCATAATTTCATGTTCAAAGACATACGGTTAGTTTAATATGGGACGGCCTTGAGCTGAGGTGCCCTTGAGCAAGGTACCTAACTCCCAGCTGCTCCCCGGGTGCTGTTAGCATGGCTGCCCACTGCTCTGGGTGTGTGTGTGTGTGTGTGCTTATTGCTCACGTGTGTGTGCGCATGTATGTGTTCACTGCTTCAGATGGGTTAAATGCAGAGAGGAAATTCCCAAGCATGTGATTAGTAAACTACTACTTCTAACATGTTTTAATAAAATAGATGGAGGGCACTGGCAACCTGAGATAACCCTCGATGACAAAAAATGCCAGATTGTCAGCTTTAAGGAAAGTGTTCGCTATCTAAGGTCAGACACTTACACACTTTCCTAATGATGGAGTATTTTGTGTAGATTTATGGCATACAGTATTATCCAAATTAAGTCCATTTTATTTCCAAATTGGAACACTACAAAACGTTGACGGAAGGTAAATACTCAATACAACCAAGGGAACTTGGGATGAACTTGAGCCATAAATTAAACAGAACCCACCCTGCCAGTATGGAGTTGCTCCAATTCACTGAAAACACTCCAAACTGCCAGTGAATACACACAGCTGCACGGTCACACACACTGTATGCTGTGGCATGAACTAGGAAATGTGAACTTCAGCAAAGGATTGTGCAGATGTTTACTTGACACACTATTTATTTATTTATTTATTTATTTATTTATTTAGTGAGATCGTAGGGATGGTCACACTGGGTAACATGCTGTCCTCTGTACTCGCTGGGAAGGTCAGTCCTTCTGACCCAGTCATCAAAGTCCTGTATAAGCAGTTCAAACAGGTAACACACACACACACATACACGCGCACACATCTTCACAAAAATACTCAACCCACAATTGTAGAGCGAGACAGAATGGTGCCTCATAAATACTTGGATACTTGGACAGGACCTGACCAACCAGTTGTCAAATATTCATGCAGGCTAAGGTGTCCATACACACCTCTGTTAAACACCACCACCACCCCTCCCCACACACACCCACGACCCCCCACCACCACCACACTGGCTGTAAACCTACACACACACACACACAAGCTATAAACACATACTGTATGTAAAATCAGAGTGTGATTTTTTTTTTTTTTTTTTGTGAGATGACTGATAGACGAGAAAAAGTATGGCTTTACTTTCTGTTTGCCTATCTCTCTCTTGTGCGTGCTCTCTATCTATCTTTCTTAATCTCTGTATCTTTCTCTACATCTCTTTGCTTCCTGTGTCTCTCATTCTCTCCATTTTGCTTTCTTGTGCTCTCTGTGTCTCTCTCTCTCTCTCTCTACCACTTTCTGAAAAAGAAAGTGATACAAATCAGATTCAGCTTCAGGCCAAATGGATATCAGCCAAAACACAACACGAGTACAGACTTAATTCTTGGAATTGTTTTGGAATATATATATATTGTGTGTGTGTGTGTTTAGGTTTCTCTCACAGATAACCTTGGGAAACTCTCCTGGATCCTGGAGACGGACCACTTTGCCCTGGTGGTGCATGATCATATCCAGTGTAAGTGAACTTTATTTGCGTTTTCTCTGTGTTGCGGTGAGGCTGAATCCCAGACGCCCTCCTGTTCACCACCTCTGCTCACTACATAGGTTAGAACACAGCAGCACTGTTGAATGTACAGTATGTACAGCTCTGTATTCCTGAGGTTCAGCCCCTGAAAATGCACCACAGCATCTATTTTAATGTCATCTGACAAAATTTGCCCCAGCGTTCTCTCTGTTGTGGCCACGATTAAAGTATTGGCACCCTTGGCGTTATTTGGTTTACATTATCTGTTTTTTCCATCTATAAATCACAGCAATGTAATTTCAAAGCAGCCACAATTCTGTGATTGCTGGAAGACTGGAAGCTGCTGTGGGTTTAAACACCGGTCAAAGCGAAAGTGCATGTGATTTTTTTTTGTTTGTTTGTTTTTTGAGAGATGACTGATAGACAAGAAAAAGTATGGCTTTACTTTCTGTTTGCCTATCTCTCTCTTGTGTGTGCTCTCTCTCTCTCTCTCTCTTTCTTAATCTCTGTATCTTTCTCTACATCTCTTTGCGTCCTGTCTCTCATTCTCTCCGTTTTGCTTTCTTGTGCGCGCTCTCTCTCTCTCTCTCTCTCTCTCTAGACCTGACTGATGGCTCGTCTGCTCTGAAGAAGATGGTATTTGGGATCGTCACAGCCATCGACCTGCTGAACTTTGTGACCACTCGTGAGAGGAGAGAGCGCACGCTGTCCGAGTGCTCGCTCCCCGATGACCAGTAGTGTGCGCACACAGGCAATTTGACACATGCATATGCAATAGAAAGCATTAGAGCTTTATATATTTAAAGGGATTTCTTTTTCTTTCTAATTAAAGCACACTTTTTTAAGAGCTTAAAGGTGCAATCTGTCTGTAATGTTTAAACAAGTTTCTACACCTGGAATAATCTTACAGTTTTAAAGACACCACGCAAACCCTGGAGGTGCCGTGTTGCTATGCAGTGGCGCTCTCTGATCTCTTCACATCAGGCTTCTGTTTACATTATTCTGGCCTGAAAATGAGGTCCAACCCCAGCCGGTGTGGTGCAGTTCAGCTCTGACTCTTTTTCCTTTAAGGAAATGAGATGTGTTGTTGATTTGTCAGTGTTTTCACTGCAGTAGAAGGAGGTCGGTGTTACACATTGCTCCTTTAACAATTCCACAGTTATTAGGAATCCAGTCCAGAATGAATTAGTTTCCTGCCAAATACTGAATATATCATGACTGCTCACTGACATCATCAGTGCAGTTTGAACTCGCTTTATTCACAGTGCAATAAAGATTATATTGCTGTTTATCATTACTTATTATTATTTTACTTTTTAAGATATGTACATACCTGAATTAAGACAGAAGCATGCTTTATTGTAACCTTTTAAATGAATGTATGAGGCTCGACTGCCACCTTGTGGCTAAATGGGGTCACTGCAGAATAGCCAAAGAATAAAAACGGTATAAAAATCTGGTGTATTACTGGAGGACTCTGAATGATTATTGATTATTTGGCATTGTCTTCAGAATACTTGATAGTTTTACTGTCTTCTTCTTCCATTTGTTTCTTTATTGTAAATTAAAACTGTGTAAATAAGGGCAGGTGTGAGGCATGAGGTCATCAGATTCATGTCATGAATGTTGGAATCTAAAACCTCATAAAGCTGCATGTTATGACCTCCACCTCTTTTCTTTTGGACTTGTTTCTTTTATTTGTTTTACTTTTCTTGGAGGAATTTTTAAATGCTGCATTGAATTTGCTCTTATTTTAAATAAAGTTTATTCCCCTTTAGGATGGATGTGTATTGTGTTTCCTGCTTTTTGCCACAAGAGAAAGCTGCGAATTAATGCTTATAGTTCACGACCAGGGACATAATACTGTAAAACAAATTATAATATAATTAAAGTATAATACAAAATTGAAACAATTGGCTTAATAGCTCTTTGGAATAAATGTTTGGAATACTAAATAATTTCAGCTAATCCAATAATGAGTTTTAAAAAAATATTAAAAATGTACAGAGTCAGAAACCACATCAGTTTTCTCAGCAATGGACCCCCATGATGAGCATCAAGAATGTCCTTCATGCTTGGGGATTGCTAATCTGAGGGAAGACTTGTAATCCCTGCAGTGCAGCTTGTGACCTGCATAGAGAGGAGTGACCCCATCATGCAACCAGGGTTTGCAACTCTGTGTGTGAGATCATGGTAGGAAATGGGAATGCTCTCCAGGCAGACCCAGTCATAAGTGTTCTCAAGGCACTCACATAACGGTCATTATGATTCCCCTCACAGATTAAGCAGTGAGGAGGTGTTTTAAAACCGGTAAAGACTTGACTCCTTCTCTACCAGCAGAGGGTGGCAGCTCAGACACACAACTTCAAATTCTGACTGCTCTTCAGAATTTAGTTCAGTGGATGGACAGACTGGTGGCTCGTCATTTCTCCTCCACATCACCCCTACCCCCCGGCCAGAAATGTGTTCCTCCGCCTAGACCTCAGTGCCATGCTGGAGAGGATGCTGATGTGCTGTCTCTTTTTACTCCCCTCTCTCTGGTTGATAGTGTACATTGATCAGAAAGGGTAAGCCACTAGGGGATCCCCATTCAGATACTGCAGAAGTGGATGAGGAATCAGCAATGGTAGATGAGTATCCTGTGAATACGCTTATTACCTCCGCCAAGGAGGTTATGTTTTCAGTAGCATTGGTTTGTTTGTTGGTTTGTCTGTTAGCAACATTACGGAAAAAGTAATGAACGGATTGTTCTGAAATTTTTTCCAGAGGTGTGACTGGGCACAAGTAACAATCCATTAAATTTTGGCGGTGATCCGGATCACTTTCTAGATCCTGGATTTTTTTTTAAAGGATTCTTGGCGGAGGTCTGCGCTCTCCAAGTGTTTTTCTAGTTACTAGTGTATTTATTGCCACAAAAATTGTCATCTTCTGCTTTGTCAGCCCACTTGCAATGACAACTGACACATGATGTGGGGGAGGCTATGTCATCAGCTGCCTTATGTCATAGGCAAATATGTCTGGCACAGAGTTTTGGATACCATAAGGAATGAACTACTGAACCTGTTGGTGATGCCTGGTCAGGTATTTCATCCAGATTCTCAGGATGTGCTGGATAGAGCTGAATGCTCTATTACAATAAGGGAAACCATCCAATGAGTTTGCTGCAAGAAAATCACTGGAATTCAAACAGGGTTTTAGAGCATCTCAGAAATTACAGCAACCTGTTGGGCCTAGACACATGGGCAGGGGCCCTACTGTATTTGTGGAAGAGGTCCAAGGTCTACTGCAAAATGGAGCTATGTTATAAGTGCACACAGCAAACTGGATTTTACTCCACATGTTTCATAGTTCCAGAAAACATGGTATTCTCCAGCCTGTTCTCAATCTCAGGCACTTCAATCGATACCTAAAGGCACTTCCATTGAAAATGATTCACACAAAAATAATAATGTGGTCCATCAGTGCAGAGGAATGGTTTGCATCCCATGATTTAAAAGATGCATATTTCTACATTTCAATTTGTCCAAAACATAGACCCTTTCTCTACTTTGCTTTCAAAGGCCACATTTTCCAGTTTTGAGTTCTGCCTTTTGGCCTGTCACTGGCACTGGGGGTCTTTACTTGGGTGATCTCACCTGCTTTAGCATTCCTTCAGTTACAGGGTCTAAAAATCCTGCTATGTCTAGACAACAGGTTAATCTGTTCCCCCTTCCTGGATCAAGTAATGCAGGATACACAAATGGGTCTAGCTCATGTCCATTCCTTGCAGTTCACAGTGAACTGGAAGAAGAGCAATCTGTGGCCTCAGAAACAGGTGAACTTTCTTGGCCTCCACTTTGATTCTGTGACGATGAATACACATGCTCCTGTGGAGGATGGCCCCATATGGGCAATTGAAAGTCACACTTGGAAGATGGCTCTGGACACTTACTGTTTTGCTACAATGGCTGAGGACTACAATTGACATGATAACTTTAGGACTGCAGTTGTCATGAACAGTTTTACACTCAAGTCTCCTTCAGTGAACATGCATGCAAGCTCTGCTCCCCAGAGGGACAGGTACTTTTTTGTCAAAGGAACCCCACTGGGAAAGCTTCCTCACTGAAGATGAATAATCACAACAGATACATCACTGACAGGCTGGGGAGCCATCTGGGAGGGGAGGACAGTAATAGGCACATTGGAGCCACGTTGGTCTTCAGAACATGCAAATGTGCTAGAAAGCCATTCATCTTACTCTCAGGGGTTTGCTGCCATTCACACATCACAAGCATGTGCTGCTGAAAACAGACAGCCCCTCCACAGTGTATCACAAATCACCAGTGGAACTAAATCACAACACTGTCTCCAGTTGGCAAGGGGGCTACTGACATGGGCATCACCTTGACTGGCCTTTCTGAGGGCAATCCAAATCCTGGGTATAGCAACCAGAGTAGCCAATGTTCAGTCCAGGACAGGGACTCTCCTGGGAGAGTGGTGTTTACATCAGGATGTTGTGACCTAAATCTGGGCTCAGCATGGGGTAGCCTAGGTCACTCATTTTGCATCCTTAGAAATGACCCAGTGCCTTGAATGGTACTCCATCAAGGATCAGGGGGCAATTTGGGCCTAGATGCTCTCTCACAAGAATGGCCAACAGGATAGTTAGATGCTTCCTTCCTCACCCTTTGATTCCTTCAGTCCTCGGGAGGGTCAGGGAGCGTCATTACATATTCTGCTGGTTGCTCCATGCTAGCTGGGAAGGCCACAGTTACCTGACCTGATCCAGTTAGATACAAAGTCACTTGTGGCAACTGCCAACCCAAGATGATCTTCTGTCTCAGGTAAACAGGGAGATCTGGCACCCAAACCCAACTGCCTTGCACTTGTGGGTCTAGCCTCTGAAAAGTCTGTCTTGCAAAGGCTAGATGAGACTGTCCATAAGACATTGAGCAATGCTAGGTTTCCATCTACTCAAGCCAGTTACTCCCTAAGGTTGAGAATCTTTTCAGAATGGTGTTTGGGCATGAATGTTGACCCAGTAACCTGTTCTGTGCTGCTTGTCCTTCGCTTCCTGCAGTGTCATTGGACTAAGACAAGGCAGCCAGTACAATTTGGGTTTATGCCTCAATCATTTCAGTATTTCATAGAGCAATCAATAGCAGGCAATTGAGTTGGTATCCTTTGGTGTGTTAATTTCTGAAGATAGCCTGTTGCTTGTGTCTAGGCTGTTCCTTCCAGGCCCCAAGCTGGGACTTGCATCTTGGATTGGAGTCCGTCACTGATGCCCCATACAAGCCTATGGCTGATGCAGACTTGAAAGCCCTGTCTCTAAAGACAGCTTTTCTTTTGGTTTTCTGCTCTGCTAAATGGGTTGGAGAGCTGTGTGTTCTCCCTGTTAGTGATCATTGTTTTAAGTGGAGTGCAGACAACACAGAAGTGTCACTTTGACCAAACCCTGCCTTTTGCCAAAGGTGCTTCATCCCCAGTCTATAAATGAGGTACTGGAGGTGAGTCACTTTGAACCCTCTTCCTCCTCGCAGGCAGAGTGGGGGACGATGCTCACCCTGTGTCCAGTTAGGGCATGCCTATGTACCTCACACTCAGTCTCTAAGGAAGTCTCATTCTCAGCATTTTGTCTGCTATGAAAATACAAAACTAGGATTACCGCTTTCTAAGCAGTGTTTGTCACATTGGTTGGTTGGTGTCCTTTCCCATGCTTATGTGGAATGGGTATTTCTAGTTACTACAGGGAAAAGAGTTCATTTAACCAGAAGTGTAACTACTTCATGGATACTGATCAAAGGTAGGGCTCCATCTACTCAAGCCAATTACTCACTAAAGTGGAGAATCTTTTCTACTTTTCTCCTTCAAGGAACACTTGTGCTGCAGCATCATGATCTACACCATGTACATTTGCAATATTTTACAGAGTTGATCTGACCTGTTCAAAACCAGTAAGCACTGCTGCTCTGATGTCTGTTGCCAAGTGAGATTTGGACAATTAGATTCTTTGGGTCCTCATGACCCTTTTCGTATGAGTCATCCTATTTAGACCATAGTGACAGTCAGAGTGAGGTCAAAAGAGATCCTAAGTTATGAATGTAACTATGGATCTGTGAGACCAAAGGATGGCATCACTATTCTTGTCACTTGGGACAGTCTGAGGTGTTCAAGGTAAGAGGATGAGCTGGAAATTAATCCCACTTTATGGTGTGGGAAGATCCAGGGCCTGAGGTCATGGGCATGACTTTGTTTGTATTAGGTCTCAAGAGTAAGTGGAAGGAAGGCTATTATCCTATTTAGACCGTAGTGACAGTTATCCTTCAGTCTCATAGCTACATTCATAATTTACATTGCATAGGGTGGAAACCTCATATGTCCAAAATATTACACTCCAGGAATGAATGAATTAATTAATTGTTGTTTATGTAGATTACTGTAATGTGGACATTTGGGTGTATCATTATTACTATTATTTTTGGGCCTATTATTAGGACTATGTTTTAGTTGTACTAACCCCATTTCCAGAAAAGTTTGGATATTTTCTTCTATATTGCTTCTACATTGGTGTAAACAACCCCGAAGAGACCCAAATGTCAAGTGTTTGGATGTAAAAATAAGTCTGATCATTGCAAAAGGAAAATCTTTTGCCATCCCCAGTCCTATAAAGGATATTACTTTGAAGAAGCAAGTGGCGAAATGGAATCACTTTCACTGTTTCTTTCTTCCTCCCCAGGCTAATATTCTGTTGCAAACATATACTGTACAGTTGAATCACTTTTTGTTCAGGAACATTTTCCATGTTTGCACAGAAAAACTACAAAAAACTTACAGAACATTTCTGAGTCAATGGCTCTGTGTTACTAAGGCAAATGTGTACTAGTGTGTAAGCAACATCACAAGCAGATATCTAATTTCAGTGTAAATGGCCACACCCAGGTAAATCTATTTTTTAGCAATATCACAAATTTTTAAATGGAGAAATTATCAATTTTTCATCTCATCTCATTATCTCTAGCCGCTTTATCCTGTTCTACAGGGTCACAGGCAAGCTGGAGCCTATCCCAGATGACTACGGGTGAAAGGCGGGGTACACCCTGGACAAGTCGCCAGGTCATCACAGAGCTGACACATAGACACAGACAACCATTCACACTCACACTCACACCTACGCTCAATTTAGAGTCACCAGTTAACCTAACCTGCATGTCTTTGGACTGTGGGGGAAACCGGAGCACCCGGAGGAAACCCACGCGGACACGGGGAGAACATGCAAACTCCGCACAGAAAGGCCCTCGCCGGCCACGGGGCTCGAACCCGGACCTTCTTGCTGTGAGGCGACAGCGCTAACCACTACACCACCGTGCCGCCCAAGTTATCAATTTTTATTTTGTATTAAAATATGTTTGGGACACATCAGGGCACTTGTGATCAGCAAACTTTTGTGTGTGTGTGTGTGTGTGTGTGTGTGTGTGTGTTTATTTGTTTGGCTTTAAGTGAAAAACAGTGGCAAATGATAGCACATGAAAAAGGAGCCAATAAACTAAAAAAAAAAAAAACATGAACCCACAGCCTTGACAGTAAGATTAAAGAGATATGCTCAAACTGCATTTTTAAATTTACTTATCAACAAATACATTTACCTGGCAGCAGCGAATAAAATGTCCCATACTTGTCTGTCCATGCTGTCTGCAAGTTTTCATTCTGCAAGGCAAAGTTTGTAATTCAAATGGAAGGAAATCCAGGGCATCATCAAACAGCTAAAATGATAGTGTGTCACAGCAGATCTGTTAATCATCTCAAAGGAGAAACAAAATTTAGCTCAGCAAGCAACATAAAAAGAAGCAAAATTTTGAAAGTTGTCTGCAAAGACATACAGTGGCATGCAAAAGTTTGGGCACCCTTGCTGTAAATGTCTGTTACTGTGAATAGTTAAAGGTCCCATGGCATGGTGGTTTGTTGATGCTTTAAATGGGCTCTTGGAGGCTTCCGGATGTTCTATCCGCAGCCTTTCTCGAAATGAACCCTCGGCACGTAGATATAGCCTCCTGGGAGAAAGCCCCATTTCAGCGCTTTTCCCAGTGCGTCGTTTTGCTAATGAGAAGCAGGAGGCGGGGAAGGGTAGAGGGTGGGGGCGGGTCTTATCATTAATATTCATGACATGTAAACATGTTACCTCTGATTGGCTAACAGCACTGTGACGCTACCTCCAGTGGGTCAGAACAAGCAGATGTGGGTGTCTTACTATGGCGAGATAGAAGGAACAAACCGCGAAGGGAAAAATACCGCGCGCTGACGTCATTAAGGTGCAACGCGAGGAAATAAAATAAATTCAACAAATGTTTGGGTTTTTACTGAACAAACAAACAAATAAAATGAACGAGTGACTTAAAAAAAGAATGTGGGTGTCTTTTTAAAAACTGTTTTGATTGGCTATTATAACAGAGCATGCTGCATGCTTTTTGGTTTTGTAGCGCAGAGTACCTGGCTAACTGCAGGAAGCGGTTAGCTGCACAGCTAATGTAGCCATTGCAAGGCTAACGTAGCACCGATTTTAAAACACGGCAAAACATAAGCTCATAAGTTACAGTCAATTTCCAGACTAAACTCAGTTTAACAGAGCATGCTGCATGCTTTTTGGTTTTGTAGCGCAGAGTACCTGGCTAACTGCAGGAAGCGGTTAGCTGCACAGCTAATGTAGCCATTGCAAGGCTAATGTGGCACCGATTTTAAAACATGGCAAAACGACTTAACAGTTATACACTTACTTGTTCGGTGTTTGTTGCTGATGCGGCAGGGATGCTTGGTACGGACCCAGGCTTCAGTGACAGTTGATGTGCAGTCATGATATATTTTTTTACCATATTAACATGCCATTGTGTGTCATGCCTGATGTAAAGACTCTCGTCTCTGCGAGCCTACCACACAGATTTAATACTTGTCATTTTTAGGGCATACCTAACAACATGTTTTCTTTCTCTCTCTTCCCCCCCCCCCCCCCATCTGTCCCTCTGAGTTACATGTTGATCCTGGGATTGAGATGCTGGCCTCTTCTGCCCCTCGGACCTGCTTGATCCATCCTGGTGCCCTGTGTCTGGTCGGAGTTTTATCGCCCCACTCCTGTGAAGGACGGCCCCATGAGGACAGTTGAGGGTTATACCTGTTAAAACTGTTAATATTATAGTCAGGCTGTCTGTTGTTGCCCAAATGAGGATGGGTTCCCTTTTGAGTCTGGTTCCTCTCGAGGTTTCTTCCTCATGTCGTCTGAGGGAGTTTTTCCTTGCCACCGTCGCCACAGGCTTGCTCATTGGGGATAGATTAGGGATAAAATTAGCTCATCTTTTAAGTCGTTCAAATTCTGTAAAGCTGCTTTGCGACAATGTTTATTGTTAAAAGCACTGTACAAATAAGCTTGATTTGATTTGATTTGATGTGCAAAACCTGCCCTGTACTGTCCCAAGTTGTGGAAACATTCATCAGGAAAATGCTTCTGACAAACATACACCGTCTTAGGTAGACTCGACGGTGTATTATTGGAGTAAATAAAATTAAGCCACTGCGTCTTCAGGGGCTCTCCCGTCGGCAGTAAAAACAGACTCTTTTCTGTGTTGTTACATCCATGTACAGCGCAACTTCCATGTTTGGTGGCAACTTTTGAGCTGGGCGGGCAATCCATACAGTGGGTGGGAATCCAGAGGGGGGGTGTGGGGATCATCTCCCTTGCTGACGTAGGCAAGGGAAGAGTTTATCAACGCGCCGTTTTGACGCGCCATTCTCAAATGTTGGGCATAGTTTGGTTTACACATTATGAAATTTCTAGCCACTGGGGTGACTTAAGAAGGTCAGAGGAACTCATTTTAACGTTAAAAAACCCCAGAAAGTGAAAATTTCATGCCATGGGACCTTTAAGTGAGCAGAAGATGAACTGATCACCCAAAGGCATAAGGGTAAAGATGACACATTTCTTTAATATTTTCCGCAAGATTACATTTTTATTTCCATCATTTACAGGTGTAAAATACCAAAAAATGAAAAGGACCTGAAGCAAAAGTTTGGGCACCTGACATGATCAGTACTTAGTAACCCCCCCCCCCCCCCCCCCCTTTGGCAAGTATCACAGCTTGTAAACACTTTTTATAGCCAGCTAATAATCTTTCAGTTCTTACCTGAGGGATTTTCGCACATTCATCTTTGCAAAAGGCTTCCAGTTCTACAAGTTTCTTGGGCTGTCTTGCATGCACTGCTCTTTTGAGGTCTATCCACAGATTTTCAATGATGTTTAGGTCAGGGGACTGTGAGGGCCACGGCAAAAAAATTTGGTGCTGCTCTTCTTCTTCTCCTCATTCTTTTCCTCCACTGTGTCCGCGGTTGGGCGTTTCGCCGCGGCCTGAGGCTTGCTCCTTCTGCCCTGCTCTGCAGCCTGAGGCTTGCTTCTTCCGCCTTGCTGTGTGGCCTGAGGCCTGCTTCATCCACCCTGCTCTGCAGCCTGAGGCCTGTGAGGTAACCATCCGGACATTAACCCAATCCAAGCCTCCAGTGTAGCCTACAATTTTATTGTTTTTCTTCTACAGTGTCACTAATCATTGTATTGTGCTTTATTTCTTTGTGTGGGCCAGCTGGGTGGTGGCCCCACATGTGTAGCATTCCTCCTCCGACTATAACATTGTCTCAGGAGGATATATTAGTTTGTGTAGGCTACAAATCTAGCTATGAAAATGTGACTTTTCCCTGCAGTGACTGTTGCAGAGTTACTCTTACAACTTCACTTTAACAAAGGGTAGCGGTGTCTTTGAATATATCCAAGTGGTTGCTTAAATCTGACATGTCTCTTCAGTTTTGCTGTCTCCTTGTTTTGAGTGAGCATTTTTGTAGTTCTACAACCTCCTCTATTGCTAACACTTACTCCTCCAGCCTAGCATCTGATGTAAAAGATTGTAGCATCAGGCTTAAATGTTTAGTTATGCTATTGTTATTCCTTTCAGGGAATATTGAGACTAATCCAGGCACATTGTTACACCCCTGCAGATTTTAAATCCAGAACTGGTCTTGGACTAATTCATATAAATGTAAGGTGTCTACTAAACAAGATGGACTTAATAAAGGTCTGGATAAACTCAACAAATGCTGATGTTATTGATTTATCTGAAACCTGGCTCACAAAATCTGTGCTTGACAAGGATATTTGTCTCGTCTTCTTCCGCTTATCCGGGACCGGGTCGCGGAGGCAGCAGTCTAAGCATGGAAGCCCAAACTTCCCTTTCCCCAGACACCTCGGCCAGCTCCTCGGGAAGAACACCGAGGCGTTCCCAGGCCAGCCGAGAGACATAGTCCCTCCAGCATGTCCTGGGTCTTCCCCGGGGCCTCCTCCCGGGGGGACATGCCTGGAACACCTCCCCAGGGAGGCGTCCAGGAGGCATCCGAAAAAGATGCCCGAGCCACCTCAGCTGGTTCCTCTCGATGTGGAGGAGCAGCGGCTCTACTCCGAGCTCCTCCCGAGTGACTGTGCTTCTCACCCTATCTCTAAGGGAGCGCCCAGCCACCCTGCGAAGGAAACTCATTTCAGCCGCTTGTATCCACGATCTTGTTCTTTCTGTCATTACCCAAAGCTCATGACCATAGGTGAGAGTCGGAACGTAGATCGACCGGTAAATTGAGAGCTTCGCCTTTTGGCTCAGCTCGTCTTCACCACGACGGACCGGTAAAGCGACTGCATCACTGCGGAGGCTGCACCGATCCGCCTGTCGATCTCATGCTCCATCCTTCCCTCACTCGTGAACAAGATCCCGAGATACTTAAACTCCTCCACTTGAGGCAGGACTTCTCCACCAACCTGGAGAGGGCAAGCCACCCTTTTCCGGTCGAGAACCATGGCCTCGGACTTGGAGGTGCTGATTCTCATCCCAACCGCTTCACACTCGACTGCAAACCGCCCCAGTGCATGCTGAAGGTCCTGGTTTGAAGAAGCCAACAGGGCAACATCATCTGCAAAAAGCAGAGATGAAATCCTGTGGTTCCCAAACAGGATTCCTTCCGGCCCCTGGCTGCGCCTAGAAATTCTGTCCATAAAAATTATGAACAGAACCGGTGACAAAGGGCAGCCCTGCCGGAGTCCAACATGCATTGGGAACAGGTCTGACTTACTGCCGGCAATGCGAACCAGACTCCTGCTCCGTTCGTACAGGGACCGGACAGCCCTTAGCAAAGAGCCCCGAACACCATACTCCCGAAGCACCCCCCACAGAATACCACGGGGGACATGGTCGAATGCCTTCTCCAGATCCACAAAGCACATGTGGACTGGTTGGGCAAACTCCCATGAACCCTCGAGCACCCTATGAAGGGTATAGAGCTGGTCCAGTGTTCCGCGACCAGGACGAAAACCGCATTGTTCCTCCTGGATCCGAGGTTCGACTATTGGCCAAATTCTCCTCTCCAGTACCCTGGAGTAAACTTTCCCTGGGAGGCTGAGAAGTGTGATTCCCCTATAATTGGAGCACACTCTCCGGTCCCCTTTCTTAAAAAGAGGGACCACCACCCCAGTCTGCCACTCCAGAGGCACTGTCCCCGACCGCCACGCGATGCTGCAGAGGCGTGTCAACCAAGACAGCCCCACAACATCCAGAGACTTGAGATACTCAGGGCGGATCTCATCCACCCCCGGTGCCTTGCCACCGAGGAGCTTGCAAACCACCTCAGTGACTTCGGCTTGGGTAATGGACGAGTCCACCTCTGAGTCATCAGCCTCAGTCTCCTCAGTGGAAGACATGACAGTGGGATTGAGGAGATCCTCAAAGTATTCCTTCCACCGCCCGACAATGTACCCAGTCGAGGTCAACAGCTCCCCACCCGCACTGTAAACAGTGTTGGCAGAGTACTGCTTCCCCCTCCTGAGGCGCTGGACAGTTTGCCAGAATTTCTTCGAGGCCGACCGATAGTCCTTCTCCATGGCCTCCCCGAACTCCTCCCAGTTCCGAGTTTTTGCCTCCGCAACTGCCCGAGCTGCAGCACACCTGGCCTGCCGATACCCGTCGGCTGCCTCAGGAGTCCCGGAGGTCAACATGGCCCGATAGGACTCCTTCTTCAGCTTGACGGCATCCCTTACTTCCGGTGTCCACCACCGGGTTCGGGGATTGCCGCCACGACAGGCACCGGAGACCTTGCAGCCACAGCTCCGAACAGCTGCATCCACAATGGAGGTAGAGAACATGGTCCACTCAGACTCAATGTCCCCCGCCTCCCTCGGAAGCTGGGAAAAGCTCTCCCGGAGGTGGGAGTTAAAGACCTTCCCAACAGAGTGCTCGGCCAGATGTTCCCAGCAGACCCTCACCATACGTTTGGGCCTGCCAGGTCTGTCCAGCTTCCTCCTCCGCCAGCAGATCCAACTCACCACCAGGTGGTGATCAGTTGACAGCTCAGCCCCTCTCTTCACCCGAGTGTCCAAGACATAGGGCCGGAGATCAGATGAAACAACTACAAAGTCGATCATCGACCTCCGACCTAAGGTGTCCTGGTGCCACGTGCACTTATGGACACCCCTATGCTCAAACATGGTGTTCGTTATGGACAAACCGTGACTAGCACAGAAGTCCAATAACAAAACACCACTCGGGTTCAGATCGGGGAGGCCGTTCCTCCCAACCACGCCCCTCCAGGTGTCACTGTCGTCGCCCACGTGAGCATTGAAGTCCCCCAGTAGCACAATGGAGTCCCCAGTCTGAGCACCCCTCAGTACCTCTCCCAGGGACTCCAAGAAGGCCGGATACTCTATACTGCTATTTGGCCCGTAGGCACAAACAACTGCAAGAGCCCTCTCCCCAGTCCGAAGGCGCAGAGAGGCGACCCTCTTGTTCACTGGGGTAAACTCCAACACATGGCGGCTGAGCTGGGGAGCTATAAGCAAGCCCACACCAGCCCGCCGCCGCTCACCACGGGCGACTCCAGAGAAGTGGAAAGTCCAGCCCCTCTCGAGGAGCTGGGTTCCAGAGCCCAAGCTATGCGTGGAGGTGAGCCCGACTATCTCTAGCCGGTACCTCTCAACCTCCCGCACAAGCTCAGGCTCCTTCCCCTCCAGCGAAGTGACATTCCATGTCCCAACAGCCAGCCACTGTGTCCGGGGATCAGGTCGTCGAGGCCCCTGCCTTCGACTGCCACCCAATCCACATTGCACCAAACCCCTACTGCTACCTCTGTGGGTGGTGAACCCACAGGAGGTCGGCCCCACGTCACCTCTTCGGGCTGAGCCCGGCCGGGCCCCATGGGCAAAGGCCCGGCCACCAAGCGCTCGCATATGAGCCCCAACCCCGGGCCTGGCTCCAGGGTGGGGCCCCGGCTGCGTCCTACCGGGCGACGTCACGGTCCTGGATTTTTTCTCCATAGGGGGTTTTTGGTGAACTGCTCTTGGTCTGGCCTGTCACCTAGGACCTGTCTGCCTTGGGAAACCCTACCAGGGGCATAATGCCCCCAACAACATCGCTCCTAGGATCATTCAAGCACACAAACCCCTCCACCACAATAAGGTGGCAGTTCTAGGAGGGGAGGATATTTGTATTAATGGTTATAATGTTTATCGTGCTGATCATCCAAGAAAAGGGGGCAGAGTTGTGATTTATATCAGAAATAATTTTGATGGTAATTTAGTGCTTAAAGAGTCAGTATCTAAAGAGCTTGAGTTGCTTGCTCTTGAAATTGAATTATCGAAGAATCACCGTATTATGTTGGTAGAATGTTATAGACCACCATCTGCTTCTAAACATGCATTATCTTCCCTTATGAAGTTTTTATCACAGCTGAAATACAATGAATTACTTTTGATGGGAGATTTAAACTGGGACTGGCTTTTGCCTGTGTCCGATGATCTGAAAGCACAATGTGATTCTCTTAATCTCACACAATTAATTACTTACCCTACTAGACCCAACCCCAAATGTTTTCAAAAAGCAACACTCATTGACTTAGTTTTAACCAACATGCCTTCTAAATACAGTGCCTTGCAAAAGTATTCATACCCCTTGAACTTTTTCACATTTTTCCACCTTACAACCACGAACTAAAACATTTTTTATTGAGATTTTATGTGATAGACCAACACAGAGTAGCACATACTGTAATTGGGAAGTGAAATGAAAATGATAAATGGTCTTCAAAATTTTAAACAAATAAAAATCTGAAAAATGTGGTGTGCATTAGTGTTCAGCCCCCTGTACTCTGATACCTTGAAATACAATCCAGTGCAATCAATTGCCTTCAGAAGCCATCTAATTAGTTAATAGAGTCCTACTGCATGTAATTTACTCTCAGCATAAATACATTTGTTCTGTGAAGGCCTCAGTGGTTTGTTAGAGAACACTGAAGAACAAACAGCATCATGAAGACCAAGGAACTCACCAGACAGGTCAGGGATAAAGTTCTGGAGAAATTTAAAGCAGGGTTAGGTTATAAAATAAATATCCCAAGCTCTGAAC
This sequence comes from Neoarius graeffei, assembly GCF_027579695.1. Lineage (NCBI taxonomy): Eukaryota > Metazoa > Chordata > Actinopteri > Siluriformes > Ariidae > Neoarius > Neoarius graeffei. The sequence goes on from NC_083577.1 coordinate 93,620,579, forward strand.
ATCTCAAGAAGCACTGTTCAATCCATCATTCAAAAATGGAAAAAGTATGGCACAACTGCAAACCTACCAAGACATGGCCGTCCACCTAAACTGACAGAGCGAGCAAGTAGAGCACTGGTCAGAGAAGCAGCCAAGAGGCCCATGATCACTCTGGAGGAGCTGCAGAAATCCACAGCTCAGGTGGGAGAATCTCTGCACAGGACAACTATAAGTCATACACTCCACAAATCTGGCCTTTTTGGAAGAGTGGCAAGAAGAAAGCCATTGTTGAAAGACAGGCACAAGAAGCCCCGTTTGCAGTTTGCCAGAAGCCATGTAGGGGACACAGCAAACATGTGGAAGAAGGTGCTTTGGTCAGATGAGACCAAAGTTGAACTTTTTGGCCAAAATGCAAAGCGCTATGTGTGGCGGAAAACTAACACTGCTTATCACCCTGCACACACCATCCCCACTGTGAAACATGGTGGTGCTATGGGGATGCTTTTCTTCAGCAGGGACAGGGAAGCTGGTCAGAGTTGATGGGAAGATGGATGGAGCTAAATACAGGTCAATCCTGGAAGAAAACTTGTTGGAGGCTGCAAAAGACTTGAGACTAGTAAGGAGATTCACCTTCCAGCAAGACAATGACCCTAAACATACAGTCATTAGCTACAATGGAATGGTTTAGATCAAAGAATATTCATGTGTTAGAATGGCCCAGTCAAAGTCCAGACCTAAATCCCATTGAGCATCTGTGGCAAGACTTGAAAATTGCTGTTCACAGACGCTCTCCATCCGATCTGGCTGAGCTTGAGCTATTTTGCAAAGAAGAATGGGCAAAAATTTCAGTGTCTAGATGTGCAAAGCTGATAGAGACATACCACAAAAGACTTGCAGCTGTAATTGCAGCAAAAGGTGGCTCTACAAAGTATTGACGCAGGGGGGCTGAATACTAATGCACATCATATTTTTCAGATTTTTATTTGTTTAAAATTTTGAAGACCATTTGCCATTTTCGTTTCACTTCACAATTCTGTGCTACTCTGTGTTGGTCTATCACATAAAATCTCAATAAAAACTTTTAAGTTCGTGGTTGTAAGGTGGAAAAATGTGAAAAAGTTCAAGGGGTATGAATACTTTTGCAAGGCACTGTATGTGACAACAGGTGTCTTTCCAAATGATGTGAGTGATCACTGTGTGATAGCAGTAGTGAGAGACACAAGGCTCCCGAAAAGTAAGCCACACTTTGTAGAGAAGCACAATATGAAAATGTTTGTTGAACAGGCCTTTTTGCATGATATTTATTGCTTTGACTGGGATAGAATTGCCCTTTTTGATGATGTTGAATTGGCTTGGAGTTACTTTCATGAAAGTTTCAGTCACTTTGTTAATCAACATGCCCCCCTGCGCAAATTTAGAATTAAAGGCTGTGATAATCCATGGTTTACAACCGAACTAGCAGAAGTTCTGCATGAGTGAAATTCTACATGGGCTAGGGCACATAAATCAGGTTTGGAAACTGATTGGCTTTATTTTAGACAATTAAGAAATAAATTTACTTCTCTTCTCCGAAATATGAAGGCTGAGTTTTACTTGTCTATGACTACCAAAAGTTTGAAAAATCCAAAGAAATTTTGGAAAGCAATTAAATCTTTGTCTTCCACCTCGAACTCAGTTAGTCTCCCTTCCAGTATGCTGATTGATGGTAGCAGGGTAACTGACAAAACAGATGTATTAAATTGTTTTAACAAACATTTTATTTCTTCTGGGTTTTTGTTTAACTCTAAAAACCCTTTTAAACAACCCTTCCCAAGTGACAAGTCCTCTAATGACCCTTCACAGGTTGATAGGGCCGCTGGCAATGTTCAGGCTTTTAATTTCACCCCATTTTCTACAGCAGAGGTCGCTAAAGCGCTAAAAGACCTTGATCCTAAAAAACTACCAGGACCAGATAATTTGGAGTCTTTCTTTTTAAAACTCGCATCTGAAATTGTAGCTGTTCCACTGTGTTACATTTTTAATCTTAGTTTGTTGACCAATGCAATTCCCAAAGTCTGGAAATCTGCGTTTGTTATCCCCCTCTTGAAAGGAGGACATCCAACTATCTTAAACAATTACAGGCCTATTTCTAAACTGTCTGTTCTGGCTAAGGTACTTGAATTCCTTGTCAGTCAACAAGTAAAAGAATACCTGGCAATTAATTCTATTTTATCAATTTTCCAGTCAGGATTTCACAAAAAACATAGCACCATTACTGCAACCTTGAAGGTTATAAATTATATTACAGAAGCCTTAGATAATAAACAGTGCTGTCATTCTCTTTTTATAGACTTTTCTAAGGCTTTTGATACCGTGGACCATAACATTTTGACTGAATTTCTTACAGCAGTTGGGTTTTCTGTACATGCAGTTGGATGGTTTGCAAACTATCTTAAAGACAGAACCCAGGCTGTCCAGTTAGGACGTGTTTCTTCTGAGGTTCAGTTTGTCCACAAGGGGGTGCCACAAGGCTCAGTATTAGGCCCTTTGTTATGTACCTTGTATATAAGATTAGATTAGATAAAACTTTATTGATCCCTTTGGGAGGGTTCCCTCAGTGAAATTAAGATTCCAGCAGCATCATTACAGATAAACAGAGAAAATAAATAGAGAAAACTTCGAGATAAATTAAAATAAATTAAGTATTTACATATACAAATATAAAAGTATAAGATATGGGGAAGAGAGGAAGGGGGTAGGGGGGAGAAGTGAGGTTAGGGTAAGTGTGTGTGTGTGTGGGGGGGAAGCAGGAAAGATATTGCACTTTATATTGCACATTGTCCGGTATTGCTTATTGTCAAGCTAGGCTACTGCTCATTCCCGTCCTCTGTCCTCCTGTTACCCCTCCTCCCCCCCAGAGAGGAGTTGTACAGTCTGATGGCGTGAGGGACAAAGGAGTTTTTGAGTCTGTTTGTCCTGCATTTGGGAAGGAGCATTCTGTCACTGAACAGGCTCCTCTGGTTGCTGATGACGGTGTGCAGAGGGTGACTGGCATCGACCATGGTGTTCAATAGTTTGTCCATAGACCTCTTCTCTGCCACCGTCACCAGAGAGTCCAGCTTCATGCCGACCACAGAGCCGGCCCGCCTGATCAGTTTGTCCAGCCTGGATGTGTCCTTCTTGGATGTGCTGCCCCCCTCCCCAGCACACCACGGTGTAAAACAGGACACTGGCGACCACAGACTGATAGAACATCCACAGGAGTTTCCTGCAGATGTTAAAGGACCACAGCCTCCTAAGGAAGTATAGCCTGCTCTGTCCCTTCCTGTATAAGTGCTTGGTGTTGCAAGTCCAGTCCAGCTTGCTGTCCAGCCACAGCCCGAGGTACTTGTAGGAATCCACAGCCTCCACCTCGACTCCCTCAATCAGAACTGGTTGTGACCTTGGTCTGGACCTCCCAAAGTCAATGACCAGCTCCTTGGTCTTCGAGGTGTTGAGCTGCAGATAGTTCCTGTTGCACCACACAGCAAAGTCCCTCACCAGGCTCCTATACTCCTCCTCTCTGTCGTCACTGATACACCCAACGATAGCTGTGTCATCGGCAAACTTCTGAATGTGACACTGCTCCAAGTTGTAGCAGAAGTCCGCGGTGTACAGGGTGAAGAGAAGAGGGGCCAGCACCATGCCCTGGGGTGCTCCAGTGCTGCTAATTACAGTGTCAGACGTGATGTCCTTCAGCCTGACATACTGCAGCCTGTCAGTGAGGTAGCTGGAGATCCAGGTGACCAGGCAGGGGTCCACTCGCATCCTGTTCAGTTTGTCCTGAAGCAGTCGGGGCTGGATGGTGTTGAAGGCACTCGAGAAGTCCAAGAAGAGGATCCTCACTGTGCCATTTCCCTTATCCAGATGCAAGTGGGCTCGGTGTAGCAGGTAGAGGATGGCGTCTTCCACACCAACACCTGCCCAGTATGCAAACTGCAGACAGTCCTGGGCATGTTGTACCTGGGGTCTGAGGAGGCTGAGGAAAACCGCTCCAACGTCTTCATCAGATGTGAAGTGAGCACCACCAGTCGGAAGTCATTCAGCTCACTGGGCCGATTCTTTTTGGGAACTGGAATGATACATGATGTCTACCAGAGGGTTGGCACTCTCCCCAGCTGCAGGCTGAGGTTGAAGATGCGTTGGAGTGGTTCACCCAGTTCAGCAGCACAGGTCTTCAGTAGTCGTGGGCACACCTTGTCCGGGCCTGCTGCTTTCCTGGGGTGAAGCTTCCTCAGTTGACCTCTGACCTGGTCTGCAGTAATGCATAGAGGAGTCTGTGTTGAGGTGGGGGAGGAGGGGGCTGCTGTGATGACTGAGGGGAGGTGTGTTGAGGGAAGGAGAGATGGCTGCAGTGAGGGAGAGGGTGGGGAGGACATGGGCTGGTTGAACCGATTGAAGAAGTCATTCAACTCGTTCGCCCTCTCCACTGTCCCCTCAATGACTCTGGTCTTTGTATTGTGGCCTGTGATGGCTTTCACACCTTCCCAGACATTCCTCATGCTGTTCTCCTTCAGCTTCTGCTCCACCTTTCTCCTGTAGCTGTCCTTAGCTTCCCTCATGCAGCGTTTCACCTCGTGCTGTGCTGCTTTCATTGCCTCCCTATCCCTGCTCCTGAAGGTGGCCTTCTTCCTGTTGAGGACAGCTTTGACTTCCTGTGTTACCCATGGCTTGTTATTAGGGTAACACCATACAGTCTTAGCGGGGGAGACCACGTCTGCACAGAAGTTGAGGTAATGTGTCAGACAGTGTGTCAGCCCCTCTATGTCCTCACAGTGTGGGCTAAGCAGCACATTCCAGTCCATGATGTCATAGCAGTCTCTGAGGGCATCTTCCATTTCAGGGGACCACCTCCTGATGGAGCTAGTTGTTGCAGGCTGCCTTTGAACCAGGGGGGTGTACTTCGGCTGTAGAAGAACCAGGTTGTGGTCAGACTTCCCTAGTGGGGGGAGGGGTGTAAATCTGTATGCATCCCTCTCATTAGCATACAGCAAGTCAATTGTCCTGTTGTTCATTGTTGGACAATCCACAGCCTGGTAAAAAGCAGCCAAAGAAGAGTCCAAAGTAGCATGATTAAAGTCCCCAGAAATGATGATAAATGCCTCAGGGTGCTGTGTCTGCAGCCTTGCTGTGACAGAGTGAATCCTCTCACATGCAGCAGCTGCATCTGCCTTTGGAGGGATGTAAACACAGATGGTGATCACGTGACTGAACTCCCTCGGCAGATAATATGGCTGCAGGCTAACGGCTAGCAGCTCCAAGTGTGGGCAACATAAAACTGTCTTTATGGAGATATGTCCCGGGTTACACCAGTGGTTGTTAACATAAATGATGAGTCCCCCACCTTTGCTTTTCCCGCATGTGTTAGTGTCTCTGTCAGCTCTCACAGCAGTGAATCCCCGCAGGTCCACATTAGCATCCGGTACAAGGTGTGTTAGCCATGTCTCTGTAAAGATAAATAAGCTGCTTTCCTGATAAATCCGCTGGTTGTTCAGAGCGGAAAGCTCGTCGACTTTATTTGGCAGCGGGTTCACATTCCCCATGATATTGGAGGGAATGGATGGTTTGTAGCACCGCCAGTTGTCCACTAGCCTAGCCTTTAGCTTAGCTCCAGCTTTGCAGCCCCTGGGTTTCCTCCTCAACTCAGCTGGGATGGGGTGTCATATCCCGGCTCGTCCCATTGTTTTCAGGGCCAGCAGCTCCTCTCTTGAATAAGTGAGAAAACTGGCTCCTGGTTGCGTGTTAAAGTTAAATATATCCATGTGATATAAGTAAAACACACCATGTCTTTGTAAGAAGAGCAAAAAAGTAAAAAAAAGGTGGAAAAAAAACAATATTAGAATGAATATCCCAAATGCAGCCTTTCATTTTTATGCTGACGACACAGTCATATATTGCTTTGCACCCACAGCCTCAGAAGTGTTTGCATATATGCAGAATGCATTTAATAGAGTGCAAGAACAACTCTGCCAATTGCAACTTGTTCTAAATGCTGATAAAACAAAACTTATATTTTTCACGAATTCAAAATCAGCAAGGTCAAATCAGTTTGTCACTGTCACCAGTAATGGTTAACAAATTGAACTTGTATCTACTTTTAAATATCCGGAGTTCTTGATTGATGACCATTTGTCTTTTAAGGCACATATTCTGTATACTGCTAAGAAGCTGAAGGTTTTACTTGGATTTTATTTTCGAAATAAGTCTTGTTTTTCCTTTGGGGTGAAATGGAAACTGGTGGAGCTGACCTTTTTTCCAATAATTGATTATGGTGATGTGTTATATATGAATGCCTCTGCTTAATGCCTTCATGTACTGGATAGTGTATATCATGGCACTCTGAGGTTTGTCATAAACTGTGGAGCTCTAACTCATCACTGTGTTTTATACACTACAGTAAATTGGCCACCTTTATATGCGTGCCGGCTCGGCCATTGGTATGTCTTTATCTACAAGGCTATCCTTGAGATGATTCCATCTTATTTATCATCTCTTTTAATCCTGAATAATAGAGCCTACAGTCTTCGTTCTCTGGACTTTTTACATTTTACTGTTCCTAGGGTTAGAACAGAAATGGAGAAGAAAGCTTTTAGGTTTTCTGCTCCAACTACATGGAATAATTTGCAGTCAGAGCTCAAACTTCAAAATCTGGCATCTCTGAATGTATTTAAGTCCATGATAAATCCCATTGTATCGAGGCTTCATGAGTGCAAATGTTTTATTTGAATGGAAATGTCTTATTCGATCTTGACTTGATTTTGTAAATTCAATTGTTTATTGTATTTTTTATGTCTATGTCTAATGTGACAATGTGCTGAAACTGTTGTTTTTTTTGTGCTGCCATTCTTGGCCAGGTCTCTCTTGTAAAAGAGATCTTCAATCTCAATGGGGCAAACCTGGTATTATGAATTTTTCAGTATAATTAACTATTTGGACGTCCCCCAAGGAATTTGTTATAGCAGGGTTGCAACATAAAGTTGAAAGTAACATGGAGGAAAGTAACAGGAAAGAACAATGAAATGAAACACAACACGAAGGAACATAATGGTGTGTAACTTAGAGTGGATCCTAACAGGGCAGATCGTAACAGGGAGGAACATTCAAGAGTGAAAGCTTTTTTGCTTTTAAATATTTATATGACAAATTTTTTTATTTAATTTATTTACTGTCTCCTCCAAAGAATCACCACCTTAATATGATGGAGGGGTTTGTGTGTCCTGGTGATCTGGGGAGCTATGTTGTCAGGGGCATTAGCCCCTGGTAGGGTCTCCCAAGGCAAACTGGTTTCAGGGGAGGGGCCAGACTAAGAATGATTCATAGACCCTGATGAAATGGCAAAGAAGGAGCTGCAGCACCTCACCCAGGAGTAGGAAACCGGGGCCTCCTCTTGGAGCCAGACCTGGGAGGGGAGCTCACCAGTGAGCATCTGGTGGCCAGGCCTTGGCCCATGGGGCCTGGCTGGGCACAGCCTGAAGAAATTACATGGAGCTGTCACCATGTGGGCTCACCACCTGCAAGGACAGGTGCCGGGTTTGGGTGCATTGTGAGCCAGATGGCAGGCAAGGGCGGGAGCCTGGACGTGCTGATCCTCAACAGGGCAGACTAGTTCTTGGGACATGGAACATCACCTCTCTGGTGGGGAAGGAACCAGAGCTGGTACAGGAGGTGGAGTGGTACCAACTAGATAGAGTTGGGCTTGCCTCCACACATAGCACCAGTTCTGGAACCAAACTCTTGGGGAGGGGTTGGACTCTCCTTTTCTGGTGTTCCCCAGGGTGAGAGGCACCGGGTGGGTGTGGAGATACTCACAAGCCCCCAGCTGAGTGCCACTTTGTTGGAGTTCTCCCCAGAGAATGAGAGGGTCGCCTCTATGCAACTGCAAGTTGCTGAGAGGAAAACACTGACTGTTATTTGTGCTTATGCATTGTTTGTTTGTGCGGAGTATTTGGCCTTCTTGGAGTTGCTGGATGGTGTCCTGGAAGGGGTGCTGACCAGGGAATCCATAGTTCTCCTGGGGAACTTCAACACTCATGTGGACAATGATGGAAAAACTTGGAGGGGGTGACTGGGAGAAACGGCCTGCCTGATCTAAACCCAAGTGGTGTTTTGTTGTTGGATTTCTGCGCTCATCATGGATTGGTCATAACAAACACCATGTTCGACCACAAGATGGTTCAGAAGTGTACTTGGTACCAGAACACTTTAGGCCAAAGAATGATGATCAACATTGTGGTTGTATCATCAGATCTACGGCCATATGTCTTTGACACTTGGGTGAAGAGAGGAGCAGAGCTGTCAACTGATCACCACCTGGTGGTGAGTTGGATCAGATGGTGGGGGAGGCTGCCAGACAGACCTGGAAAACCTAAGCATCTATTGAGGGTGAACTGTGAATGTCTGGCAGAGTCCTCTGTTCATAGGGTCTTCAATTACCACCTATGGAAGAGCTTTCGTGCATCCCGGGGGAGGTTGGGGACATGGAATCCAAATGGACCATGTTCAAAGCCTCCATTGTAGAGGCAGCTGGTAGGAGCTGTGGCCGAAAGGTCATCAGTGCCCATCGTGGTGGTAACCTAAGAACCTGTCATTGGACACTGGCAGTGAAGGAAGCCATCAAGCTGAAGAAAGAGGCCTTTTGGGCTTCATTGGCCTGGGGTCCCTTGTGGCAGCAGGTGGGTACTGGGAGGCCAGAAGGGCTGCAGCTTCGACAGTTGCTGAAGCAAAATGCCAGGTGTGGGAGATGTTCAGGAAGGCCATGGAGGACTTTTGGTTGGCTTCAAAGAAGTTCTGGCAAACCATTTGGTGACTCAGAAAGGGGAAACAGGGCTTGCCTCAAGCTGTGTGCAGCCAGGGAGGAGAACTGCTGACCTGAACTGGGAATATTGTCAGGCAGTGGAAGGAGCACTTTGAGGAAATCATGAACCTGTCCTACACATCCTCCATGGAGGAGGCAGAGTCTGAGGACTCAGGGGAAGCTTCACCCATATCTCTGGCAGAGGTCACTGAAGTAGTCAAGAAGTTCCTTGATGGCAAGGTGCCAGCGGTGGATGAGATTCATTCTGAGATACTGAAGGCTCTGGACATTGTTGGGCTGTCTTGACTGGCAAGTTTACTTCCTGGTTTACGCACTTCCTGGTTCCTGAGTTGTTTGCGCCGAGTCCTTTTTTCCCGAGAGTGCCGGCGTTAATTACTAATCCTTTTTTAACTTTTTTCTACAAATAAATTTCCAGTATCCTCTTCATTTTTATTGTACTATCGCTTTCCTTTTTGTACTTTTCACTTTCGCTTTCTTTTTTCCGTTTTTTTTTCTGGTTTTATCTTTCTTTTTTTGGAAGAACGCCGAGACTGGAAGCTTTCTTTTTCTCTCCTCCTGTGTAAAGACCACAAGTGGAGGCCATCCACATTGGATCTGCTTTAATATCAACAGATCTTTGTTTAAGGTACGTGAATCTTTTCATCATGGCACACCTTCTGCCTGTTCAGTGTGCTGAGTGCAGGATGTTTAGTCATTCTTCCTCCGTCGCTAGTGATAGCTTTATTAGCTTTATTTGTGATAAGTGCAGATTAATTAGCTCTCTGACGGAGAAGATTACAGTGCTAGAAGCACGTGTCCAGGCTTTAGAGCAGGTTAGTGAGTGTGAGAACAGTGTAGCTTCTGTAGGGGAAAGTCTGGATGCCCTAGGTGGAGTTAGTAATCCCCCAACTCCGGCATTAGAGCCCTTACAGCGGGGTGAATGGGTGACGGCTTGGCGGCATAAGCGTAGAGCCAAAGCTACCGCTGAGGCTCGCCCACAGGAGCACCACTCCTCTCCGCGTCACGTGTCGAACAGGTTTGCTCTCCTTAGTGATGCACCCACTGAGAAACCTGAAAGAGCTCTGGTTATAGGGGACTCTATCATACGGCATGTGAAATTAGCTCAGCCTTTAGGGGCACCAGCAGCTTTAGTTAGGTATATTCCAGGAGCCAGGGTGCCGGACATAGCAAGTAATCTTAGGGTCCTAGGCAAGCACAGGTTCTCAAAGATAGTTATCCATGCAGGAGCTAATGATATACGCCTTCGTCAGTCTGAGGTTACTAAGAGTAACTTTGTAGAGGTGTTTAAATTAGCGAAGGCGATGTCCGATGCTGTAGTATGCTCTGGCCCCATCCCAATGCGGCATGGCGATGTAGCTTACAGCAGGTTATGGTCGCTGAACTGCTGGCTGTCCAGGTGGTGCTCTGAAAACAGTGTGGGCTTTATAGATAATTGGGCTAATTTTGAGGGCACTGCTGGCCTGTTAGGGTGGGACGGTATCCATCCCACTCGGGAAGGTGCTGCTCTCATTTCCTGCAGCATAGGTCATAGTCTCAGAACAGGCCTAATTAATTTCTGACAATCCAGAGCCAAGGCCAGGGAGCAGACGAACAGGCTAAACCGACTGTCTGCTAGCTGCACAGAGTTGTCACTCAGGGTCCACTACATCGAGACTGTGTCTGTTCCCCGAGCTCAACAAAAAGGTAGAAATACTCAGAGAGTTTGTTCCAGTAACCTAATCAATATAAAATTAGATCATACTGACTGTACAGCTGCTGCCAGCACCTTTGATCTAAAGGTGGGGCTATTAAATATTAGATCTCTTACATCTAAAGCACTAATGGTTAATGAACTCATTACTGATCAGGAGTTTAATGTACTTTGTTTAACTGAAACATGGATTAAGCCAAATGAATATATAGCATTAAATGAAGCGAGTCCTATGGCGGCACGGTGGTGTAGTGGTTAGCGCTGTCGCCTCACAGCAAGAAGGTCCTGGGTTCGAGCCCCGGGGCCGGCAAGGGCCTTTCTGTGTGGAGTTTGCATGTTGTCCGCGTGGGTGTGCTCTGGTTTCCCCCACAGTCCAAAGACATGCAGGTTAGGTTAACTGAGATGAGAAGTGAGTCCTCCTGGATACAGTTATATACACCAGCCTCGTCTAACTGGCAGAGGAGGAGGCGTCGCGGTTATTTATAACAATTATCTAGGTGTAACACAAAAACCTGGTTATAAATTTAATACATTTGAAGTTCTTCATACTCATATAATGTATGTAGCCTCGAAAAATAAGTCTACCCAGTTAATTCCGTTACTTATTATTTACAGGCCCCCGGGGCCATATTCTGAGTTTCTTTCTGAATTTGCAGATTTTATCTCAGATCTGGTTATTTCCTTAGACAAAGCTTTAGTTGTCGGAGATTTTAATATTCACTTCGATAACCCAGAAGACCCTTTAAAAACAGCGTTTGTGTCCATCTTAGATTCAGTCGGGATTAAGCAGAATGTCATAGGACCGACCCATAATGGTGGTCACACCCTTGATCTAATACTACCCAGATAGCAAATGATGTTATTTCAATGTTGATATTTGGTCAAGATGGTTGATTTACAGTTATAGTTGAACACTGATGGTGGATCAACCATTAATCAACCACTGATAAAATAAAGTTGAAAAAATGTGTTCGAATCAATGTAATGGTTGAAGGAAACATTTAATCAATGTTGAATATATGTTGATTTTGTTGTCATCATACACTGCACCACTGGACGGGAGCCTGGGGTGCACTCTGGGTGAGACCATTTTGTGGGAGGGGGGTTTCCTACATTTCATTGAATTTCATTTATTTAATTTAGAATTTTAATAGAGCACAAGGAACTATGAAGAATAGATTATTATTTATGGTTATGTGCAAATCTTGTGTGTGCAACATGTAAGGAAAAAACGAACAGAAAATTCTACCGTACCAGCCACTATTTGGAATGGTCCAAATAACCGTCTCTCAGAAGAACTTTCAGAAGAGCTCGAGCTCCGTTGACGACGAGACTTGCGACCATAGACTGTCCGTGCTTGCGACTGAAGAAATTTGCTTCAACAACACTGGCCAGTTCTCCTCTTTGTGGTAGTGTGGTTAAAAATAGTGGTTAAGTGAACATGTGCTTGTACACATGGTACTCTGATGGACAAGAACCCCATCCCACCTCACGCCCAGTGTTCCTGGCATAGGCTCCAGATTCACCACCATACTGAGTAGGATAAAACAGTGACTGAGGATTACTATACAGACTTATTATGACATGTTATGTGTTCTCATCTCATTATCTCTAGCCACTTTATCCTTCTACAGGGTTGCAGGCAAGCTGGAGCCTATCCCAGCTGACTATGGGCGAAAGGCGGGGTATCTACACCCTGGACAAGTCGCCAGGTCATCACAGGACTGACACATAGACACAGACAACCATTCACACTCACATTCACACCTATGGTCAATTTAGAATCACCAGTTAACCTAACCTGCATGTCTTTGGACTGTGGGGGAAACCGGAGCAAATATTCAAATATTTTGTTAGTCAGGCAGTTATTTGAATTGTACAGTAAGTTTAACTGCTAGTACTGTATTTAGGCAATATTTTATTGTCCAGGTAAAGACTGTATAATCCTTTCTGGTTCATATCATATCTGGTTCATGTCCACAGACAGGCCTTTCCATCACTGTGTACGGTGAAACATCAACATCAACCCAATTTCTCACAGTGATGCAGTGGTTAGCACGGTCACCTCACAGCAAGAAGGTTCCAGGTTCGAACCCAGCGACCGGCGAGGGCCTTTCTGTGTGGAGTTTGCACGTTCTCCCCGTGTCTGTGTGGGTTTCCTCCACAGTCCAAAGATGTGCAGTTAGTTTGACGTGGGGTGGGCTTGGGCTGAGGTGCCCTTGAGCAATTCCCAGATAGCAAAAATCAGTTGAATCAACATTGAAATAGCGTTTGGCAGAAAACATTGAAATAATGTTGAAATGATATTGAAAGTGTCCCCTTGAATTTGGGTTGAATCAACGTTGAATTTTCAACCCTATCAGCATTGAATCAATAGTGATTCAACCATCATCTAAATTTAGATGATGGTTCAATCACTATTGATTCAATGCTGATAGGGTTGAAAATTCAATGTTGATTCAACCCAAATTCCAGGGGACACTTTCAATATCATTTCAACATTATTTCAATGTTTTCTGCCAAACGCTATTTCAATGTTGATTCAACTGATTTTTGCTATCTGGGTAACATTCAGATTAAACGTAGACAATATAGTCACACTTCCACAGTCTGAAGTTATCTCAGATCATTATCTCATCTCATTCAAACTATGTCTGAGTAATAATATATGCACCTCACCACGCTACTGTATTAAACGTACTTTCACATCAACTACTGCACAGAGCTTTATAAATGATCTCCCAGAGTTGCCAACTTTGATTGGGTCACTGTCAGCCCCTGCAGAACTTGATCAGGCAACTGAATGCTTAGAGTCAACATTCCGCCATACCTTAGATAATGTAGCTCCTCTTAAAAGGAAAATGGTCAGAGACAAAAAATTAGCACCCTGGTATAATGATGACACTCGCACATTAAAACAGACCACTCGAAAATTGGAATGTAAATGGCATCAAACAAAATTGGTAGTGTTCAAATTAGCTTGGAAGGAGAGCTTCCTGAAGTATAGAAAAGCTCTTAGTGCTGCGAGATCAACATATCTCTCCTCCCTAATAGAAGATAACAAAAATAATCCTAGATTCCTATTTAATACTGTAGCAAAATTAACCAGGAGTAAGTCCACTATCGACACATGCACACCTGCAGTATGTAGTAGCAACGACTTCATGAATTTTTTTAATGACAAAATTGAGAATATCCGACAAAAAATTCAAACTACTAATTTAAGGTCAGACAATGAAAGTGACCTTGTAGTTAACTATATAACTGTATCAGATCATCAGTTAGAATGTTTTACTCCCCTTAAAGAAACTGAATTACTTTCATTAATCTCTACATCAAAAGCCTCAACTTGCGTACTAGATCCCTTACCTACACATCTATTCAAACAGATAATGCCTGGAGTAATTGAACCGCTTCTAAAAATAATAAATTCTTCTCTTATGATTGACTATGTACCCAAATCCTTTAAACTAGCAGTTATCAACCCCCTGATTAAAAAACCTGACCTTGATCCCTGTCAGCTGTCCAAGTATCAGCCAATATCAAACCTCCCCTTTATCTCCAAGATCCTTGAAAAAGCTGTGGCACAGCAGTTATGCTCATATTTACATGGGAATAACATCCATGAAATGTATCAGTCAGGATTTAGACCTCATCATAGCACAGAGACAGCTCTGGTTAAAGTAGTAAACGACCTACTGTTGGTGTCTGATCAGGGCTGTGTCTCGCTACTTGTGTTGCTTGACCTTAGTGCAGCATTTGATACCATTGATCATTCCATTCTTCTGGATAGACTAGAAAATGTTGTGGGAGTTAAGGGAATGGCCCTCTCCTGGCTCAGGTCTTATCTAACTGATCGTTATCAGTATGTTGATATAAATGGTGATATTTCTAGACGTACCGAGGTAAAGTTTGGTGTTCCACAAGGTTCTGTCTTGGGTCCACTGCTTTTTTCTCTATATATGTTACCTCTGGGTGATATTATTCATAAACATTGTATTAGTTTCCACTATTATGCTGATGACACACAGTTGTATGTCTCTGCAAAACCTGATGAGAGACACCAGCTTAATAGAATTGAGGAATGTGTTAAGGACATTAGACACTGGATGCTTATTAATTTCCTTCTGCTTAACTCTGACAAGACTGAAGTACTTGTACTCGGACCACATACAGCTAGAAGTAAGTTTTCTGATTACACAGTGACTCTGGATGGCCTTTCTGTTTCTTCACGTGCAGCAGTAAAAGACCTCGGAGTGATTATTGACCCCAGTCTTTCATTCGAAACTCACATTGATAACATCACCCGGATAGCTTTCTTTCATCTCAGAAATATTGCAAAGATAAGAAATTTAATGTCATTGCGTGACGCAGAAAAACTAGTCCATGCTTTCGTTACCTCCAGGTTGGATTATTGTAATGCCTTACTGTCTGGATGTTCCAATAAGTGCATAAACAAGCTCAAGTTAGTTCAAAATGCAGCAGCAAGAGTCCTTACTAGAACTAGAAAATATGACCACATCACGCCTGTCTTATCCACACTGCATTGGCTCCCAATCAAATTTCGTATTGGTTATAAAATACTACTATTGACCTTTAAAGCACTAAATGGTCTTGCACCACAGTACCTGAGTGAACTTCTGCTCCTCTATGACCCGCCACGCCTACTTAGATCAAAAGGTGCAGGCTATCTGCTGGTACCTCGTATAGTGAAGGCTACATCAGGGGGCAGAGCCTTTTCTTACAAAGCCCCACACTTATGGAACAGCCTTCCAAGTAGTGTTTGGGAATCAGACACAGTCTCAGCATTTAAGTCTAGGCTGAAAACATATCTGTTTAGTCAAGCCTTTTGTTAATGGTGTTTATGAGGTAAAGGTGTAGATCTAGAGGGTCCTCAGACAGAGTGTTTTGGTAAACTGGGATGTATGGATGCTGTCAGTCCCCACTCGCTTGCTCACTCGAGTTTGTTGACGGTGTAGTGGCTGGCTGCTGTATGTCCCGGGGCTCCCTCATGCCTGTGTTACCTTCTGGCTCTGTCCTTTTAGTTATGCTGTCATAGTTAGTTGCCAGAGTCCCTGCTTGTACTCGGTGCAATATGTATACTGCTCCTACTTATTCAGGTGACATTGGGCATACCTAACAACCTGTGTTTTCTTTCCCTCCCCCCCACCCCAAATCTGTCCCTCTGAGTTACATGGAGTCAACAGGAAATCTTTTGGTGGAGAGGGTGGAAACCTCGACTGGCTATCGTAGCCTGCAAGGAATCGGCCGTCAGACTTTCTGTCGCATGTCCCAGACCGGGTGAAATGTAACTGAATTGTCTTGGCCAGCCCTAAGGGTCCCATCTGCATCTCATCATTGCTGAGGAGTGTGCTCCCATCACCCAATCAAGCATCCAGCCAGAGCAGGTCATGATATATTTTTTACCATATTAACATGCCATTGTTGTGTGTTATGCCTGATGTAAAGACTCTCGTCTCTGTGAGCCTACCACACAGATTTAATACTTGTCATTTTTAGGGCATAACTAACAAACTGTGTTTTCTCTCTCTCTCCTCCCCCCCCCTAATTTGTCCCTCTGAGTTACATGTTGGTCCTGAGATTGAGATGCTGAACCTCTTCTGCTCCTCGGACCTGCCTGATCCATCCTGGTGCCCTGTGTCTGGTTGGAGTTTTATCACATTGCTCCTGTGGAGGACGGCCCCATGAGGACAGTTGAAAGTTACACCTGGAGGACGCTCTGGACTCTTACTGTAATGCTTTTATGGCTGAGGACTACAGTTGCCTTGCTAACTTTAGGACTGCAGTTGTCATGAACAGTTTTGCACTCAAGTTTCCATCAATGAAGAGTTATAACATCAACGAAACTGTCCTCATGTTAAAACTCTTAATATTATAGTCAGGCTGTCTGTTGTTGCCCAAATGAGGATGGGTTCCCTTTTGAGTCTGGTTCCTCTCGAGGTTTCTTCCTCATGTCGTCTGAGGGAGTTTTTCCTTGCCACCGTCGCCACAGGCTTCATCATTGGGGATAGATTAGGGATAAAATTAGCTCATGTTTTAAGTCATTCAAATTCTGTAAAGCTGCTTTGCGACAATGTTTATTGTTAAAAGCGCTATACAAATAAACTTGACTTGGCTGACATGCTTCTTCAATGTTTCGTGGAGGTCAGGTACAGTGCCTGTAGAATGGCAGACCAGGGTGGTGGTTCCTCTTTTTAAAAAGGGGGACTGGAGTGTGCGCTTCAATTATTGGGGTCTCACATGGATCAGCCTCCCTGGGAAAGTTTATTCCAGGGTGCTGGAAAGGAGGCTCTGACTGATTGTTGAACCTCAAATTCAGGAGGAGCAATGCAGATACTGTCCTGGCCATGGAATGGTGAACCAGCTCTTTACCCTGGCAGGGTTGGGGATTTCATTTGAGTATGATTAGCCAGTCTACATGTGTTTTGTAGATTTGAGAAAGGCTTATGACTGTGTACCCTGGGGGCTCCTGTGGGGTGACACTATGGGAGTATGGGATATCGGGACTTTTGCTACAAGCCATCCAGTTCTTGTACAACCAAAGTGTGAGTTGTGTCCAAATTCTTGGCAAAATGTCAAACACATTTCTGGTGGGTGTTGGACTCCACAAAGACTGCCCCTTGTCACTAATCCTGTTTGTGATATTCATGGATGGGATCTCAAGGGGCAGCTGGAGTGAGGAGAGTGTCCAGTTTGGGAACCTCAGAATTGCATCTCTGCTCTTTGCAGATGATGTGGTTCTGTTGGCTTCTTCAGAGCATGACCTTCAGCACGCACTGGTATGGTTTGCAGCCGAGAGCGAAGCAGCTGGGATGAGAGTCAGCACCTCCAATTCTGAGGCCATGGTTCTTTGCCAGAAAATGGTGGCATGCTCCCTCCGGGTTGGGAGTGAGTTGCTGCCCCAAGTGAAGGAGTTCAAGTATCTCAGGGTTTTGTTCACGAGTGATGGTAAAATGGAGCAGGAGATGGACAAGCAGATTGGGGCAGTGTCAACAGTAATGCAGGTATTGTACCGGACCATCATGGTGAAGAGGGAGCTGAGCCAGAAGGCAAAGCTTTCAATTTACCAGTCAATATATGTTCCAACCCTCACCTATGGTCATGGGCTTTGGGCAGTGACCAAAAGGATGAGATTGTGGATACAAGCAGCTGAAATGAGCTTTCTGTGTCAGGTGGCTGGGCTCACCCTTAGAGATAGGGTGAGAAGCTCAGACATCGGGAGGGATCTCAGAGTAGAGCCGCTGTTCCTTCATGTCGAAAGGAGTCAGCTGAGGTGGTTTGGGAATCTGATTAGAATGTCTCCTGGGTGCCTTCCTTTGGAGGTTTTCTGGGCACGTCCAACTGGGAGGAGACCTCGGGGTAGACCCAGAACACACTGGAGAGATTATATATCTCATCTGGCCTGGGAGCTCCTTGGGATCCCTGAAGAGGAGCTGGAAAGCATTGCTGGGGAGAGGGATGCCTGGAATACCCTGCTTAGCCTGCTGCCACCGCAACCTGACTTCAGATAAGCAGAATAAAATGGATGGATGGATGGATGGATGGATGGATGGATGGATTTACTGTGTAAGTTTGCATTATGGGCCAGAATGTGTATGAGTGGAACAGTCGGACAGTCATAATGAAACAGCACAAAGAAAATGAAAAGGAGTGTGAGGACTTAACCAGCTTATAAAGTTAAAACACAAAAAGTGAAGTCATAGTAGGTGGGGCTATTTATCTCAAGCAAAGTGTTACATGCAAACTGTATAGAAAATAATACTGAGGATGGACTAAAGGACATGAAATACTGAATAGAAGTAAAGATTAGTGAAATTGTGAATTGATCAGATGGTTCTTTGATTAGGGGACTGGATGAATTTATTTTTAAAATATTGTAAATTGTTTGGATAGTTTTACAGTAATTAACATTAATTAATTTTATGTTAATTTTTTTTGTTTGTTTTTTAATACATGTATTCACCTAAACACAGAAAGGAAATAGTTAAAAATTGGCTGAATGTACTTTACAGTCTATATGAGATGGTTTTCTGATGGTGATATGAAATGATTACAGGGTTTTTGTCTCAGCACAGGCTCTTCAGACTGTTGATATCATTATCCAGGTCTGTCCTATGGTGTGCCGCAACGCATCATTAGCCAGTGTAGCACCTTACAGCATCATGCTAAATCATTAGCCAGGTTAGTGCTGTGCTACGCAGCGAGCATACTGACAGAGCAGGAACGCTGATGAGAAGACATACCGAGGGAGCTGAGCCTTGAATTAACGCTGACTCTTTCACAGTCACCATGGTCATCAGTTTCTCTTCCAGACTCATGCTGATACACACACACACACACACACACACACACACACACACACACACAGGGCTGGTGAAAGTCCAGCTTTTTTCACGTGCATGTGTCATATAGTGCGTCATTCACTCTCACCATGTTGCCAGAAATTAATTCATTACATCATCTCACAAAGTCGAAGAAATAGTCCTCACACAGACCACCACTGTGCTACCATGCTAACATCACAATATCTGTTAACTCATCAAAACCTTATGCATATAAACATTGATTATATACAGGGTGTGAATTCATTTAAATTTGTGAATTAGCCAAATAGACAATAACAGCAAGCTTGGTGCACACACACACACACCTGAAAAGACATAATACGTCTCAGGATCACACAATCAGTTTTATAAAAGCCGCATTTGTTTCTCAAGTCTGAGATACAAAGCAAAATAATCCATAAACTCATGTAGTGCCAAGACTTTAGCCATGCATTTTTTTCTACCTTTATTCATATTTACAGATAAGTGCATCATATAGTGGACACATTCTCAAAAACACTTCAACAAGTCTGTTTGGGTCCCTAAACTACCCGACAAAATAATTTGACCAGACACAATGGCTAGTGGCTAGTTGCTAGCTATATTAGCCTTGTAACAATACACGACACTAAATTGTGTAGATTAGCTTCAGGACAGTTTTTAGCTCTGCCTTTTTTTTCCCCTGTTCATTCACAAATGTGTGTCAGGAAGGACATCACCAAGTCCCTAAACAAACAACACTATGAAACAGTTTGAGCATTAATGACTGTTTAATCATGCTAACCAAGTGGATAGTTATTAGCTGTATTATTCTTGAAGCTCCAGTGCAACATTACAGAAGCAAACCTCAGGCAGTAAACATGTCTT
Organism: Neoarius graeffei; assembly: GCF_027579695.1. Lineage (NCBI taxonomy): Eukaryota > Metazoa > Chordata > Actinopteri > Siluriformes > Ariidae > Neoarius > Neoarius graeffei. The sequence continues at coordinate 93,640,293 of NC_083577.1, forward strand.
GGCTGATTATATGTGCAGCAAAAGAATTAAAAGTTGTATAAATTTTATTTCTGGACAAAATATGCTTTGTTGTGTTGTGCAGCATAATGATATATGGTTAGAACATGGCAACACATCAGCTAGCACAGCTAACACACACTGTGTGATTTTTTTTTTCCTATTCAGGACACTTTTTACAGTTTTGCTTATCACCACAATGTTAAATAAGTGGTAACGGAGTTCTCATGTAACAGGAGCATGACAACCAAGAGCATGCAGTGTATGTTTACATGCTGGATCTGATCTCACTGCATGCTCTGAGGTTTGAGATTTGGGTTTTATGATGAATTTGGCCAACATTGAGGCAATCCACCAGTTTCTTTACTTTTATGGTTTCCAGTTAACATTTGTTGTGCTTCAGCCATCCAGCAGCTACACGTGTACAGTCAATTGCAAAAAAAACCAAAACATTAATAACACACATGGTTAAACATATGTTTTTGTTTTAAGGGGGCATTTTGGACTTCTGGTTTGGAAGTCATAGAGCGGAGACATTTGTAGGTCTTACTAGTATAAATAACTTTGAAAAAATTGAGAACTTGTGAAAAAAAATGTTTTAAGCCAAGACCTCAGCACAGTTATAGTACGTGTCTGAGAGAAACCCATTTGGAAAATTTCCTTCAGTCTTTGGGCCTCCTGTCAGTAATTTTATAGACACTCCCCAACAACCATTCACACTGCCCCCATCTCCTCATAAACCATAAGCCAAAATCACATCTTTATAGAGCTGTAACTTCAGTTGTAAGCAGCTGAAAGTGTGTTTGAAAGTGATGTCATGAGAGTCCTTTTTTCCCCGTTTGTTTTTTTCTTTTTTGTGTTTGTGTAGTTTGATGTTTGTTGTTTGTTTTTGTTTGAGTGGTTTGTCCGCCGGTTGTGGTGTAGTTCCGGACCCAGTTTTGGGCATCGGTTCCCTCCAGGCCTTGATTACTGTGGGTGATGCCTGTGCTCCTGGCTGTGGACTGCAGTGAGCTCGTCGCTCTTTTTAACATCGTGGTTGTCCAGCACTCTGTGCAGCGGTGCTTCTGTGCTTGATGCAGTGTTCTGAGCGATGTTGCCCGGTGGCATCGCAGCAGCTGTGCAGGCGGTGTGGGACTTATCTTCATGCAGCTTTTGGTGGGACTGTGGGAGCTATGCCATTGGAATGACATCCTGACCTTTATTTGGCAAACTTTTTTTTTTTAGTTGTAAAGAGACACTGGGTATGAAAAAGGTGCTATATAAATTCAACTGATTATTATTATTATTATTATTATTAGGGTCAGCATGGTGGTGTAGTGGTTAGCGCTGTCACCTCACAGCAAGAAGGTCCGGGTTCGAGCCCCGTGGCCGGCGAGGGCCTTTCTGTGCGGAGTTTGCATGTTCTCCCTGTGTCTGCATGGGTTTCCTCCAGGTGCACCGGTTTCCCCCACATTCCAAAGACATGCAGGTTAGGTTAACTGGTGACTCTAAATTGACCATAGGTGTGAATGTGAATGGTTGTCTGTGTCTATGTGTCAGCCCTGTGATGACCTGGCGACTTGTCCAGGGTGTACCCTGCCTTTCACCCGTAGTCAGCTGGGATAGGCTCCAGCTTGCCTGCGACACTGTAGAACAGGATAAAGTGGCTAGAGATAATGAGATGAGATGGGATTATTATTAGGTATATTAACTAGATGAACAAGCATAGGTTTGGGGGCAGAGCTTTGTGTATATAGGTGGAAATTGGGGGAAGGGCACAAGGAGTAAAAACAAATATTATTCAACTCCACCCATTTTACCTTTATAGATCTAATCTTGACAAATTTTGATGGATCTTATCTAATGCAACTTTAAGAATAGAAACTGAAAATAATAAATATATACAGTCCTGGGCGGCACAGTGGTGTAGTGGTTAGCACTGTCACAGCAAGAAGGTCCAGGTTCGAGCCCCGTGGCCGGTGAGGGCCTTTCTGTGTGGAGTTTGCATGTTCTCCCCGTGTCCACGTGGGTTTCCTCCGGGTGCTCCGGTTTCCCCCACAGTCCAAAGACATGTAGGCAGAGGTGGAAAGAGTACTAAAATATTATACTCAAGTACAAGTACTGTTACTCTGATGAAATTTTACTTAAGTACAAGTAAAGTTACCAGACAAAAAATCTACTCAAGTAAAAGTAAAAAGTAGATCATTTAAAATGTACTTTGAGTAAAAGTAAAATGTTACTTTTAACAATGGGTGTTTTCTGCCTCCATTGTGTTGTGCAAAAATGAAAAAGAAGAGGAAACAAGGATATATGTACATCTCAACCCAGATGTTTTATTTAAAGGAAGTGTATCAAATTGAATGCTTAGGATAATGCTGCATTAAAACTGAGACAAACAAAAAAGGTCAATACACACAGTCATGTCATTTACATCGCCCTGACCACACACAAAGCATTGTACACGAAATATGAAAGTGAAATGTTGCACCGAAATCTCGTAGCTTGCCTGTGTGCACTGTGTGTTATTGAACAATTCAATTCAAACATTATTTGTTTTGCTTAGTATTCCTTTCTGGCCTGTTGGATGTAGAATGGTAGGAGGACTGATCACGTCAGGTTGGCGAGCTAACTTGCTTGCATGATTAGCCAACTGAATAACAGACTAGTTACCATTATGTTACAGTAGCAACAGGTTGCTACTTCAACATTAGCAATGCCATCCACTATTTTTGGAATATAACCAGCCTATTGTCGGCTTTACTATGGAAAGGAAACATTATGATCAGGGGCGCAGATACATTTTTTGAACTGGGGGGGACAAAAAACTGGGGGGACAAAAAACTGGGGGGGACAAAGCTGCCAGCAAACCAACCCCAACCCCGATATGCCTGTCAAACTTGTTGTGGGTAACCATAGCAACCAAGCTCGAGCTCGAAACCTGTGCAGTCTGCGCAGCTCAACCAATGGAATATCAGTCTTTGTTTTGTTTTATGTGAGTTGTTGCAACTATGTATACACTGCTGTGCACCTCAATAAACCGAATGGTAATTGGTCTTTTGATTTTTCCGTGAGGTTTGCCTTATGCAAAGAAAGACAGCATAGATGATTTTTCCTCCCTATAAGTGGGGGGGACCGAACGAGGTGAATTTAAATCTGGGTGGGACGAATCCCACCCGTCCCACCCTCTATCTGCGCCCGTGATTATGATGCCAATGACAATACTTACCTCAACATGCTTGCGCAGATTAGACGTCGAATTTTTGTATGCTGCAATGGTTGTCTTCTTGGGCACACAATCTGCATTGCATAATGAAACTGTCACCCCTTTTCTCTACGAAGCTGAAGTGATCACGTATGTAGGGCCAGGGGTGCACTTCATTACTGGAAGAAATTGCGTTTTCTGCAGGGTCGTCCACCACAGGTTCCTCGGTCTCCTCCATGTCCGCAGGGGTGCTTTATCAACACCCGTGGCCCAGGGGCTAGGCCCCTCATAGGCTACCTGTCAACCCTACCCTTACTGTTGGCCAGGAAAACACTCTTATTTTATTTGCAATACGTGTCAAGCATTTACAGTGTAAGCGCGTAATTAGCCTAGAAGCCTACGATAGGTTACGTTTGGCTCAGCATAGCTGCGCAAGGCCCACGCTCACATCGCTCAACACATCCGACCACAGAGGGAGAGAAGAATGCGCGCATTATCATTACAGAGCTGGTTCTGATTATTACCATGGACAGGACAGTGATACTGCGTAACTTTCACGCAGGGGCATGGCCAGAGATAACCACACAAGCGCGCGTGCGCTAATGTAGACCTATGTGTCATAAACATAAAACACACACACCTACAGACAAGTCCTTTTAAAAAATAAAATACATAAAAATAGCTCGGCGGCATGAAAACAAACATTCACTGCAAGACAGGTGCCCTAGAATCGCCATCAGTTTTTAAATATCTATATGGACTTTGTTGTCAGGATTGCACAGCATGACATATCAAAACTGTACCCAGATACAGGCTTTAAGTTCAGATATTGCATTCCAAATGAGGTATCCACAAGAGAAATGCGTACGAAAGCACGAGCATCAGGAGAGGGTTGCATAACAGAGATTCTATACGCAGATGATCAGGCCATACTCGCTGGATCCATCGAGGAGCTTCAGAATATTCTTCAATTGTATGATAAGACCTACACCTGCTTTGGTTTACAAATATCATATGTCAAAACAGAAACAATGGCTTTTAACATCAATGAGGATATCAAATATAAACCAAGTATCATTTCCCTTGGCGGCACTAATATTAAAAACGTCCGCACCTTTAAGTATCTTGGTTATAATGTCAGCAACTGTGATGAATCCTCACACTTCCTGCATGCTAGGATAAGTGCTGCATTCATGAAATGGAATGAACTGAAACACGTTCTAACCGACCACCGAATACTACTAAAAACCCGTATAAAGTTCCTAGTGGCATGCGTTCGATCTCGTCTCCTGTACAGCACACAGGCATGGCAACTATCATCCAGTGAAATTCACAAAATTGAGGTAGTGTGGCACGGCTTCCTAAGGAAAATGATTAAAGGTGGATATAAACGAAAGAATGCCCCTGACCAAAAGAACACTACAAATGAAGATATAGACTGGAGCTACAAGATGTCCAATGCTGACCTCCAGAAACTGACAGGAACCCAGGATATAAAACTATCCTGCTACGTACAACAACTAAAATATATTGCTCATGTTTGCCGGATGGGCAATAACCAAGTGCAAAAGCAGCTCCTGTTTGACAAAAATGGTTACAAATGGACGAAATGGGAAAATCTGCTGGGCATAGACACCCAACAGATAAGACGTATGATGATGGACAAATCAAACTTTGAGCAACTGCTGCAACTGCTACAGCAGAAGCACCCCTAGAGAGTTTAACTTTTGACAAGGGAACATGATGATGATGATGATGAAGGTACTTGGCTCGGCGGCCACATGAAACGTAAACACCATGGACAGCGGCCAAACTCATAACTCTACAGACCGAAATACACGAAACCGAGTCCTACTAGGGTCTATTTTACCGATCTATGTTCAAGCATCATGCAAGTCTTCCTTCTCCTTGAATAAGACCGTGCATTCAACTGCCTTTTTGACATGACTGCATCGAAATACCACTCAACAATATTTCACACACTCCATCAAGAAAAAAGTTAAACATGATGAACACGGGCATACTGTTTTGAGCATACGATTTTTTAAAACGAAACTAGCTACATCAAAGTCCTTCAATAAACCCATCCTTTAGCGCAAATGAGCTTAACCTAGTTCAAAACATGATGCTAGCAGTAGCTGCATAAGGCAAAATCACGTGGGCCTTTCATCAACAACAAGCCATGGTGGGCAAACATTAATAATCAAGCGTCCTTACCTTAAAACGTTGTCTTGACCACAGAACTTCTCAAGTATTTCACTTAAATCCACACGGGTTAACAACACACCCAACACAGCTAGCGAGAAATGTGGATCTGCGCTAGCTTTGTATTGCTATTCCCCTCAGTATGCTTACACTGTCTGCTGCCCGAACTGTGAACATTATAGGCTACAATCTTTTCATCAATTTCTTCAGTAGATGCCGTTTTAGACATTTTATTATCCCCATCAAAATATGCTATTATACTAACAGGATTATAACTCAAATCACACGACACATATTCAAATCACAACTGATTTATTTTACTGTTGGACAGATCATAGCATATCTAGCCTAGCTGCACATAGCCTAGCTGCTGGTAGGCTTATAACTGATAAGTAGCTGATATTCTGAACAGATTGGTGATCCTTACCTTAAAAAAGTCTGTGACTTTAGGCAACAATTCTATCATTACCTGCATCTCTCTTTTTTTCCTTTTATGCGCCCCGCTAACATGTGAACGCTTCATCTTTCAAAGCCTCTAAATTTGTGTCTCTGTAGTCTGCAGTCTTTGGCGCGCTTTTGTGCGTGACGTTACATTTTGTTACATTTTATTCTGGTACAGTTGTGGGTGTTCGTTTCGCGAACCACATCCACCATGTCTCTTACAGCAGGCTACTGTGCGCTCATTTATTTCTAACCTTATTTCTATCCGTACATTAATGTAGGCCCACGATTCCGAGTTTATTATTTTATTAATATTACAAGGCCCCTGATTGGCTGTGGCCCAGGGGGTTGAGCCCCCCGAAGCCCCCCCCCTTAAAGCGCCGGTGCATGTCCGCCATCGTCTGTGTGAGACTCGCGCACGCGACAACTGTCCTTCCCGTGATTCATTTCCAGAACGCATTTCCCCAGGGGCGTCAGAAGCATTTTTAATGTGGGGGGGGGACACACTGGCAGGGGGTCCTCCGCCAGAAAAATTTTAATTAATTTTCAACAATAAGTCCTCATTCAACTAGTCCATATATTCATCAGCCTGTTTTTAAACCCACCGCTACGCCTAAGATAATGAGATGAATGTGACACAATTTATCACCAACAATGACTTTATGGGTGCATTTTACTTTTTATTTTGTGTTTTCTATTTAGTTTTAGATGTAACACAACATGCCACTGGGCCAAGCAATAGTGACACTCAACTGTATGTTTAAAAATAAGAATATTCATAATCTCACACAATGAACAGGCATGACATGGCATCATGCAAACTTCATAACACAAAATCACACTGTGTCAAGCAACGGTGACACATAAAAAATAACTTCACACAATGAACAAGTGCAGTTTTGTCAACCTACATGCAATGGTGGTACTACAGTAGCAGTTACAGATTAGTATAACAAATAGATTTATAGATATAACTCCTTCTTATATTGGTGCCACCACAATTTCTACCACTTCATAACTTTTATCCCCCTTTCCTTCACAATCCACCTGGAATAACATCCATCTCTCTCCATCGCTTTCCTCTCTACTATTCCTTCCCCATACACCGATTTCCCATCTTACTTTCCAGAAAACTGCCAAAGACCAGACAAAACAAGGAATCAATAAATATCATCAGAGCAGACTTGACCTCATTCTTGGCATTACAGTAAGGCAGGCCTACTGGGTTTGAATTAAATGATAGCTAACATTAAGCTAGCTGATACATCTCCTAACATTGACTAGCCAGCTAACTGCACTAATATTTCCATTGGGACAAAAGAAACCCTGTCCTGTGGGGAAATTCTGACTGACTTTCCGCTTCTTTGTAAAGAATGTCCTTATGTCCATTGTGTCTGGGGAGGAGCAAATACTGCAAACAATTCATCATCAATCAAGAATACCCCATTAGGCTAAGCTTATTTCACTGTTTAGTTGAATATTAATTTAACGTGTCCTAGGGTTAATTTTAAGGGCAGATAACAAAAGAATAAGGTTTTAGCAAAAGCTAGACATTGTGAGGTTGCAATGGGGATGACGTCACCTCCTCCACTTTCCAGCAGCTGCACCAACATTTCTGTGCTCGCGCTGAGATCCACTTCACTCGCGCGCGGTGAGCTGTTGTCGGCAGCACCCGGAAACCCCGGAGTGGATTTTCAGTGCTCTGTGTCTCTTATCGATCAAGTGGAATGGATTCTTTCACGAAGCAATAGAAATGGCGCTGGGTGAACTCATATTTTATGTTAAATGTGGGCAGGTCCAAACGAAGAATTATGAAATGTGAGGGGGACACGCCCCCTTCACATTCAATGGTGGCGACGCCCATGCATTTCCCCTTCTCCGTTTTAGCCTTTTTTAAATTTTTTATTTATTTATTTTTTTTACTCAGTAACGGTTGTGATGTAAAATGTACCGAAGTACACTACTTAAAAGAAAACATACTTAAGTAAAAGTACACTCTTTAAAAATTACTTGAAAAAGTATAAGTACACAAAAAAGCTACTCACGTACAGTAACGCGAGTAATGTAATTCGTTACTTTCCACCTCTGCATGCAGGTTAGGTTAACTGGTGACTCTAAGACCCCGTCCACACGTAGCCGGGTATCTGCTAAATCGAAGATATTTTAATACGTTTTGGCCTGTCATCCACATGAAAACACATCAAAAACGAATATTTAAAAAAACTCCGGGCAAACTGAAGATTTTTGAAAACTCCGTGTATGCCTTTTCGTGTGGACAGAGATAACCGGAGTTTTGCGTTTTAGAACGTCACAATCTGCGCCAAAAAAATGACAACAACTCTGCCCTGACATCAAACGTGCGACCTTTGTTTACTGCAGAAGCCAGATTAAGCATGGACTTAAGCTAGCCGCACACCACGGCGATCCACGTGGTACCGAACCGACCCATTTCAGAGCCGACTCCCGACAGGCCACGCACATATCCCCCGACTGTTGATGAGTGCAGTCGCGATTGAAGCGACATGTGACAACTTAATAGCTTTGTGATTAGCTATTGTATATAGTTACTGTTAAATCCAACACTTGAAGATGCTACAGGCTGAATTACAAATGACACAACACGGAATATGTAGTGCACTATCTAGGCTGCATGAGCTATTATTCCCAACCTTAAATAGTGCACTTATATAGGGGAGTTAAAGCGATTTGGAATTCAGCCACACAACTTGAGCAGAGTGGCTTTCCAGCCCACTGTGTCTATGGATAAAGCTTCAGTCTATGGAATTACAGTATATACCTGCATTAGGTGCTACCAACATGTATTTCTCGCGCTAGAAATTGTGTTTAATGATGTCACGTGTTATATGCGAAAGATAAGATTGGCTATTGCTAGCGACTCTCACCGATCAGTCTGGCTCCCGATTAGTTTTTTGAATCGGCTGTGAGATGAGTCGGTACCATCGAAAACTAGTCTTTACGCCTGACTCGCGACTTCAGGTGGCTCGGTACGCTGAAAATCGGCGTAGTGTGCGGCTAGCTAAAGAGTAATGGATCGGAGTAGTGCCTTGAAAGCGTTAATTATTGTGCAGGTGCTATTTACATGTTTAATTTTAGAAGCCCAACTACTGCTCCAAGAGCACAGGCGATGTGATTAGGGGGTAGGATTTGGGGAAATAATGCCATCTACAGGTTTGGAATGCTTATGAATGTGATTGAAAACGCAGATGTTTGGTTATGTGTGGAAGGGATTTTTTTTGAAGACGAGGTGGTGTGGATAAAACATTTTTATAAACGGAGGGGGGGAAAATGTTTGGTTTTAAAAATACCCGGCTACGTGTGTACATGGCATAAATTGAGTGTAGGTGTGAATGTGAGTGTGAATGGTTGTCTGTGTCTATGTGTCAGCCCTGTGATGACCTGGCGACTTGTCCAGGGTGAACCCCGCCTTTCGCCCATAGTCAGCTGGGATAGGATCCAGCTCGCCTGCGACCCTGTAGAACAGGATAAAGCGGCTACAGATAATGAGATGAGATGAGATATACAGTCCCCTCCTTGTAAAGATCAGTAAAAAGGGTCAGAAAAAATCCACCTTTTGGCTTAGTTGCTTCATCTCACACTAAGAAAAAGAGAAAAATCCAACCTTTAATTGGAATAAAATTATTCAGAGGAAAACAAATCCCTCATCAAGAAATAATTATTTTCAACAAAAACACATGTGCCACTATTATTGGCACCCCTGGAAATGATAGTGAGCACAATGTACCTGAAACATATCTCCCATTTAAACTGTACATGTTTGAGTTGATTGGAGTGTGTAAGAACTTTCAAACTGTAATCCATGACTTCCTGATTAACTGGGGAACAAATACGAGGTGACACAGAGGCCAAATTCCCTCAACATCAACATGGGAAAGATCAGAGACACACAAACCAAATAAGGGAGAAATGTGTTGACCTTTATAAGTCATGGAATGGCTATAAAAAACAGTGACTCACCTGAAAATGTCAATCTCTCCTGTTAGGGCAATAATAAAAAAAGTGAACACCAACTGGAACTGTTACACACTCACCTGGAAGAGGAGCCAAGTTTATTTTACCCCACGTACAGTGAGGAGGACGGTAAGAGAGGTAAAATTAAAAAATCCTTATAGGTCAATGTTGGTGAATTACAAGAAAAAATAAAATCTTGGGGTTTCTGAGTCTCCAAACCCCCCATCAGACTTCACCTCTATGCCAACAGATTATTTGGAAGGTTCCAGAAAAAAAGCCTTTTCTGTCAGTTAACCCTAAACGTAAGCACCTGAAGTTTGTGAAACGCTACGACAACTTTGACTGGAATCATGTTCTCTGGTCTGATGGAACAAAAATGGAGCTTTTTGGCAATAAACACTAGCAGTGGGTTTAGTGTAAAAAGGATGACAATAATGAAAAGAACCCAATTCCAACTGTAAAATATGGTGGAGGTTCTGTGATGTTTTGGGGCTATTTTTCCTCCAAAAGCCCTGAAACCTTGTTAGGGTCCATGGCATCATGAACTCCATGAAACACCAGGACATTTTAAATCAGAATCTGGCTCCTCTGCCAGGAAACAAAAACCGGGTCATCACTGGATCTTCGAACAGGACAATGATCTGAAGCATCTGTCCAAATCAACACAAAAATGGTTCACTGAGCACAGAATCAAGCTTCTGCCTTGGCCATCTCAGTTCCCTCAGATGAACCCCAGTGAAAACCTGTGGGCTGAGCTGAAGAGGAGTGTTTTTCTCTGAATAAATTTACTTCAATTAAAAGGTTTGATTTTTCTCTTTTTTTTTCAGTGTGAGATGAAGCAACTTCACCAAAAGGTAGATTTTTGTATACCCATTTTTACTAATCTTTACAAGGGGTGCCAATAATTGTGGAGAACTCTAACAGTTAACATGTATTTAGAATGGAATTCAAACTGATGAGTTACAAAGAGTCAATTCTATAAGTGGTAGGTCAAATAATAATAATAATAATAATAATATAGTCAATAATTGAACCTCGGATTCAGGAGGAACAATGCGGTTTTCATCCTGGTCATGGAACACTGGACCAGCTCTTTACCCTTGCAAGGGTACTGGAGGGTGCATGGGAGTTTGCCCAATTGGTCTACATGTGTTTTGTGGACCTGGAGAAGGCTTATGACCATGTCCCTCATGGTGCCCTGTGGGAGGGTGCTTCAGGAGTATGGGGTTCAGGGCCCACTACTGCAGGCCATTCGGTCCCTGTATGAATGTATGCAGGAGTTTGGTTCACATTGCTGGCAGTAAGTCGGACTCGTTCCTGGTGCATGTTGGACTCCTCCAGGGCTGCCCTTTGTCACCGGTTCTGTTCATAACTTTTATGGGCAGAATTTCTAGGTGCAGCCAAGGGGCAGAGGGTTTGGTGGCATCAGGATCACATCTCTGCTTTTTGCAGATTATGTTGTCCTGTTGGCTTCATCAATCTGTGACTTACAGCATGCGCTGGGATGGTTTGCAGGCAAGTGCAAAGCGGCTGGGATGAGGATCAGCACCTCCAAGTCCGTAGCCATGGCGCTCAGCCAGAAACAGGTAGAGTGCCTACTCCAGGTCAAGGGGGAGTTGCTACCTAAAGTGGAGGAGTTTAAGTATCTTGGGGTTTTGTTCACAAGTGAGGGTAAGGGGGAGCAGGAGTTGGACAGAAGGATCGGAGCAGCGTCAGCAGTGATGCAGATGCTAAACCGGTCTGTTGTGGTAAAAAGAGAGCTGAGCCAAAAGGCAAAGCTGGTCCATCTACGTTCCCACTCTCACCTATGGTCGTGAGCTATGGGTAGTGACCGAAAGAATGAGATCACGGATACAAGCGGTAGAAATGAGTTTTCTCCGCAGGGTGGCTGGGCTCTCCCTTAGAGACAGGGTGGGAAGCTTGGTCATTTGGGAGAGACTCGGAGTAGAACCGCTGCTCCTCCATATCGAAAGGAGTCAGTTGAGGTGGTTCAGGCACCTTGTTAGGATGCCCCCTGGACGCCTCCCAAGGGAGGTGTGGCAGCGAGGGCGTGGTCAAGCACTGGTCTGTGACAGGAGGGCGGAGTCAGGGAAGGTAAGTGGCAGAATCACTACACCTGATGGCAATTAACCTGTGTTTGTGTGTGTCTTCCCAGTGACCGTGCCCTATTTAAGGAGGGAGAGCGAGAGCAGAGGAGCTGATCCCGAAACCAGATGCCGGTTGTGTGTGTGCATCTGTGTGAAGCATATTGTTAGACTGAAAAGAGTGGCAATAAAAGCCTTAATTTACAAACCTGATCTCTGTCCTGCTGTCCTCTGTGCTCCACCCCTAGTCGAAACCGTTACAGTGGTGCCAAAACCCAGGAAAGTGGAGCACCAGCCGATCAGCCCCATGGAGTCCTCCCCATTCGCCGACCTGGTCCACGCCCTCACCATGGCCCAGCAAAGCCAGCACCAGGCGCTCGTCACCCTCCAAAAGGAACAAGAGCGACGCTTCTAGGCCCTGGTGCTGGCCCAACAAGAAGACTGAGAGGCGTTCTGGCACCTCCTCGCGTCAGCGGGGTCCACCAGCGCTCCTACCACAGGTCCGTCTCCCCTCACCATCACCAAGATGGGCCCGCAGGATGACCCCGAGGTGTTCATCACGCTCTTCGAGCAAGTCGCAGAAGCCTCAGGGTGGCCGATGGAGCAGCCTCGGCGCGCCTCCTCCCCCTGCTAACGGGAGAGGCGCAGCTGGCCGCACTACAGCTCCCCGCTGACCGCCGGCTGGCCTACGCGGACCTCCGCCGGGCCATCCTCCAGCGTGTGGGGCGCACCCCAGAACAGCAGCGCCAGCGCTTCCGCGCGTTGCGCTTGGAGGAAGTTGGCCGGCCGTTCGTGTTTGGCCAGCAGCTCCAGGACGCCTGCTGGCGGTGGTTGACAATTCATCGCTCGCTTGCCAGCAGGAACCGCGGAGTGGGTCCAGTGCCACCGCCCGGCGTCGCTGGATCAGGCAGTCAAGCTGGCGGAGGACTATTTGGCGGCTGTCCCGGTGGCAGGACAGCAGACGGCATCTTCTCTTCTCTCCTCTTCTCTCTCTCTCTCTCCCCCTCCTCCTATGTCCCGTCCTTGCCTCATTCCCCCACCGCGGAGGTGGGGGCCGGCACCACCCCAGCCGGCCCGCCGCACCCGCGGTGCCCTCCCGTTTCTCCCTTCTGTGTCTGTCTCTCCCCACCCTCAGGTGAGTGAACCCCAGAACACCGGTGCAGAGGGAAAGCCCGGGCCGGTTTGCTGGCACTGCGGGGAGCCAGGCCACTTGCAACAGCAGTGCACGACGATGGAAGTGGGCACGGTTGTTCGGATCCCCGACGCGCCAGAGGCCGCCCTCAATCGGGCCGGAGCGTATCGCATACCGGTGAGTATTCAAGGGGATACATATCAGCCGTTCGTGGATTCTGGCTGTAATCAGACCTCAATTTACCAAAGCCTGGTGCAAAACGAGGCATTGGGGGGAGCACAGAGGGTGAAGGTGTTGTGTGTGCATGGGGATGTTCACAGCTACCCTTTGGTGTCGGTCCACATTGTTTTCAGAGGGGAAAAAGTTATAGTGAAGGTGACGGTTAATCCTTGCCTTACCCACTCTTTAATTTTGGGGACTGATTGGCCAGGATTTCAGGATTTAATGACACACTTATGGCCCTTTTCCACTACCCTTTTTCAGCTCACTTCAGCTCGCTTCAGCTCACTTCAGCCCGACACGGCTCGCGTTTCGACTACCAAAAACCAACACGACTCAGCTCGTTTCAGCCCTGCTTAGCCCCTAAAACTCGCACCGTTTTGGAGTAGGGCTGAAGCGAGCCAAACCGTGCCGACTGAGGTTGGGGGCGTGAGCAGACACTCCCCTGTGCACTGATTGGTGAGGAGGCGTGTCCTCACATGCCCACACACGCCCCGCGAGCGCGCTGGGATCTGTAAACACCGCAAACCCGGAAGAAGAATAATTATGAATTACGAGAATTTCTGAAGCCTTATGCGCCTCGCCTCATCTATACGCTCTTGCCAGTATCTGTCCGCGTTGTCGGTGACAACAAGCCACAGCACCAAGACCAGCAACACTAACGACTCCATGTCCTCCATGTTTATTGTTTACTATTCGGGTCGTGAGACTACCGCTGAAAAGATCACTGAATCAGTGACATACAGAGCATCGTGGACGAGTTCGCGGAGCGCAAGGCTCGTCGTATGCCCTTCAAATAATGCACGCAGTAGGCTATTGATGTTTTATTATGAGCCATGTACAGTATGTCGCCGAATGTTTTTTTTGTTTCTGAGTTACATGTTCGTTTGAAGGACTTAATGTACAAAATAACATAGTTGCACCCCGGAGTGTTGAAATTGGTAAACACAGTGCATTCAGTGAGGTTTGCACCGCCCTCCTTTTATTTCTGACTCTTCCTGTCACCACTCTGAGCGCTCATTCGTATGCCCTTCAAATAATGCGCGCAGTAGGCTATTGATGTTTTATTATGAGCCATGTACAGTATCCTAATGTTTTTTTTTGTTTCTGAGTTACATGTTCGTTTGAAGGACTTAATGTACAAACTAACATAGTTGCACCCCGTAGTGTTGAAATTGGTAAACACAGTGCATTCAGTGAGGTTTGCACCGCCCTCCTTTTATTTCTGACTCTTCCTGTCAGCGTTGCAACCTCTGAGCGCTCATTCGTATGCCCTTCAAATAATGTGCGCAGTATAGGCTATTGATGTTTTATTATGAGCCATGTACAGTATCCTAATGTTTTTTGTTTCTGAGTTACATGTTCGTTTGAAGGACTTGATGTACTAAATAACATAGTTGCACCCGGTAGTGTTGAAATTGGTAAACACCGCAGTTGCGGACATTTTGTAGCCTAAAATGATGTTATGATAAGCTTTAATAAAGGGCCCGGTCATTTGCCCCGGCCCGGCTCTGACTTGTTCCGCCACTGTCACTGATGTCACTGTTTGCGCTGCTTAACGGCATCACATGACGTCCACCCACTTTCGCTAACTCCACCCAATGTATCCACCCACTTCCAGCCAGCACGGTTCAGCGCGGTTGTAGTCGAAATGCAACTCCAACAGCCCCGCTCAGCCCGACTCAGCTCGACTCGGCACGGCACGGCTCAGCCGCGTTTGTAGTGGAAAAGCGGCATTAGTCAAGAGTGGGTCCTGCCATGTAACAGGGGGAGGTCCCGGTGTTGCTTTGGCGGGAGCAGCTGTCACAGAGCCGTCTGTGTCATCTCCGCCTCAGAGTGAGGAGCCGCCGGCCCCTCCTCTCTCTCTTGGGGAATCCCTCGCAGATTTCCCATTAGAGGAATCGCGGGACGAGACTCTGCGACATGCATTTGACCAAGTGAGAGTAATCACTGGTCAAATGCTCCAGCCGAACGCCACCCCATCCTTCCCCTACTTTGCAATTATGAAGGATAGGTTATACCGAGTGACACAGGACACTCAAACTAAAGATCGAGTCACGCAGCTTTTGATTCTGAAGAGCCGCCGGGAATTGGTATTCCCGGCGGCTCACTTTAATCCCATGGCTGGACACTTAGGGCAGGATAAGATACTAGCTCGAATAATGGCCCGATTCTATTGGCCGGGGATTCACGGCGATGTTCGTAGGTGGTGTACGGCATGCCGTGAATGCCAGTGGCCATTCCAAAAGCGCCTTTGCGCCCTCTTCCATTGATCGAGACCCCGTTTGAAAGAATTGGGATGGATCTCGTCAGGCCATTAGATCGGTCAGCATGGGGGTACCGCTTTATATTAGTTCTGGTGGACTATGCAACACGATACCTAGAAGCAGTGCCTCTGCGCAATATCTCAGCACGCAGTATTGCAGAGGCACTCTTCCGCGTCATCTCCCGAGTCGGAATCCCGAAAGAGATTCTGACTGATCAAGGCACCACATTTATGTCACGGACACTGCGCGAACTGTATGGGTTATTGGGGATTAAGCTGATCTGCACCAGTGTATATCACCCACAAACGGACGGTTTAGTGGAACGGTTCAATCGCACCCTCAAAAATATCATTAAAAAATTCGTAAGTGAGGACTCACGTAATTGGGATAAGTAGCTCGAGCCCTTGTTGTTCTCAGTGCGAGAGGTTCCCCAAGCCTCCACAGGATTCTCCCCGTTCAAATTATTATATGGGGATAAGCCGCGTGGCATCCTAGACGTGCTGCGGGAAAATTGGGAGGAGAGACCTTCACAAAGCAAGAACGAAATTCAATACGTTATGGACCTGCGCGCAAAACTCCACACGCTCACCCACCTAACCCAGGAGAATTTGCGGCAGGCCCAGGAACAGCAAGCCCGCCTGTACAACAAGGGTACACGCCTTAGGGAGTTCACCCAGGGAGATAAAGTACTCATACTGTTACCCACTTCGAGCTCCAAATTGATCGCCAAGTGGCAAGGACCCTTTGAGGTCACACGGCGAGTCAGGGACGTC
Source organism: Neoarius graeffei (assembly GCF_027579695.1). Lineage (NCBI taxonomy): Eukaryota > Metazoa > Chordata > Actinopteri > Siluriformes > Ariidae > Neoarius > Neoarius graeffei. Next base: position 93,656,582 of record NC_083577.1, read on the forward strand.
GACTACGAGGTAAGGTGAATGGACAGGGGTGGGGCGCTACAAATTTACCACCTCAATCTGCTTAAACTCTGGAAGGAGGAGGTCCCCATGGCGTTGGTGTCGGTGGTTCCGGAGAAGGCGGAGCTGGGGCCGGAGGTTCAAAAAGGGGCATTGACATCACGTACCCCTCCGGTCCCCTGTGGAGACCACCTCTCCCCGACCCAGCTCACGGAGGTCGCCCAGTTGCAGACCGAGTTTTCGGATGTGTTCTCGCCCCTGCCTGGTCGCACTAACCTCAAAGAGCACCACATAGAGATGCCCCCGGGGGTAGTAGTGCGTAGCCGCCCTTACAGACTACCTGAACACAAAAAAAGGTGGTTCGGGAAGAACTCGAGACCATGCTCGAAATGGGCATCGTCGAGGAGTCCCACAGTGACTGGAGCAGCCCGGTGGTCTTGGTACCCAAGGCCGACGGGTCGGTCCAGTTCTGTGTGGACTACAGAAAAGTCAATGCAGTGTCTAAATTCGATGCATACCCAATGCCTCGTATTGATGAGTTGCTCGATCGACTCGGCACTGCTCGCTTTTATTCGACACTGGATTTGATGAAGGGATATTGGCAGAGCCCCTTGACTCCCCTATCCCGAGAAAAAATGGCCTTTTCCACACCGTTTGGTTTACACCAATTCGTCACCCTTCTGTTTGGGCTGTTTGGGGTGCCCGCTATGTTTCAGCGGCTGATAGATAGAGTCCTCTGCCCCCACGCCACTTATGCAGCCGCGTATCTAGATGATATCATCATCTATAGTAATGACTGGCCGAGGCACCTTGAACATCTGAGGGCCGTCCTTAGGTCACTGAGGTGAGCGGGGCTCACAGCCAACCCAAATTAGTGTGCGATTGGGCGGGTGGAAGTACGGTATCTGGGCTTCCACTTGGGCAACGGGCAGGTGCGTCCCCAAATTAATAAGACGGCAGCGATTGTGGCCTGTCCGAGGCCCAAGACCAAAAAGGGGGTGAGACAGTTCCTGGGGCTGGCTGGCTATTACCGTAGGTTTATACTGTGGGTGCATTTAGTAATTATTAAGTGATCTCATTAAATCAGTCTCATTAAATCTGAAAGTTAATAATTAAATTGAATCAGTCTCATTTGAATCATTTAAAGTGAATCATTTAAAGTGAATCACTTCAAGTGAATCATTCAAAGCGAATCATTCAAAGTGAATCATACCATTAATTTTGGTGCTTAATAATAAATTACCAAACAGCTAAATTATGGTATATTCTGAATTATTATGATCACTTACCATATTACATATGGACCTTTTTAATTCTTTGGGAGATTGGGGACTTCGAGTATAATGTTGGGCACAACAAATAACGACACACAGTTTCAATAATAAATGAATTTATTATAACAAAGATAAAAATGGATAATAGCAGATTTAAATATATACAAACAGTGAGGTGTGTATGTATATGTGTATGTGTGTGTGTGTGTGTGAGAGAGAGAGAGAGATACACCTTGGGTGTGGCTTACAAGAGGGTTGGCTCTTGTAGCTAACTCCACGTGTGTTTGTGGGAGAGGAGTTAAGGCCCAAGGACCCTACCTCGTGGAGTTAAAACAAAGGAAGGTGTGTGTGAGTGTGGGGGAAGGACTGCCATGTGTTGAAGGCCTAGATTAACCTTGTGTGGCTAAGCTAAGACAAAAGGGAAGCTAGCTAACATGGGTTTGTGTGTGCCACGTGTTTGGGTAGGCCTAGATTAGCCTCGTGTAGCTAACTACATGTGGTGGAGGCCTTGTGATCCCTTGAGACAATACAATTAGCCCTGGAGGCTAATGGAACAAAAGAATTAGCCATAGGCTAATTTCACTAGCTTATAACAATACTGAATCCACTGAAACCTTGATGCGGTCAAGATGTATAATAAGAGAATTGAGCATGTTAGTAAGGAAGAGAGAGAGAAGCATGCACAGCCTATCTACTAAAACAATTGAACAATTGAGAGATTAAAACAAAACAGATCAATTCAACAAGCTGCGTGTTTAACAGTGTAACAAATAAACCTGGGTTTAAATTCACACTATTTCAATAAAAGCAAATTCCTAAGACTAGCTTTAATTATGCCCAAAAAAATGCCTAGTCTTACTTCCGTATCCCACTTTTACGCGAGATTATGAGAAGATGTCCCGAGACTTTGGACTTTTGCCGTTGGAGCACGTGAGCTGCTTCCGTGAGAAAGCACAGAGAACTTCCTGGTCCGGCTCGTGATGAAAAGAAAGTCTCTGATCAAAGTAATGTGCACAGCGCTTCAATCAGGAGGAATTCTGGTCGCCCCTAATTATAAATTAACTGCTTTGAGCTGCAGTAGTACGTACTTAATGAATGAATGAAAAACCAGTTGTAACTCACTGAGTTTAAAATTGCGCGATTCTGGATTTTTACCGTGGCCAGTGGTAAACAAAGAAATTGTGCTGAATGGTGGATCTTGCAAGAAAGAAAGAAGACGACGTCTTTTTAAATTTGCCCGGGTGAGCAGCCTCTTTGTGTACGCAGACTGCTGGTCCCGCGACGGAAAGAGAAAGAGCGGAAGTTTGTTCCGTTATTTATGCTTTCATGGAGGATGTGATGTTGGTGATCCCGCCCCGGCGTGACGCAGGTCAACGCGGAAGTGGGCTGATGGGAAATGTAGTTTCTTAAAGAGACGGGCTGTTGTAGTTCTTAGACGGACTGTGTACCTACAATACCTAATTATTCTGATGTCACCAGCCTGCTGACTTTTCTCACTAAAAAGGGGGCCCCAGATCCGGTCCAGTGGACGGAGCAATGCCAGCGGGCTTTTTCAGAGGTAAAGGCTGCACTGTGTGAGGGGCCACTTTTACACTCCCCTGACTTTTCTCTCCCCTTTGTGTTGCAGACCGATACGTTGGACAGAGGGCTGGGGGCAGTTTTGTCCCAGGAGGTGGAGGGGGAGGACCACCCCATCCTCTACATCAGTAGGAAGCTGTCCGTGTGTGAGGGGCGCTACAGCACCATTGAAAATGAGTGTCTGGCGATCAAGTGGGCGGTCCTCGCCCTCCGTTACTACCTGCTGAGGCGCCCTTTCACCCTTTGTTCGGACCACACGCCCCTCCAGTGGCTCCACTGCATGAAGGATGCCAACACGCGGATCACCCATTGGTATCTGGCACTCCAACCCTTCAATTTTAAGGTGGTCCACAGGCCGGGGGCGCAGATGGTCGTGGTGGACTTCCTCTCCCGTCAAGGGGGGGGGAGTCGGCTGCGGGCCGGACGGCCGCCCGGCCTGAGTTGGGCGGTGGGGGTATGTGGCAGCGGGGGCGTGGTCAAGCGCCGATCTGTGACAGGAGGGCGGAGTCAGGGAAGGTAAGTGGCAGACTCACTACACCTGATGGCAATTAACCTGTGTTTGTGTGTGTCTTCCCAGTGACCACGCCCTATTTAGGGAGGGAGAGCGAGAGCAGAGGAGCTGATCCCGAAACCAGATGCCAGTTGTGTGTGTGCATCTGCATGAAGCATATTGTTAGACTGAAAAGTGTGGCAATAAAAGCCTTAATTTACAAACCTGATCTCTGTCCTGCTGTCCTCTGTGCTCCACCCCTAGTTGAAACCGTTACAGGAGGTTTTCTGGGCATGCCCCACTGGGAGGAGACCCCGGGGCAGACCCAGGACATGCTGGAGAGATTACATCTCTCAGCTGGCCTGGGAATGCCTCGGTATTCCCCCGGAAGAGCTGGTAGAGGTGGCTGGGGAGAGGGAAGTCTGGGCTGCTCTGCTTAGGCTGCTACCCCCGTGACCCAGATCCGGATAAGCGGTAGAAGATGGATGGATTGATGGATGGATAATAATAATAATAATAATAATAATAATAATAATAAACAAGTAAAACCTTACATTTAAAGTAAATTTAAAAAGAAGGAAATTAATACAGTAGTTCCCCTCAATATTTAAAATATGCAAAAATCATAGAGCAAGGCATAGGAGTTTGTTTAAAAAAAATATACATCAGCCGCAAATGCAGGTGAACAACAACTTTATTTATAAAGCTCACAGCAGAATCCAAATCGTGAGACAAAAAAAAAAAAAAAGGTAGGTAGACTCTAACGATGAATCACTTGGTAATGACTGGTACAAAACACAGAGCATATACTTCATGTGAGAGTATTGAGAATCCTGATATACTGTGGTAGTGAAATGGAGTCCAGGTGTCGATGATCAGTAATCAGGAGGGTGCGAACATGACAATGAGTGTTTGAGTTGGGAGTTGGAGTCCATGGTGGCCATGTTTCTAGGTTGTGTTGTGTTATACTGTAGGTATTGTAGTTGGACACAGAGTCCAGCTTTGACATGAAAAAAATCATAAAAATATTATTATTATTGCACTAAAATGAGAATTCTTTTTAATAAAAAATATAAAATTGTAACGGTGGCACGGTGATGTAGTGGTTAGCACTGTCGCCTCACAGCAAGAAGGTCCTGGGTTCAAGCCCAGCGGCCAATGAGGGCCTTTCTGTGTGGGGTTTGCATGTTCTCCCCATGTCTGCATGGGTTTCCTCCAGGTGCTCCATTTTCCCCCAAAGACATGTAGTTTAGGCTAATTGGTGGCTCTAAATTGACCATAGGTGTGAATGGTTGTTTGTCTGTATGTGTCAGCCCTGCGATGACTTGGTGACTTGTCCAGGGTGTACCCCGCCTCTTGCCCATAGTTAGCTGGGATAGGCTCCAGCTTGCCTGCAACCCTGCACAGGATAAGCTGTTATGGATAATGGATGGATGGATAGATAAAATTGTATCAAATAATTAACCATTAAAAACCTCTTGTAGGGATCATGCGCCATCTTGTGTCTAAGAACTACAACTCCCAGCCATCTTCCGCGTTGACCTACGTCACGCCTGGGCGGGATCACTTACATCACATCTTCCATCATACCATAAGATACTTGGAAGACTCCATTTTCGCTATCTCTGGCGTCTGAACTCAGCGAGGAACAGACCATAAAGAGACACTCGCTATCGGACCATCCGAAACCACGCTTCAGCGCGTTTCCCTTTTGTTTACCCTTGATCACAGTAGACTCTGGAAACACTCAATCTTTAACTCAAGCGAGTTATAAACCGGTTTTCAATTATTCTTTTAAGTACGTACGAAAACTGCAAGCAAAAGGCAGTTTTTCTTTGTTTTTCATCTGCTCAGGAAGTGGCTGGACCCTCCTGAACACGTGCATGTGTTTTGATCAGAGTTTTCCTTCCTGCGGGCTATGAAGCGCTCTCCAAGGACCTCTGAAACCCACATAAGTTTTTCCACTCTCCTGTGAACTCCAAGCTCCGAGAAAACTCTGCTTTCTTCAAAAGGTGAGATTTTGAAGTAACACTGGCATTGGGCAAAAAGGCTAGTTTTTAGGAATTAGTTTATTTACTTAGTGTGAATTTACACTCAGAGGTTGTTTAAGTGCGCACACTGATTTTAATTTTCTATCATTTGTTATTGTTGTTTTCAATTGTTTAATCAATAAGTTTTTGCATGTTCTCTCTCTCTTTTAACATTTTAATTTCATCACTCACCCATATTTTGACCTCATTAAGATTTCAGTAAATTGAATAACACTATAAAGCTAGGGGGTTAGCTGTTTGGAAAGTCTTTGTCTCCAAGGAAGGCTTTAACACGTGTTCACAGGCCTAAACAGGCCCGGACCACATGCTTAGCTAGCAAAGCAGAGCTAACTCTTTGTTCTGTAAGGGGACATGTGGTAGCCCTTCCCCCTTCTTTGTTCTTTACCAAGAGGTCCTTATCTCAACTTTAGATAATATCCTAAGTCCTGATTCAATTAAACCTTTATAGCAAATTCTCCTGTGCCTACATTCAAAGCCATATATGTACCACAGATGACCGTTTTTAATGTATTTTAATTGTTACCTTTTAGCTTTTAACACACGTGGCATACTAGGCCTGAAAAGCACATGGTAGCTAGCTTTTCTTTGTCTAGTTAGCCTACAAAGCTAATCTTTTGCTCACACATCCACTAGGCCTGAAAAGCACATGGTAGCTAGCTTTTCTTTGTCTAGTTAGCCTACAAAGCTAATCACTTGGCTACACACATGATAGCTAGCATTCCTTTGTCTAGTTAGCCTACAAAGCTAATCCTTTGCTTATACACACACACACACACACACACACGCACTCTATAGAAAATTTCATTCTGCTGCTGTTCAATTTTCTTTTTTTTCTATTTTTATTTTTTTTATCTTTGTTATAATAAACTCCCTTATTATTGAAATTGTGTTGTTTGTCTGCTGTTCCGATACTTTTGAAGCTGCCCACATCGCAAAAGAACTATTAAGGTGTATATGAATATTGGCTGCAGCTTGGTAAGTGATCAAAATTCTGAGTTATATCAAATACTGGTATGATTCACTAAATGATTCACTAAATGATTCATTTGAATGATTCATTTGAATGATTCACTTCAAACGATTCAATGAGACTGATTCCATGGTATGATTCACTTCAGATGAGTCAAATTAAACGATTCAAAGGGGATTGAATCAATTTAATTACGAAAGATTGATCACGTAACACCAACCTACATACACATAAGCATAATTACACCTACACTCTGTTCTGAGTTTTGTTAAAACTTTGAACAATTGTACATTCAAATTGTAACCACCTGGCATTGGCAACCCATTTTAAGAGAAAATATCTCTGGATGAGCATTTGCTGTATATATTGAAATATTTTTACATTAAAAAAATATACTTAATAATGAACAAGTACCATATCCCAGGCAAGTTCAGGAACCTCATTCTGGATTATTATGATATCTTCAGTCTGAGAGTCTTTGCTGCTTCTACAACCTCAGAATAGCATAAGTTCAAGAAAGGAATCGTTATTGGGTGTACTATTTCAGTGATCCTTTTCACACTTGCCATGAATATGCTGGTGAAGTCTACTGAGGTTTGGTGCAGAGAACCCCTCAGCAAGGCTGGCATCCAACAGCTACCCATCAGAGCCTTTGGCTGGATGACCTGACTGACAACAATATCTGCAAGTGGGTCCTGAAGGGCCTTGAGGACCTGATCAACTGGGCTCACATGAGCTTCAAGCCAGCATCCCTGTTGCTGAAGAAAGGTAAGGTCATTGACAAGTTCTGCTTCACACTTGGCAGCACCCAGATACCATCCATCACTGAGATACCAGTGAAAAGCCTGTGAAAAGGTGTTTGAGTGCAGCCTGAGAGACACAGCATCCACCTGAGTAACCAACCAAGACCTGGAAGTCTGGCTAGCTGTGGTGGACAAGTCAGGCACACCAGGCAAATTTAAGACCTGGATATGCCAACATGGTATCCTCCTATGGATTCTCTGGCCATCTTGGTCTATGAGGTCCTGATCTCCACCACCAAGGGCTTTTGAGAGAAGTCTCAGCAGGTTCCTACAGAAGTGGCTGAAAGTACTTCTTTGAGTAGCAGCACTACACCTCGCAATGACAGAACACAGGAGGTCACTGATCTAAGATCAGCAGCAGTTGAGGAGGATTGAGTCAGCTGGATGGTTGGAATGAGGCAGCAGGCAGCCTGGATGAGATGGGAGCACAGTCTCCCCATCAAATAGAATTCTTAATCCCAGCTGTTTACAACATTCTACCAAGCCCATCCATCTTATGTTGGGAGAAGGTGGAATCACCAGCTTGCCCTCTGTGCCTGAAAAGAGGGATCGTGGTACACATCCTCAGTGGTTGCTCCATAGTCCTGGGTGACGGATGCTATTGCTGGTACCATGACCAAGTCCTGAAGTCCATAGTGGACACCATCTGCAGTGTGATTAGCCACAGAAAGTGCCTCTACCCAGTGAAGAAGGCATTACTTTTGTCAGGGCTAGGGATAAGCTGAGATCAGCTGCCAGGACCACCTCCTCTGGCCTGCTAGCAATGACATAAGCACAAATCATCCTGGGGAAGTGACTGAAGTTCCCAGAAAATGCTGAAACAACAATGCTAAAGCCAGACATAGTGCAGATCTCAGAAGTCTCCAAGTAGACCATTCTCTTAGAACTCACCAGTCCCTGGGAGGACTGCATTGAGAAGGCCAACAAGAGGAAGAGTGTAAATGTGCCAAGTTAGTGGAAGAATGTCAAAGCAATGTGGCGAGTGAGGTGTAAGCCCATTAAGGTGGGATGTGGAATAGTTACAGGCCAATCATTCTGTAAGGCCTACAACGTGCTGGGCATCCCAGGGGCCAGTACGTGTAGGGCTATCAAACGCACCAAGGCAACAGAAGTTGCTTCAAGGTAGCTGTGGATCAGTGAGCCAAAGGTGTCGTACAGTGGTGCTTGAAAGTTTGTGAACCCTTTAGAATTTTCTATATTTCTGCATAAATATGACCTTAAACATCATCAGATTTTCACACAAGTCCTAAAAGTAGATAAAGAGAACCCAGTTAAACAAACGAGACAAAAATATTATACATGGTCATTTATTTCTTGAGGAAAATGATCCAATATTACATATCTGTGAGTGGCAAAAGTATGTGAACCTCTAGGATTAGCAGTTAATTTGAAGGTGAAATTAAAGTCAGACGTTTTCAATCAATGGGATGACAATCAGGTGTGAGTGGGCACCCTGTTTTATTTAAAGAACAGGGATCTATCAAAGTCTGATCTTCACAACACATGTTTGTGGAAGTGTATCATGGCATGAACAAAGGAGATTTCTGAGGACCTTAGAAAAAATGTTGTTGATGCTCATCAGGCTGGAAAAGGTTACAAAACCATCTCTAAAGAGTTTGGACTCCACCAATCCACAGTCAGACAGATTGTGTACAAATGGAGGAAATTCAAGACCATTGTTACCCTCCCCAGGAGTGGTTGACCAACAAAGATCACTCCAAGAGCAAGGCGTGTAATAGTCTGTGAAGTCCCAAAGGACCCCAGGGTAACTTCTAAGCAACTGAAGGCCTCTCTCACATTGGCTAATGTTCATGAGTCCACCATCAGGAGAACACTGAACAACAGTGGTGTGCATGGCAGGGTTACAAGGAGAAAGCCACTGCTCTCCAGAAAGAATATTGCTGCTTGTCTGCAGTTTGCTAAAGATCATGTGGACAAGCCAGAAGGCTACTGGAAAAATGTTTTGTGGATGGATGAGACCAAAATAGAACTTTTTTGGTTTAAATGAGAAGCATGATGTTTGGAGAAAGGAAAACACTGCATTCCAGCATAAGAACCTTATCCCATCTGTGAGACATGGTGGTGGTAGTATCATGGTTTGGGCCTGTTTTGCTGCATCTGGGCCAGGACGGCTTGTCCTCATTGATGGAACAATGAATTCTGAATTATACCAGCGAATTCTGAAGGAAAATGTCAGGACATCTGTCCATGAACTGAATCTCAAGAGAAGGTGGGTCATGCAGCAAGACAACGACCCTCAGCACACAAGTCGTTCTACCAAAGAATGGTTAAAATTAATGTTTTGGAATGGCAAAGTCAAAGTCCTGACCTTAATCCAATCGAAATGTTGTGACCTGAAGCGAGCAGTTCATGTGAGGAAACCCACCAACATCCCAGAGTTGAAGCTGTTCTGTACGGAGGAATGGGCTAAAATTCCTCCAAGCCGGTGTGCAGGACTGATCAACAGTTACCGCAAACGTTTAGTTGCAGTTATTGCTGCACAAGGGGGTCACACCAGATACTGAAAACAAAGGTTCACATACTTTTGCCACTCACAGATATGTAATATTGGATCATTTTCCTCAATAAATAAATGGCCAAGTATAATATTTTTGTCTCATTTGTTTAACTGGGTTCTCTTTATCTACTTTTAGGACTTGTGTGAAAATCTGATGATGTTTTAGGTCATATTTATGCAGAAATATAGAGAATTCTAAAGGGTTCACAAACTTTCAAGCACCATTGTACAACCCCAATTCCAAAAAAGTTGGGACTAAGTACAAATTGTAAATAAAAGCGGAATGCAATAATTTACAAATCTCAAAAGCTGATATTGTTTTCACAATAGAACATAGACAACATATCAAATGTCGAAAGTGAGACATTTTGAAATTTCATGCCGAATATTGGCTCATTTGAAATTTCATGACAGCAACACATCTCAAAAAGTTGGGACAGGGCCAATAAGAGGCTGGAAAACTTAAAGGTACAAAAAAGGAACAGCTGGAGGACCAAATTGCAACTCATTAGGTCATTTGGCAATAGGTCATTAACATGACTGGGTATAAAAAGAGCATCTTGGAGTGTCAGCGGCTCTCAGAAGTAAAGATGGGAAGAGGATCACCAATCCCCCTAATTCTGCGCCGACAAATAGTGGAGCAATATCAGAAAGGAGTTTGACAGTGGCGGCACGGTGGTGTAGTGGTTAGCGCTGTCGCCTCACAGCAAGAAGGTCCTGGGTTCGAGCCCCGGGGCTGGCGAGGGCCTTTCTGTGTGGAGTTTGCATGTTCTCCCCGTGTCCGCGTGGGTTTCCTCCAGGTGCTCCGGTTTCCCCCACAGTCCAAAGACATGCAGGTTAGGTTGACTGGTGACTCTAAATTGAGCGTAGGTGTGAATGTGAGTGTGAATGGTTGTCTGTGTCTATGTGTCAGCCCTGCGATGACCTGGCGACTTGTCCAGGGTGTACCCCGCCTTTCGCCTGTAGTCAGCTGGGATAGGCTCCAGCTTGCCTGCGACCCTGTAGAAGGATAAAGCGGCTACAGATAATGAGATGAGTTTGACAGTGTAAAATTGGAAAGAGTTTGAACATATCATCATCTACAGTGCATAATATCATCAAAAGATTCAGAGAATCTGGAAGAATCTCTGTGCGTAAGGGTCAAGGCCGGAAAACCATACTTGGTGCCTGTGATCTTCGGGCCCTTAGACGGCACTGCATCACATACAGGCATGCTTCTGTATTGGAAATCACAAAATGGGCTCAGGAATATTTCCAGAGAACATTATCTGTGAACACAATTCACCGTGCCATCCGCCGTTGCCAGCTAAAACTCTATAGTTCAAAGAAGAAGCCGTATCTAAACATGATCCAGAAACGCAGACGTCTTCTCTGGGCCAAGGCTCATTTAAAATGGACTGTGGCAAAGTGGAAAACTGTTCTGTGGTCAGACGAATCAAAATTTGAAGTTCTTTATGGAAATCAGGGACGCCGTGTCATTCGGACTAAAGAGGAGAAGGACGACCCAAGTTGTTATCAGCGCTCAGTTCAGAAGCCTGCATCTCTGATGGTATGGGGTTGCATTAGTGCATGTGGCATGAGCAGCTTACACATCTGGAAAGACACCATCAATGCTGAAAGGTATATCCAGGTTCTAGAGCAACATATGCTCCTATCCAGACGACGTCTCTTTCAGGGAAGACCTTGCATTTTCCAACATGACAATGCCAAATCACATACTGCATCAATTACAGCATCATGGCTGCGTAGAAGAAGGGTCCGGGTACTGAACTGGCCAGCCTGCAGTCCAGATCTTTCACCCATAGAAAACATTTGGCGCATCATAAAGCAGAAGATACGACAAAAAAGACCTAAGACAGTTGAGCAACTAGAATCCTACATTAGACAAGAATGGGTTAACATTCCTATCCCTAAACTTAAGCAACTTGTCTCCTCAGTCCCCAGATGTTTACAGACTGTTGTAAAGAGAAAAGGGGATGTCTCACAGTGGGAAACATGGCCTTGTCCCAACTTTTTTGAGATGTGTTCTTGTCATGAAATTTTAAATCACCTAATTTTTCTCTTTAAATGATACATTTTCTCAGTTTAAACATTTGATATGTCATCTATGTTCTATTCCGAATAAAATATGGAATTTTGAAACTTCCACATCATTGCATTCCCTTTTTATTTACAATTTGTACTTTGTCCCAACTTTTTTGGAATAGGGGTTGTAGTTCTACCGGAATGCAAGCCCTGGGTTGCCTGGGTGAGGGTGTCCGATTGCTGAAAGAGCCAAAACACCTAATGACCCCACAAAACATCACAATGTATTCAGGTGCATAACAAGATGAGGCATGTTAAAAAGTTTTTTTTTAATAATTACTTGTAATCATTTTTGCATATTGTTTTGAAGAGTGCTTATAATTTTGAACTTAAGAGTGTGTGCTTATTTCAGTTTCCTATAAACCTCATTGTACTCTGTGTGTGTTCTTTAAACACTGCTTTAAAATCTCCCTTCACTGAGTCATAGGCATGATCTCTTCCTGTTTACTGTCCATACATACCAAGTCACAACATTCTGTCCACATGCAACACACACACTTATTTTAATTTTTAAAATGTAAAATTAATGTTATTATATTAAATAGAAAAATCAATGTAATTTTTAAATGCAGTATTATTAAAATACCACAATGTTAAATTATTTTTAATTTAAAAAAAAGTTAAGTTTTGTTTTGGTAATAATTAAATTTATTGCAATCCTTATCAACAAAATTTGAACATAATTAAGCAAAATAAATAAAAAACATTGTAATTTAATGAAAGTTATTATAATTGTCAGAAAAGGCAGGCACTTACAGAAGCTGTCTCAGGGGAGAGTGGGTGCATTACAAACTGGTGGACAAATCCAAATCGTAATCAATATGAAGCAAGGGGTCAAGCAAGGCACAGTCAGAATGTCATAGGTAGAGCATATAATCATAGTCAGAAACAAATGGAATAAAGGTCAGCATCAAGGTAAGCCAGTATGGGAAACAAAAGCTTGGTGTAGTCACACACTGAGTGATACTTCGCTCTGAGTGCATGGGAGGAAAGTTCTTGAGTACTTTTTTGGTGATTGAGGGAAATGAGGAGCAGGTACAGCAGTAATCAGAATTCCAGAGAGGGAGGGCAGTGTGGTGTTTGGAAGTTGTAGTCCATGGTGGCCATGTTGGAGGCTGCCCCAATCTCTGCTCATTAGCACTGTGTGTAACAGAACACAACCCACCCACCCACCCACCCCGGAGGCACTCACTCTGAGAGCGTTTCCTTTCTTGGGACACACTCAGTTCTGTGGTGCTGCTTTCTCTGGGTGTCTGGCATGAAATTACTGGGTGAGTAGCAGGTCCAGGATATCCTTTGCTTGGACCCAGCTGTGTTCCTCAGGTCTGTAACTCTATCAATCAGGTACTCAAGATTACCAGGTCATCAAGATTACTCTGCCTTTGGCAGAAGTTGAGGATCTTGTCCTTCCAAGTTGAGTGGTGCTGGACATGCTGAGATTAGGGTGCTTGTTGCTAATGGACCTGGGATGGCTGGTTTTAGGCATGATTCATGAAAGGTGGGTGACAGGTGGCAGTGTTGTGGAAGCTCCAGTTTGTATGATACTGTGTTCACTTGTCAAAGAACCTTGAAGGGGCTGATGTACCTGGCACTGAGCTTTCTGCAGGTGTTGGGGTCCTGTCTGTCCTTGGTGGAGACCCAGACTCTATCACCCAGGACATATACTGAAGTCTCTCCTCTGTGTTTATCTGCAAGGTGTTTGTATTTTCATGCTACTCGTTCTTGGCATTGGTGGACACTCTCCCATACCTGTTCACTTCATTGGAACCAAGTATGGACAGTTGGAATATGTGTGGGAGAGCTATCCCAGGGGAATAGCAGAGGCTGGTATCCTAGTACACATTGGAACTGTGCATGTGAGTTGCATGGCTGAATGTTTGAGTGAGTTCTGTGCATACTCGGCCCATGGGAGAAACTGAGACCAGTCCTTAGGGTTCTCTTGACAGAATACCCATAAAAAGCATCCTATTTCTTGGTTCACCTGCTCTCCCTGGCCATTGGATTGCAGGTGATGTCCTGAGGTTAGGCTTACCAATACTCCAGTTTGTCCATGAATTTGGACCATAACCTGGATGTGAATTGGGGGTCCCAATTGCTAACTATGTCTTCTGGAATGCCAAAATACCAGAATACTTGAGAAAAGATCAGTTCTGCTGTTTCAAATGCTGCAGGTAAGTCAGGCAACGGGATGAGTCTAAAGGATTTGGAGAACCAGTCAATGATTACCATGATGGTTGTGTGGTTTGGGCAGACCTGTGATTACATTACATTACAGGCAAATGGCAGACACTCTTAACCAGAGTGTACAACAGACCCAGAGCAGCCTGGGGAGCAATTGGTGGTTAGGTGCCTTGCTCAAGTCATTCCTGCTGGTCCAGGGAATCAAACCAGCAACATTTTGATCACAAAGCTGATTTGTAAAAAGTAAAGTAAAAGTAAAGTAACTTTATTGGTCTCCCTAGGGAGATTTGCTATTCATTAGGCCATGATTTCCCCCAAGAAGTGATGGTCAACTGCCAGGTGGGACCAAGGGTGTTGGGGCGTGGGGCGTGGCATGAGTTTGCCTGCCGAAGGGGTCCAGAGTACCTTGGCTTGGGCACATGTAGAGTAAGAGGAGATGAATTGATTAATGTATGTGAGTATGTTCTCCCACTAGTACTTTGTCCTGAGTAGCTGATATGTGCGATGGCTGTTTGGGTGTCCTGTGGCTGGTGAGGAGTGTGCCCAGGTGATGAGGTGGCCTTGGAATCATGGCAGAACAAACCTTAAATCAGGGGGGTAGGCTTCCAGAAGCAGAGCTGGGCTCATGCCAATTCCTTGTCTATATCCCAAGTGAGGGCATTGATGAAACACTTGGGGGTAGAATGGGTGTGGTTTCTTGGATAATGGTGGTGGGGGAGTGTATCCTGAACAGGGTACACTTAGGGTACACCTTCCTTAGTGTTCTTGGAACTGGGTCAGTATGCAATGTTAAATTGGAACCAGGTGAAAAAGAGAGCCCAGTGTGCCTGATGGGGGTTCAGTTGTTTAGGTATTTGACTTGAGGTATTCGAGGTTTTTGTGATCTATGTATGATGAATAGAAGTCAGAAACAAATGGAATAAAGGTCAGAACCAAGGTAAATCAGTACAGGAAACAATGGCTTGGTCAGGTAGCCACACAGTAAGCAATACTTTGCATTGACTGCATGGAAGGAAAGTTTTGAAGTACTCTTTTGGTGATTGAGGAAGACAAGGAGCAGGTGCGACAGTAATCAGAATTCTGGAGAAGGAGACCATTGTGGTGTTTGGGAGTTGTAGTCTGTGGCGGCCATGTTTGAAGGCTGCCAAAAACTCTGGTCATGAGCACTATGTGATAATAATGAACAAAAATGAATATAATGAAAATAAAACAGCAATACAATAACATTTGAACATTTTTCTCAGGATTAAAAATGTAATTTCTTGTGAAGTGTGTGTGTGTGTGTGTGTGTGTGTGTATATATATATATATATATATATATATATATATATATATATATATATATATATATATATATACACTACCGTTCAAAAGTTTGGGGTCACTTTGAAATGTCCTTATTTTTGAAAGAAAAGCACTGTTCTTTTCAATGAAGATCACTTTAAACTAATCAGAAATCCACTCTATACATTGCTAATGTGGTAAATGACTATTCTAGCTGCAAATGTCTGGTTTTTGGTGCAATATCTCCATAGGTGTATAGAGGCCCATTTCCAGCAACTCTCACTCCAGTGTTCTAATGGTACAATGTGTTTGCTCATTGCCTCAGAAGGCTAATGGATGATTAGAAAACCCTTGTACAATCATGTTAGCACAGCTGAAAACAGTTGAGCTCTTTAGAGAAGCTATAAAACTGACCTTCCTTTGAGCAGATTGAGTTTCTGGAGCATCACATTTGTGGGGTCGATTAAATGCTCAAAATGGCCAGAAAAATGTCTCGACTATATTTTCTATTCATTTTACAACTTATGGTGGGAAATAAAAGTGTGACTTTTCATGGAAAACACAAAATTGTCTGGGTGACCCCAAACAAAATATATATATATATTTTTTTTCAGACACATGTTTGGTGTCTGAATTTACTTCACTAAGGTAGCTAACAATTAATTGACTCCAACAGCCTCCAGTTTAGCATCATCAGTAAACCTCTTACATGATTTATCACTGGGGCTGATTAACTTCTACTCAGAACTAAGAAAGAAATTTGTTTAAATATCACACCCACAACCTCCTCCTCCTACACACACACACACATACACACACACACACACACACACACAGAAAGTCCCTGTCCCTTTGCCCCATGTCCCTGTGCAGCTCTCAGACATCCCCCACTACACCCACAAAGGTCACATCCACAAACATCTCTCACACACACCCACGTTTCCTAGAACTGGAGCTCACGTTCCCGTGTGTGTGTGTGTGCGTGTGTGTGTGTGAGATCATGGTGGGAAATGCAGCATGGAGATATTTCCTACAGACATCATGTAATCAAGTACACAGGGGTTCGGAGAATCAGCAAGAGTTAATGGGAGTTAGCATGCACTAAATACAGCCACGGGAAAGTTGTGTGAGATAAATGAGGCGGGAAATCGAGGTGGGAGGGATTTTTGTGAGGCCGAGTGAAGTTTTGGAAGCATTTTGTGTTTTTATTTTGTCTTCTTTTTTTGGCCGTATGTGTAGCAGACATTTTACAGTTGTGAATTTTATTAATTCATTGTAAAAGTCATCATCTTCATGTTTTTCAGCTTAGCTAGTGTTCACAATCAGGGTTACTGTGTATTAAAGTGCAGTTTGTGAATAAACAAGGGCTGGAAGAAGGTCTTGGGGCAACAAAAGCACTCATTCGTAGTTCATTACTGGTTCATTACCATTACGAATAGTGTGTGTGTGTGTGTGTGTGTGGATGTGTGTGTGTGTGTGTGTATATATATATATATATATATATATATATAATAAAGAAGTAAAGGGGGTTGATGTGTTTATATGAAGGGATTTGCCAGTCTTTCACAAATGAACATTACAAAACACAAAGCCTTTAATTATATCGACTGTGTGCTGAGCGAACCATCTTACCAGGACAGTGCAGTACAAGTGTTTGTGCATTCTAAAGAACTCATGACACTGCAACGTGAACATGCTCTATGTCTCTAGAAATGTAATTTATAGCAATAAGGAATCTAACATACAGTTGCGGTCAGAAGTTTACATACAGGGACATTAATGTCATGGCAATGTTGGGCTTTCAGTGATTTCTCTGAACTGTTCTTTTTCTGGGGCAAAATGATTATAACTCCCTGTGATGACCTGGCGACTTGTCCAGGGTGAACCCCGCCTTTCGCCCGTAGTCAGCTGGGATAGGCTCCAGCTTGCCTGCGACCCTGTAGAACAGGATAAAGCGGCTACAGATAATGAGATGAGATGAGATGATTACAACACACACCTTTAATAGAAAAAAAAACCCAAGATTATTTTGGGTTTTTTGAAATCAACACTGGGTCAAAAGTATCCAACTCCCATTCCAAAAATGTTGGGACACTGTGTAAAATGTAAATAGGGTTATACATACAGCCACATAATATTTGGTTAAATGTCAAGTTTCAAGTTTATTTGTATAGCACTTTTAACAATAAACATTGTCACAAAGCAGCTTTACAGAATTTGAACGACTTAAAACATGAGCTAATTTTATCCCTAATTTATCCCCAATGAGCAAGCCTGTGGCGACGGTGGCTAGGAAAACTCCCTCAGACGACATGAGGAAGAAACCTCGAGAGGTTCCTCAAAAGGGAACCCATCCTCATTTGGGCAACAACAGACAGCAGAATTATAACATTAACAGTTTTAACATGAAGTCAGTTTCGTTGATGTTGTAACTCTTCATTGATGGAAACTTGAGTGCAAAACTGTTCATGATAACTGCAGTCCTAAAGTTAGCAAGTCAACTGTAGTCCTCAGCCATAAAAGCATTACTGTAAGTGTCCAGAGCGTCCTCCAGGTATGACTTTCAACTGTCCTCATGGGGCCGTCCTCCACAGGAGCTATGTGATGAGACTCCAACTAGACATAGGGCACCAGGATGGATCAGGCAGGTCCGAGGAGCAGAAGAGGTTCAGCATCTCGATCCCAGGACCAACATGTAACTCAGAGGGACAGATTGGGGGGGGAGGGAGAGAAAACACAGGTTGTTAGGTATGCCCAATGTCACCTGAATAAGTAGGAACAGTATACATATTGCACTGAGTACAAGCAGGGACTCTGGCAACTAACTATGACAGCATAACTAAAAGGAGAGAGCCAGAAGGTAACACAGGCATGAGGGAGCCCTGGGACATAAAGCAGCAGCCACTACACCATCAACAAACTCAAGTGAGCAAGCGAGTGGGGACTGACAGCATCCATACATCCCAGTTTACCAAAACACTCTGTCTGAGGACCCTCCAGATCTACACCTTTACCTCATAAACACCATTAACAAAAGGCTTGACTAAACAGATATGTTTTCAGCTGAGACTTAAACACTGAGACTGTGTCTGATTCCCGAACACTACTTGGAAGGCTGTTCCATAAGTATGGGGCTTTGTAAGAAAAAAGCATCACTCTGGCCAATGTATGCTCGCTGGACAACAAGCTGGATTATGTCCACCTGCTCCGCTCATCTTTTAAGTCTGTGAGTGAGTGCTGTGTCCTTGTGTTTGTGGAAACATGGCTTAACGACAGCGTCCCAGACTGTGCCATTCAGCTAGCCCGGCTAACATGCTACTGGTCAGACAAAGTGCTAGTCGAGGGGGGTAAGACTTACGGCGGAGGACTCTGTGTTTACGTCAGTGATGCCTGGTGCCGTGATGCTGTCATGGTCTGCAAACACTGCTCACCACTGGTGGAGTTTATAATTATTAAGTGCCTGCCATTCTATCTGCCGAGGGAATTTACAGCCATATTGCTGGTAGCATTATACATCCCTCCCGGCTCCAATAACAACAGGAGTGAAGCACTGAATGAACTCTATCAGCACATCAGTGAGCAGCAGACAGCCCACCCAGATGCTTTCCTCATCCTGGCTGGGGATTTCAACCATGCAAACCCCAAGAGTGTGTTTCCAAAACTCTATGGACATATCAACTTTCCCACACGTGGAAACAATACTCTGGACAATGTTTACACCATGCATAAAGTCGCCTACAAAGCCCTACTCCTCCCCCACCTTGGGGCCTCAGATCACTCCACTGTTATGCTAATGCCAGCATACAGGCCGCTGGTTAAAGTCACCAAACCAGCTACAAAACAGATACGTGTGTGGCCAGAGGGGTCCTCAGAGGCACTCCAGGACTGTTTTTCCACCACTGACTGGAGCATGTTCAGACAGGCGGCCACCTACAACAACTCGACTGTGTTGACACAACTGTGGTGGGTCTCATCAACAATGGCGATGAGACAATCTACAGGAGTGAGGTGAGCTGCTTGGCCATGTGGTGCAAAGACAACAATCTCTGTCTGAACGTGGAGAAGATGAAGGAGATTGTTGTGGACTTCAGGAGAGAGCACACCCAGCATGCTCCACTATCTATTGATGGTGCTGCAGTGGAGAGGGTGAGTTCTGAAGTGAGGTCATAGTTCTGAAACTATGACCTCAGAACAGGCCTAGTTAATTTCTGACAATCCAGAGCCAAGGCCAGGGAGCAGACGAACAGGCTAAATCGACTGTCTGATAGCTGCACAGAGTCGTCACTCAGGGTCCACTACATCGAGACTGTGTCTGTTCCTTGAGCTCAACAAAAAGGTAGAAATATTCAGAGAGTTTGTTCCAGTAACCTAATCAATATAAAATTAGATCATACTGACTGTACAGCTGCTGCCAGCACCTTTGATCTAAAGGTGGGGCTATTAAATATTAGATCTCTTGCATCTAAAGCGCTAATGGTTAATGAACTCATTACTGATCAGGAGAATAAATGTCCCTTAGCAAGTTTCTCCTTGACCAGATGCTTTTGTTCGCCATCACCAAGCTTCTGTCAGAATTCTGGTTGGATATTTGTCCTCTCTTCTTGCTAGAATTGATAGAGTTAATTGTGTGTGTTTCCTGGAACAGACCTGACTTTTAAACACAGCCCACATATTTCTGACAAGGTTGAGCTCAGGACTTGCTTTAAGCTGAATGTTCTCCTGCTTTATCCTCCACAACCAGCTCTGATATGTGTTTGGGGTCACTTTCCTGTTGGAACACACAACTATTTTCAAGTTCCTGATGGTTTGAAGTTCTGTTGAAGAATTCTGAGGTTCTTCATGAGTACATCCACTTTGTGCAATGCATCAGTTCCACTGGCAATGAAACAGCCCCAGAGCCTGATGCTACCACCACCATGCTGAATAGTTAGTACAGTGTTCCTCTGTACCTCTGGTCATTGTGGATAAATGACTCAGTTTCTGTCTCATTTGACCATAAATCTTTCCTCCAGAAGTTTTTTTTTCTCTCTCCATGTGGTCAGCTGGAAGCTTTACTCAAGTCTGAAGGTGTATATTTTGGAGCAGGGGCTTCTTTCTTTGAGGGCAGTCTCTCAGTCCATGGTGATGTAAAACTCTTCTGACTGTAGACAGTAACACTGGTGTTACAGAAGCTTCCAGTTCATGAAAAGTCTGTGCCTTGGTGGTTCCTCAGTTGTTCCTGACCATCTGAACCAATTTTCTCTCAGCAGAGGAGGACAATGTGGGTCTTGTTCCAGCAAAGTGGCTTTGCCTCCCAGTTGTACTTACATCCAGTTATTTGAACTGATGATCTTGGAATCTGCAATTGTTTCAAAACAGCTCCAAGAGACATTACTGAATATGTGATCCTCCTCCTCGATGATTCTCTTTCTCAGATCTGCACTGAGCTCCTTGGTCTTTCCCATTGTATTGTGTGTTGGTCAGTCCAATGAGTGTCAAACAAACCCTTTTTATATGGTGCCAAGAGAAGCTCCCAGCTGCAGTCAATCATCATCACTAACAAGAAGTTCAGAGGCCTATATCTGGAGACTATACACATTTTTTTATGCAAGTGAATGAGCTGTTACTATAAAGCGTACACTCACCGACCATGTTATTGGGAACACCCATCCACCTGCTGTTCTGTTCTCTGCAGTTCTCTAATCAGCCGATCCCTCGACAGCAGAACAATGCATCAACTCATGCAGATACAAATCAAGAGCTTCAGTTAATGTTCACAATGTTCAAACATCAGAACGGGAAACATTGTGATCTCACAGTGTGACTTTCTCTCACTGTGGTATGGGTGTTGGTTTGAGCCAGATGGACTGGTTTGAGTATTTCAGAAACTGCTGATCTCCTGGGGTTTTCACACACAACAGTCTCTAGAGTTTACACAGAATAATGACAAAAAAAACATCAAGTGAGTGAGTGACAGCTCTGTGGGTGGAAACAAATGCTTTTTTAATAAGAGAGGGTCAGAGGGGAATGGACAGATTGGTTTGAGCTGCCTGGAAGGATATAGTAACTGATATAGTCACTCTTGACAACCATGGTGAGCAGAAAAGCATCTCAGTATACAAGAGCAAAAGAACACATTGAGTTCCACTCCTGCAGCCAAAAACAGGGATCTTAGAATCAACAACAAGTTCCTATTAAAGTGGCCGGGGAGTGTGTAAGAACGAGGGCATTAATATAAACCTGTGATTTGCAGCTGCACTACTGTCAGAGCTGCTGTTCTAGAGAATTAATCAATGCCTCCTGATCAATCACACTCCAAACTTCAACTTCGCTGTGGTAGAAATGAAATGTCATTTATAGCTATAAAAGAAATGTAATATGCCTGAGGATTCACCGATGTTCTTTCATTAGGACAATTAAGACAAAAATTATCAGCTGATGTTAATAATGGGAAAAATTAAAAATAGCATCACTTTATTGGTGACATCATCCAGTAAAACACCTTCAAGAATGCTGAGGTCATTGTGTAGATGCAGTTATTATTGTTACTCTCTTTATTAAAACAGTTTAGGATTTATTTTGGATGTTGTGCGTCATTGCTATGGAATCCATAAATCATCCCCTCTGTGCTCTCCCTCCTCACTTCCTCTCCTCCTCTCCTGAGTCTTCAGCTGCATCCCTGAATGACGACATTGGAGTTACCACAGAGAGAGAGAGAGAGAGAGAGAGAGCGCACATCAGGAGGGAGAGTTTCAGGCATTCATGCAGAGAAATAAAAAAGTGAGGTTATGAAAGAGATGGTTTGCTTCATTTAGATAAGGTTCAAGCAGCAGGAGGGAGACAGAGACTACAGAGCTTTTACGTCATTGCCATCAGTCCAGACTGGCAGGGACTTTGTGTGTGTGTGAGAGAGAGAGAGCGAGAGAGAGAGAGATCCAAATGCTCTTTCTTTGGATTTGGATGTACATCCTCCAAATTATTCTATATATCAGATGTTCAGCTGCAAAATTATTGGCACCCTTGAATGAAAATAATAATAATATGAGGCAAATAAACTAATTAATTTGGAATTTCCTTTCAGACAACTGAATAAAAACCCCTGAAATATCACTCTCATAAAAACTGATGGGCTTTCTTTCACGTAACAAAAAAATATTGGCACCCCCTAAAACTGTTATTCCCAGGAACTCGATGTTTTTTGTTATGTGAAAAAAAAACCCCATCAGGCCCAGACAACATCCCTGGGTGGGTCCTCAGAGTATGTGCCAATGATCTGGCTGATGTTTTCACTGCTATCTTCAACCTTTCCCTCAGCCAGAGCACTGTTCCCTCCTGCTTCAAGACCACAACCATTGTCCCTCTTCCCAAGAAAAGCCCACCCACCTCCCTGAATGATTACAGGCCGATAGCACTCACTCCAATCATCTCAAAGTGCTTTGAAAGAGTGGTACTGGCCCACATTCAGAGCAGTATACTGGACCCCCTGCAGTATGCCTACAGGCCCAACAGGTCCACCTCAGATGCCATCACTGCTGCCCTCCATTATGCCCTCTCCCACCTGGAAAACAAAAACTCTTACGTCAGGATGCTCTTTGTTGACTACAGCTCTGCCTTCAACATGGTCATCCCCCACAAACTCACACATAAACTGCCCATGTTTGGTTTGCACCCCACCCTCTGTGACTGGCTCCTCAACTTCCTGACTGGCAGGCCCCAGACTGTCAGAATTGATAATAGGACTTCAACCAGTATCATCATAAACATTGGCACCCCACAGGGATGCGTCCTCAGCCCCATCCTCTACACCCTGTTCATCCACAACTGTGTCGCCTCCCACAAGGACAACATCATCCTGAAGTTCACGAACGACACCGCAGTGATAGGACGCATCACTGGCAGAGACAAAACAGCCTACAGGAGGGAGGTGGCCAGTCTGGTGTCATGGTGTGAGGACAACAACCTCACCCTCAACACAGACAAGATGAAGGAGATGATAGTGGACATGAAGAAGGAAAGGAGACCTCATCAGCCACTGTTCATCAAGGAGCTTGAGGTGGAGAGGGTGAGCAGCTTCAAATACCTGGGTGTTCACATCAGTGAGAATCTCACATGGACACTTACAGTAACACCACACAGTTGGTTAGGAAGGCTCAACAGTGACTGTACTTTCTGAGAAGGCTGAGGAAGTTTGGTATGTTGCCCAAGATCCTCAGCAACTTCTACAGCTGCGTGATTGAGAGCATCCTGACCAACTGCATCACTGTGTGGTACGGCAGTGCTACAGCTATGGACAGCAAACACCTGCAGAGGGTGGTGAAGACTGTTGAGAGGATCACCAAAACTCCATTGCCATCTCTGCAGAGCATCTACCACTGCAGAGTCCACAGGAGAGCTGCTTCCATCCTCAAAGACCCCACCCACCCCCAGCACGGACTGTTCACACTTCTACCCTTAGGCCGGAGGTACAGAAGTGTGAAATGTAAGACTGTCAGACTAAAGAACTCTTTCTTTCCCTCCTCCATCAGACTCCTGAACAGTTGACAGGAGTCTATAACCATGGACCACCTCCCTGTAAACTGTCCTTAACTGTGTGGGTGCAATCAGTTAATTATTGATATTAAGTGATCAATCTCGTTAAATCAGTCTCATTAAATTTTGAAGGTTAATAATTAAAATGAATCAATCCCATTGAATCGTTTACTTTGACTCATTTGAATTGAATCATACCATAGAATCAGTCTCATTCAGTGAATCATTTAGTGAATCGTTCAATGAATCGTTTAGTGAATCATTTGGTGAATCATTCAATGAATCGTTTAGTGAATCATTTGGTGAATCGTTCAATGAATCATTTAGTGAATCATACCATTAATCCTGGTGCTTAATAATAAGTTACCAAACAGCTAAATTATGGTACATTTCCAAATTATTAAGATCACTTACCATATAACATTTGCACCCTTTTGAATTCTTCGAGAAGATTGGGGACTTCAGATATTGTTGTTCACACAAATAAACAGTTTGTTTAATAAATGAATTTATTATACAAAGATAAAAAGATAAATCAATAAATCAATATATACAAGCAGTGAGGTGTGTGTGTGTGTGTGTGAGAGAGAGAGAGTGAGTGTGAAGGACTTGACCATGTGTTTAGCCTCGTGTAGCTAACTACACGTGGTGGAGGCCTAGCTTGTTGGTAGCTAAACAAAAGAATGTTATCTAAACAGAACAAAGGATTAGCTCTGTGTTTAGCCTTGTGTTGCTAGTGTGAGTTTGCTAAAGGCCCTATGGCCTAGCTAAAGTGTGTCTGTTAAGCCTGGTGAGGCCTACTGAGCACGTGTTGCTAAAGACAAGGGTATTAGCCGTAGCTAACTAAAAGCTAGCTTGTGGATTTCTAGCTGAGGTGTGGTTTATCAGGCCTGATGGCCTGCTGAGCACATGGTAGGCCTTGATTAGCTTTGTGTTGCTAAGCAGACAAAAGGGAAGCTGTAGCTAACCCACTAGCTCAACCATACTGAATCCACTGAAATCTTAATGACATCAAGATGTATAATAATGAAATTATTATAATGTTAGTAAGAATAAGAGAGAAGCATGCGCAGCCTATCTATTAAACAATTGAGAGAACATAGAACCAAAATAAATCAACACGCTGCGTGTCTAACAGTGTAACAGATAAACCTGGGTTTAAATTCACACTATTTCAAATAAAAGCAAATTCCTAAGACTATCCTAATTATGCCCAAATGCCAAAATCTTACTTAATCCTGCCTTTAGCAAGATATGAAGAACTATTCGCCGGTGTAGTCTCGGGCCTCGCCGTGGGAGCACGTGAGCCGCTCGTGATGGAGGCGTAGAAAACTTTCGGGTCCAGCGGAGCACTTGGCTGGTTCCCGTGGAAAGCAGAGGATTCTTGGTCCGAACCTCAGCGTTCGTGAGGAAAAGTCTCTGATCAGAATCAGATGCACAGCGCTTTTGAGTTAAAAAGGATTCAATCGCTTCTTAACTTTTAACTGCCTGGGCTGCAGTCGTGACGTCACTTCTAATGCAAGTAAACCGGTTGTAACTCAGGTTGAGTTTAAAGATCGCGCGACTCTAGAGTTTACCTTTGCCAAGGGTAAGAAGCAAAATCGCGCTGAGTGATGGATCTTGCAAGAAAGAAGACGTCTTTTTGGGTGGAGAGCGCGCCTCTTTATACATCCAGATTCATCGGAAGCCAGACGTGAGAGAACAAGATGGAAGCGTTGTCCCATTGTTTTATGTTTCCTTGAATGATGACGTAGATGATCCCGCCCACGCGTGACGTAGGTCACACGGAAGTGGACTGGGAATTGTAGTTCTGACACAAGATGGCGGCATGATACCTACAACTGTTTACATCTGTTTACATTTGTTTGCACGTTTGCACATTACTGCCCTTTTTGCTGCTACATCCGATCATTGCCTTATTTTTATATTATACTACCTATTTTGCACTACATTTACCTTTATTTTGTACTATACTGGTTTTTTTGTTTGGTTTTTTGGGTTTTTTTTGTTTTTTTGCTTTTTTTGCTTTTGTTTTGCACTATATTGCCTTTACTTTGTATTATTTCTTCTGCCTATTTATTTATTTATTTGAAATTGGCATTCATGGTGAACAGTAAACTAAGAATTTTATTGTGCAAGAGGACATTTCCTTACTGTGCATATGACAATAAACACTTTGAACTTAAACTTGAACTAATGATCTGACCATGAGGTAAAGCCATAAATGGATGTTACTTACTTACACACACACACACATATCCAAATCAAGGCAAGGCAAGGCAAGTTTATTTATATAGCACATTTCATACACAATGGCAGTTCAATGTGCTTTACAGAAGTAAAAACAAAAACAGTAAACAATAGAGAAATAAAATTACATAAAATAATTTTATCTTTATTCTAAAATAATTAATTAAAAGAATTAAAAGAAAATAATAAGAATTAAACAATAGTAGAAATAAAATATTAAAATGCCAAAAAGAAAAAGGAGAAAAAGAAAAAAAAACTAGCAGAATAAAATAGAATAAAGTTAAAATAAATTTAAAACATGCAGAGAAAAAGATTATAAAAAATGTAAAATATTAATTATT
Organism: Neoarius graeffei; assembly: GCF_027579695.1. Lineage (NCBI taxonomy): Eukaryota > Metazoa > Chordata > Actinopteri > Siluriformes > Ariidae > Neoarius > Neoarius graeffei. The sequence continues at coordinate 93,682,912 of NC_083577.1, forward strand.
TAACAGAAAGCATCTGAAAACAGCTTGGTCTTTAACCTAGATTTGAAGCTGCCAACAGCAGGAGCATTTTTAATGTCCTCTGGCAGTTGGTTCCATAGCTGTACTGCATAGTAGCTAAAAGCTGCTTCACCACACTTTGTTTTAACAACAGGTTTTAATAGTAAATTTTTCTGTTGCGATCTGGTAGATCTGATTGGGTTAGGCCGCTGCAACATATCAGAGAGGTAATTGGGCCCTGTACCATTTAGAGATTTGTACACCAGCAGCAATGCTTTAAAGTCAATTCTGTAGCTTACTGGAAGCCAGTGAAGGGACCTTAGAATTGGAGTAATGTGCTCTGTTCTTTTTGTTCGTGTGAGAACTCTCGCCGCTGCATTTTGAACCAGCTGAAGTCGTTTGATGGTCTTTTTTGGCAGGCCTGTGAAAAGGCCATTGCAGTAATCAACCCTACTAGAGATGAAGGCATGTATTAGTTTTTCCAGATCATGTTTTGACATAAGTCCTCTTAGTTTGGAAATGTTTTTTAGGTGATAAAATGCCGTTTTAGTGATTGCTTTCATGTGACTGTCAAAGTTTAGCTCGCTGTCAATGAAAACACCAAGATTTTTAACCATTTCTTTAGTTTTAATCCCTTTTGTGTCAAGAATAGTGGTAATCCTGAGTCTTTCATCTTTTTTCCAAATAGAATTATTTCTGTTTTATCTGTGTTCAGCTGAAGAAAATTTTGTGACATCCAGCTATTGATTTGATCGATACACTGGTAGAGACATTCAAGGGGGGCATAATCATTTGGTGATAGAGCAAAATAAATTTGGGTATCATCTGCATAGCAGTGATACAAAATTGAATTTTTATTGATAATTTGCCCAAGTGGGAGCATATAAAGGTTGAAAAGTAATGGTCCAAGAATCGACCCCTGGGGGACACCACAGGTCAAGGGCATTGACGTTGAGGAACAATTTCCCAGGGTAACAAAGAAGCTTCTATCTTTTAAGTATGATTTTAACCAATTGATAACTTTACCAGTCAATCCAACCCAGTGTTCAAGTCGATATAGCAGTATGTTGTGATCAACAGTATCAAAAGCTGCACTGAGGTCCAGTAACACCAGGACCGATGTTTTGCCTGCATCAGTATTAAGACGTATGTCATTTATAACTTTAATCAGCGCTGTTTCAGTGCTATGATTGGCACGAAATCCTGACTGAAAATTATCAAAACGGCTGTTTGATATCAAGAAGGCAGTTAATTGATTGAAGACAATTTTTTCCAGGATTTTCCCGATAAATGGTAGATTTGATATTGGCCTGTAATTATTTAACACTGAAGGATCCAGATTATTTTTTTAAGAAGTGGCTTTACAACAGCTTTTTTTAGGGACACAGGAACAACACCAGTCTCCAAGGATGTATTTATAATTTGAAGCACATCTGTAATTATAAGATGAAGAAACAGACTTAAAATCAACACAGACACTACATCAGTCTTCCATCAATCATCTCTGTCTCCAGATTTTAACCTTACAAAAAGTCTGTTATTTTACATGACATCACAGGAAGAGCCTCAGTACTGTTACTCTGTCCAGAGGAAGCTTCACTTGATATTAAAACTAGGGCATATCATTTTATTTTAGAAGGTTTTTTGTTTGTTTGTTTGTTTGTTTGTTTGTTTGCTTGTTTGAAATTCTCTTTTCATCCCAACAGCAATGAATTAATCAAATGTTTTGACAATAAAAATAAAGAAATCATCATCCGAGGCAGTCCCATGTCTGTACAAAGCCCATCCAATCACGTCATTCGGTCTGATTAGATGGCTGACCTGCATGTCTACTCTGCCTGTGCACTCACTGCACATGACCCGAGTCTTCCACAAGCTGAGGCAGATATATTTCAGAGCTATTCCTAAAGCTAGTGCTAGTCGACAGCTGTGAGTACTAACAATAGCCATGTTCATTGTTTACATTCATTATTATAACGTTGGGTTTTCTTACATGTGAATGAGACATGACATAGTTGGATAGGACACTGATGTGCTAAGCTCCTCCCACAATGCTCTCTGTTGTGGACTTGTTCTCCAGCAGTAGTCAGGCAGTGCACGTTCATGTATTTTGGAGGCATGGCTTTAGAGGGAGGGCCGAAGAGAAGAGGTGGGATTTTTTGGTTGCATACTTTCAAATTCTTGCTTACTCTCCAAAATTACCTCCCGTACCTTTAACTGTTGGGGTAACAATAATTTTAAACCCAGTGTTGGAGTTGATTGTGAATGGTAGCAGTGGGTCATCTTGTGTGTGTGTGTGTGTGTGTGTGTGTGTGTGTGTTTTCCCTGGAGGATTCAGTTTATTGTCCTCTGGAGAAGTTTATCTGGAGGAAAACATGAAGAAGTAATGGAAATCGTTGACCTCTGACCTGTAACTCACACTGAGAAGCTTAAATTCACACATCTTACTGATGCCGAACTGATGATCGTTTGTTCATGTGGAAGCTCTGTTTGTGACCAGCCCTACATTACTGCTAGTGAGTGACAAAGCGGCAAGTGACCCTTCATTTTCTACATGCATAAAATTTCATCAGCAAGCAATATTTGAATGGAGATGTTCTCAATTGTATGTAAATTAGGTATAAAGTTGAAAGCAAAGTTCCTCATTCACAACTGGATTTTTGAATAAGCCATTTCACAGCCATCAAAGGTTCAATATCACCATTTTAGACTAAATTACTGTAAGAGTACACCCCAACTTTATTTCCTGAGAAGAATCTCACTTCCAATCATCATCTACAGTCTGATTTTCTCCTAAAAAGTTCATCCAGCCAAAAGAGGGCACTCTGGTTTGAAAATTCCCATAAAAATGCAGATATACTCACTTCATAACTTTAAAAATATGTTTTAAAATGCTTCCAAAGAAAACAAACAGTAATTCTGTAAATTGACACGCACTCATTCACTAAATAGGGTGGCTTCAAAGAGCAGCACTTAGATGAGACGATCCCATTTCTGTTCAACCTTTCATGCTGAGCCTGAGTGATGACAGCAGGATAATAATCATAACAATAATAAAGCTTTTTCTATTCAGTGAGCACCAGCATCGTGCTGCATTACCTAATGTCTGTGATTCAGTGCGAAAGCAGCTCTCAAAAGCAGCTGACGCAAAAGGATTATCAGGAGTTTTGCCCTCAGAGCAGGGCCAGAGTAATTGGGTTAGGCTGCTATTGTTCAGTGAGAAATAGACTAGAGTTGTTTGCAGGCTTTTGAGATTTTTCTCTCATTTTTCTCTTGTTCCCACGGATTGTTTTGCCCCATGAACAATCTGTCTCTTTGTGCACTAGTCCTGCATGTTTATTATTATTTTTTTAATCTCACCTTGTCCTCAGCATTTCCTTTTGGATGAAGTTTATTTTTTCAGTTCATTAGATAAAGAGAGATGGAGAATGCATTGTGATTTAATGCTATGCCCTTTTCAACAGCTTGCCCTATGTGTGGCAAAGAAGTATGATGTAGCTGATGATACAGACTTAAAAATGATAAATCCATGAAAGCATGTTCTTTTTGGCTTTCATATACAATCAGGATTGAGCAGGAATGTACAGAAGGTACAACCAAAAGGGTACAGGTTCGATGAGGGTTTAATTTGTAAAACATGAGCTACTGGAACACCAAGTAACAGAGGAACCAGCAAGTGGACAGGGACGGAAAAGATCCCAGAACATCAAACAGGTTGTTATAACATTCCTAGGGAGGCCACAACATATGAGACTCAAGCAGAATTATAAGCCAAAGGTTTATTTTCAGGATGCAATCTCTTCAGGGTCAATAACAGCCCAGAAAATCCTATGAACAAAACAAACAGCTCCAACTGTTTGGGCTGTGCAGTGGTGTAGTGGTTATCAAGTCAAGTCAAGTTTATTTGTATAGTGCTTTTAACAACAGACATTGTCACAAAGCAGCTTTACAGAAAATTAAAGGCTTTCAACATGAGCTAATTTTATTCCTAATTTTATCCCCAATTTATCTTTGATGATCAAGCCAGTGGCAACGGTGGCAACAAAAAACTCCCTCCGATAACATGAGGAAGAAACCTCAAGAGGAACTGGGATCAAAAGGGAACTTGTCCTCATCTGAGTGATAACAATGTGATTATAAACAACTCACTTCTATAGCTGTGTCTTATAGAGTCACAATGTATAAGTGTGAAACCAGGAAAATCATTATAGTTTGACAGGAAGTCTCATTTGTTGAAGTTATAAACTGTTCATTGATGGAAACTTGAGTGCAAAACTGTTCATGACATATACAGTCCTAAAGTTAGTAAGTCAACTGTAGTCTTCAGCCATAAAAGCATTACTGTAAGAGTCCAGAGCATCTTCCAAGTGCGACTTTCAACTGTCCATATGGGGCCATCCTCCACAGGAGCGATGTGATGAGACTCCAGCCAGACACAGGGCACCAGGATGGATCAGGAAGGTTCCGAGGAGCAGAAGTTGTTGGCATCTTACTGGTGTCTCAGGATCAACATGTAACTCAACGGGGGGGGGACACAGGTTGTTAGGTATGCCCAATGTCACCTAATGGTTAAGAACAGGATATATTTTGCACTGAGTGCAAACAGGGATTCTGGCAAAACTAACTATAAGAGCATAACTAAAAGGGGAGAACCAGAAGGTAACACAGGTATGAGGAAGCCCTGGGAAATAAAGAAGCAGCCACGATGCTGTCAACAAACTCAAGTGAGTGAGTGAGTGAGTGGGTGGGTGGGTGGGGGACTGATAGCATCCATACATCCCAGTTTACCAAAACACTCTGTCTGAGGACCCTTCCAGATCTATACCTTTACCTCATAAAACTACAACCCCGATTCCAAAAAAGTTGGGACAAAGTACAAATTGTAAATAAAAAGGGAATGCAATGATGTGGAAGTTTCAAAATTCCATATTTTATTCAGAATAGAACATAGATGACATATCAAATGTTTAAACTGAGAAAATGTATCATTTAAAGAGAAAAATTAGGTGATTTTAAATTTCATGACAACAACACATCTCAAAAAAGTTGGGACAAGGCCATGTTTACCACTGTGAAACATCCCCTTTTCTCTTTACAACAGTCTGTAAACGTCTGGGGACTGAGGAGACAAGTTGCTCAAGTTTAGGGATAGGAATGTTAACCCATTCCTGTCTAATGTAGGATTCTAGTTGCTCAAATGTCTTAGGTCTTTTTTGTCATATCTTCCGTTTTATGATGCGCCAAATGTTTTCTATGGGTGAAAGATCTGGACTGCAGGCTGGCCAGTTCAGTACCCGGACCCTTCTTCTACGCAGCCATGATGCTGTAATTGATGCAGTATGTGGTTTGGCATTGTCATGTTGGAAAATGCAAGGTCTTCCCTGAAAGAGACGTCGTCTGGATGGGAGCATATGTTGCTCTAGAACCTGGATATACCTTTCAGCATTGATGGTGTCTTTCCAGATGTGTAAGCTGCCCATGCCACACGCACTAATGCAACCCCATACCATCAGAGATGCAGGCTTCTGAACTGAGCGCTGATAACAACTTGGGTCGTCCTTCTCCTCTTTAGTCCGAATGACACGGCGTCCCTGATTTCCATAAAGAACTTCAAATTTTGATTTGTCTGACCACAGAACAGTTTTCCACTTTGCCACAGTCCATTTTAAATGAGCCTTGGCCCAGAGAAGACGTCTGCGCTTCTGGATCATGTTTAGATATGGCTTCTTCTTTGAACTATAGAGTTTTAGCTGGCAACGGCGGATGGCACGGTGAATTGTGTTCACAGATAATGTTCTCTGGAAATATTCCTGAGCCCATTTTGTGATTTCCAATACAGAAGCATGCCTGTATGTGATGCAGTGCTGTCTAAGGGCCCGAAGATCACGGGCACCCAGTATGGTTTTCCGGCCTTGACCCTTACGCACAGAGATTCTTCCAGATTCTCTGAATCTTTTGATGATATTATGCACTGTAGATGATGATATGTTCAAACTCTTTGCAATTTTACACTGTCGAACTCCTTTCTGATATTGCTCCACTATTTGTCGGTGCAGAATTAGGGGGATTGGTGATCCTCTTCCCATCTTTACTTCTGAGAGCCGCTGCCACTCCAAGATGCTCTTTTTATACCCAGTCATGTTAATGACCTATTGCCAATTGACCTAATGAGTTGCAATTTGGTCCTCCAGCTGTTCCTTTTTTGTACCTTTAACTTTTCCAGCCACTTATTGCCCCTGTCCCAACTTTTTTGAGATGTGTTGCTGTCATGAAATTTCAAATGAGCCAATATTTGGCATGAAATTTCAAAATGTCTCCCTTTCAACATTTGATATGTTGTCTATGTTCTATTGTGGATACAATATCAGTTTTTGAGATTTGTAAATTATTGCATTCTGTTTTTATATACAATTTGTACTTCGTCCCAACTTTTTTGGAATCGGGGTTGTATTAACAAAAGGCTTGACTAAACAGATATGTTTTCAGCCGAGACTTAAACACTGAGACTGTGTATGAGTCTTGAACACTACTTGGAAGGCTGTTCCATAATTGTGGGGCTTTGTAAGAAAAGGCTCTGGCTCCTGATGTAGCCTTCACTGTATGAGGTACCAGCAGATAGCCTGCACCTTTTGATCTAAGTTGATGTGGCTGGTTATAAAGAACCAGAAGTTCACTCAAGTACTGTGGTGCAAGACCAGTCAGTGCTTTAAAGGTCAATAGTAGTACTGGAACAGCCACACAGTAAGGCATTACAATAATTCAACCTAGAGCTAAAAAAACAAAACAAAAAACATGAACTAGTTTTTCTGCGCCATGTAGTGACATTATGTTTCTTATCTTAGCAATATTTCTGAGATGAAAGGGTAATGTTATCGACATGAGTCTCAAATGAAAGACTTATCACTGTCACCTCACAGCAAGAAGGTTCTGGCTTTGAACCTCATGGCCAAAGGGGGCCTTTCTGTGTGGAGTTTGCATGTTCTCCTCATGTCTGCGTGGGTTTCCTCCAGGTTCTCTGGTTTCCCCTACAGTTCAAAGACATGCAGATTAGGTAAAATACCCAGACACTGGCTTTGTACAAGACAGTGCATGATTTGTGCCGGTCCCAAGCCCAGATTGATTTGAAGGCCCAGTGTGAGATTAGCGTGAGCTAAACTGGTTATTAACCTTCTAACCGAACTTCTTAACATAAACAATGAATAAAGGTAGAAATGAAACAGGCTCATGCCCTCTACAGCTTCCAGGCTAATGCTAGGCTAATGTTAACTGCAAACAATGATGTTGCACTTGGGTCTGATCAGTGGTGACATGAAGAAAAGGAAGAACCACAAAGTATGACAGAAGACTTTTCTTTTAGTCTCTGACACCTTCTCTACTGGTCCAATCAGCGGCATGCTCTTCATCAGCACACCTGATTGATCAGCTGATCAATGTATGAGAGAGAAAGATCACACTAAAAATGGGCACAAAGAAGCAGCACCAAAAACATATCCCCCAAGGACATGAGACTATTGACACAAAATCTGTAATATAGGGCTAATAGTGTCGGTATGATGATCACGGTACAATGACAGATTGCAAACATGACATTGGGGGGATGAGAGGTGGGTTCAACTTCACAACAAACATTTTGCTCAGAACACATAATCTTACAAAAGTGTATTACAGCCTTTAAACCACATAAAACAAATATAACGAGAAAAAAATGATTTTCTTAGCTTGCTTAATTATGCAAATTACTCCACGATGCAGGAATGTGACTTACAGTCTCCTCCTGATGGTGTGAATTGCTCTTGACTGATAAGTTTGAGAGACAGAAACTATACCTTGCTTGTTTTTTAGTATCTTCTGCCTCATTATATTTGTTTCTTTCTTCAAGAAATGACAACAAAGTCATCGTCCTTTTTTCTGCGATATTAACTATGCATGAGTTTGACTGACAATGTGACAACTTACATTTTGGTTGTTATGGAAATGTATTTGGGACACGTGAACAATGATCATTCATGAAAATGCTTTTATTATTATAACTTTTGTTTATTTCTGGATGCAGACATTCCAAAGCTGAGAAGTATCGATCAAATCCTGTTCTGGCATGATCCACTGCCTAGACTTTTTACATTTCCACTAATAATTAATGTATAATGAAAAAAGTTAATTGGCTCAACTTGGCTCCATCCACTCACCACTTGGACCAAAGTGCAGTTTTATTCATGTACATCTACACAAATATCAAAAGTACTTCAAGCCTTTTATAGATCTGCACAGTAGACACAAAAGCATGTCATGACGCATGTAACGCATGTTTCTGTGCAGCCCCGCCATCATGGTGCAGGGGGGTCACAAGGGCCATCCTGACTCATACATTGCACAATGCTGTTGTCAACATTTATGATTTTGGTTGACACCGCGTGGGCTGGCTTTCAATCCTCACACAGCGTTTCCCAAAATGTACATAACTATGTGTCTTTCTCATCCAATAACACATCAGAACTGGCTTTTGGAAATGTGCCAGATTCCCCAGAGAGGCTGATGTCATCACTACTCGAGTCTCCCTTTTACCTACAGACACTGAGAAGCAGGTCAAGCACAAACTCATCTTCCTTTCCTACTTTTCACTATCAGTGCCTTGCTCATTCTAACTCACTCAGTCTAACTGTGAGTAAGAAGGTTCAGGTTAGATTTGTAATAGTGATATTGGGGGAAACTGTTCCGTTTCACCCATCCTAACCACCAGCAGTTCAACAAAGTCAAAAACTGACATACAATATGGTATTTTCAATAAATAGCATGGCCATACATCCTTCTTTCCTTTTTTTCTTTTCACCTCATTCCCATTTCAGATCTCATGTGAGTCTTGGTGATATCTACATCACAGCTTTTGGCCATGATGAGAACTAATCTAACCTCCAAAGCTGGTGATTGCCCTTTTTCATTTGTTCTCAGTGAATGTTTTAAATATTATGGACACTATTCTACTGATACACTACAGAACTCCTAGATGTTCACTAGCTATGAATTGGCTCTCCTTCTCTCACATTGCTAGTTTTATGAGTTCTCCCTCACTGGACTGTTTGTTAGGTAGCTCTATGAACTTGTTCTGTGGTGTCCCTCAGTAAATTGCAATCGCCTCTTATAGTCTGACCAACCACTGAGCCCATGGTTACCTGCTGCTAATGTGGTTGCATGGTTTTCCATTGCCATACTGTTTACTGCTGAACATGCTATGGCCCTGTCCACACGGCAACGGATTCAGGTGAATCTGATAAAATTGTTTATCGTTTCGGCCTGGCATCCACACGGCACCGGCGTTTTGGGCACCCCAAAACGAAATCTTTTGAGAACAGGTTCCAGAGTGGAAAAATCTGGCAACGGCGCCGTTGCGAAGTCGTCTGGATGAGTAGAACGGATTTGTTTATGATGACGTCACAACCACATGACTGTCAGTGCTTCACGCCGGGTAGAAGTGTAACGAACTCGATGTGAGTTGTCAACAAATCCTATAACTTGGTTCATGAAACGCGCTTACAAAATATTTTCACTGCTTTCCAAAAACAAAAACAATCCTGCCAGCAAAAATAGGGAAAAAAAAGGAGCGATCTCACCTCTTCAGATGTTGGTTTAAGTCCGACAATACGTTCCTCAAAAAGGGCGTAGAAGAAAAAAGTAATCCATCAAAGTGTAGCATTCAATTTATTCCGGACCATTAAAGAATTCTGGAGGATATCAGAATGTTGGCGTACCGGCTTCCATCTACCCCCATTCATTCCTCTCTCTCTCCATCTACCCCCATTCATTCCTCTCTCTCTCCATCTACTCCCATTCATTCCTCTTTCCGCATCTTTCGTTTTACGCTACTGATTAATAATCAAAACTTTATGTGGCTGATGCTACAGAAGAAGGGGTTTATGCATATGCATCCAATTCTTCTATTGTTCTGGTGTCTCCGATGGGACCGTCTTACAGCACACGTAGAGGTGTGGCATGTGTATTGCATCGTTTTCAGCAAGCGTTGCATTGCCATATGTACCTGATATTTTACTGATCCGTTGCCCATGTAGATGTGATATTTAAAAAAAAAATCTTGTTGCCATTGTCGTGTGGATGTAGCCTATGTTAGCTCAATTTTGATAACATGCAAAACTGGAGCTAGAGCTGGGTTCCACTTCATTCAGCCCTGATACTAACTGCAGGTTCGGGTTCACACTTTGTGTTATCTCCTGCATGTATTCCACTTCCCCGATTGTCAAGCCAACTAGCTGCCCTGTAGCTATGTACTGCTAGTGTGATTGAGTGATTTATTCATTGTTGAGTCTGCTAAGTTAGCTGGATTTCCACTAAAACAGCTCTGGGGTTGAACTCGGTTTTTCCTCCAAACAACGGACCCCTTTGATCTTTTCACATAGCTGAGAACCATGGAGCAAGATTAGTGCTCATGAAGCCATTGTCTGGTCCCCTGGAAACTGATATTATGTCCTCACTGCCTTGGGAATTGACCTTATCTTAAGGGTACAGCATTTGGCTCGGAAATCCCCAGTGCTGATTGTGCAATGATTCCGATGCTGACACAGTATGTTCAACTGGCAGATTTAGACAGTGATTAGGAGTTGAATCTGACCCATACACTGCAGTCTAAATATCTTGCTAATTGCAAACACTCACATGCCATGATGACTGATAAACACAACGTGAACTCTACAAACTGGTCTGAATTACTAACCCCATTTCCAGAAAAGTTGGGATATTTTCCAAAATGCAATAAAAACAAAAATCTGTGATTTGTTAATTCACGTGAACCCTTATTTAACTGACAAAAGTACAAAGAAAAGGTTTTCAAGAGTTTTAGTGACCAACTTAATTGTAGTTTGTAAATATAAGCGACGTTACAATTTGATGCCTGTAACAAACTCAAAAAATGTTGGGACAGAGGCAAAATAAGACTGAAAACTTCATAGGATATTCAAGTAACACCATTTTGGAAGATTCCACAATAAGCAGGTTAATTGGTCACATAATTGGGTATAAAAGGAGCAGCACCAATGGCTCAGTCTTTGCAATCAAGGATGGGGCGTGGCTCACTGCTTTGTGCCAAAATTCATGAGAAAATTGTGAGTCAATTCAAAAAGAACATTTCTGAGTGCAAAAGTTTAGGTCATTCAAAATCTATAGAACAGAAGATTGTGAAAAGATTCAGGGAATTCGTAGACATCTCAGTGCGTAAAAGGTGAGGTCGGAAATCACTGTTGAATGGGCGTGAGCTTCAAGCCCTCAGGCGGCACTGCCTGAGAAACTGTCATGCTAATGTGACAAATATAACCACATGGGCTTGGGAGTACTTCAGAAACTGTCATTACTTAACACAGTCCGCTGCTGCATCCAGAAACGCGACCTAAAACTGTATTACACAAGGAGGAAGACATTCATCAATTCTATACAGAAACGCTGCCGATTTCTCTGGGCCGGAACTCATCTCAGATGGACTGAAAGGCAGTGGAAACATGTGTTGTGGTCATATGAGTCCACATTTCAGCTTGTTTTTGAGAAAACTGGACATTGAGTTCTCAGTGCCAAAGGTGAACACGACCGTCCAGTTTGTTATCAGAGAAAGGTGTAAAAGCAGCATCTGTGATGGTATGGGGGGCATCAGTGTCCACGGCATGGGGAGTTACATGTGCGTGAAGGTACCATTGATATATTGGGATTTTAGAGAGACATATTCATCTTCTCTTCTCAGGAAGTCCATGGTTATTTGAGCAGGACAATGCCACGCCTCATTCTGCACTGGCTACAACAGCAAGGCTTCGTAGACACAGAGTGTGTGTGCTTGACTGGCCTGTTAGGACTAGGACTGTTTTGGCCTCTAGAGGCCACTGTTATTTCCTTTTCGTGTCATGTTTATTTTGGCCTCTAGAGGCCGCCACTGTTCCTGTGTTTTGTGTTAATTGCCTGTTTAGTCCTGATTATCTTCACCTGTGTTCTATTTAGTTTGTGTATTTATACCCCCTGAGTTCAGTCCTCTTGTCACGGAGTCTTTGTGCTGTTATGTTTATCTCCAGTTTCCTCTGTACCGTGTTCTTTATTTTGCATTTTGCTTTTCTTTTGGACCTAGTAGTTACTGTGTTTTTTGGATCTTCTGAGCTTTGGTATTTTTGCCTTTTCTTTTCTGTTTTTTGGCTTTTGTTTTGTACTTTTGGATTTTTTATTTTTTCCCTTATATCTTCTGAGCGTTTTTGTATTTTTACTTTTTGGATATTTTTGTACATATTGTAAATAAACCTTTTTGATACTTTTTCTACTTCTGCCTCACGCGTCTGCATTTGAGTCATCCCCCTGGTGGCCTAGTGGGGGTTTGCTGGATTATCACACCAACGAACCAGGTTCGAATCCCAGCAAAACCCTAACAGAAAGACTCCGTCATGACCGACTCAGCAGAGGCTGCTTCAACTGTCTACCCGGCCAACCTTCAGGGAATTACGGCAGCTTTGACACGCTTCGGAGCGACCATGGACGCTCATGGACGTATGCTCACCAGCCAACGTGAGGCCCTTGCTTGCCATGAGGAACTGCTTCAGCAAATTGGGAAAACCCTGGCACAGCTGACATCTCTGCCTGCATCTCCTGATCCAGCTCCCGCTCTTGTGCCTCCTGCCATGCTGCTTTCTTCACCTCGTGAACCCAGCCTTCCTGCACCACAGAGGTATGACGGCAAGCACAGTGAGTGCCGAGAGTTCCTTACCCAGTGTCAACTCACCTTTGAGCTTCAGCCTACCACCTACACTACGGATCGCCGCAAGATTGCCTTTGTGATCACCTTATTAGCTGGTAAGGTGCGAGCCTGCTGGCAAAGACAGGGACCTGAGTGCCTTGATTTCCAGCTGTTTTCTGAAGAGATGCTTCGGGTCTTCGATCAGGCGGACATCAGTACCGACGCAGCCCGAAAGCTCATGTCCATCCGGCAAGGAGGAAGCGTCGCAGATTACGCCATCTCGTTCCGGACGCTCGCAGCAGTAAGTGGATGGAACGAGACTGCCCTGGTGTCAGCCTTCCACCATGGTCTGTCTGACCCCATCAAGGACGGTCTGGCCTCTATTGGATGCCCAAGTGACCTCAAAACCCTCATCTCACATGCTATTCGTCTGGACAACAGGATGAGAGAACGCCACCAAGCCTTGAGCCCCCCCAGCCTCCCTACCTCTACCTGGAGACCGTCTACCTCCTTCAGTGACTGTCCAGAACCCATGCAAGTGGGTCGTACTCGCCTCTCCGCATCTGAGAGGGAGCGCAGAAGGAGGGACAAGTGCTGCATCTACTGTGGCAAGCCTGGTCACTTCCGAGCATCATGTCCTGAACTCTTGGGAAAAGGACTGCCCCGTCCAGCCGAGGGAGGGTTGTGACGGGGCCTACCCTCTCTTCTGGACTCCCTGGCCAAGGAATCTACATCCTGGTCTCCATCTCCTGGGGTGAGTCTGTCCACTCTTGTCAAGCTTTGTTAGACTCAGGGGCAGCTGGGAACTTTATGGATATTCACTTCGCCCAAAGCATCAATATTCCGACTGCACCTCTTGAAGTCCCACTGTCTGTGTCTGCCCTCGATGGCCAAGCGTTCGGTGATGGTAGGGTCACCCAAGTTACTTCTCCAGTCTTCCTCCAGTCTCAAGGTCACAAGGAAGAAATATCCCTGCACCTGATTCCTTCACCTGAGTTCCCAGTTATTCTAGGCCTTCCTTGGCTTACTCGCCACAACCCTCGCATAGACTGGGTAACAAGCCAGGTTGTGGAATGGGGCCCTGCATGCTATGCCTCTTGTCTGCTCTCTAGCTCTCCTGTGTCTCCTGCCGAGCCCCCTGATCTCACTGAGTTATCTCAAGTTCCCACAGAGTACTGGGATCTCAAGGAGATATTCAGCAAGAGCAGGGCCGCCGTTCTTCCTCCGCACCAGGCCTACGACTGTGCCATTGACTTGCTCCCTGGGACTACCCCTCCTCGTGGCAGACTGTTTTCCCTCTCTCAGCCAGAACGCAAGGCCATGGAGGAATACCTCAAAGATGCCCTGGTCTCTGGGTTCATTCGACCCTCCACCTCACCTGCTGGTGCCGGCTTCTTCTTTGTCGGCAAGAAGGATGGGGGGCTCCAACCATCTATTGACTACAGGGGCCTGAACAAGATCACTGTGCACAACCGATATCCCCTTCCGCTGATGTCCACTGCTTTCGACCTGCTCCAAGGCGCCACCGTCTTCACCAAGTTGGACCTACGGAACGCATACCACCTCATCCGTATCCGACAGGGAGACGAGTGGAAGACTGCCTTTAACACCCCGTCTGGGCACTATGAGTACCAGGTGATGCCCTTCAGACTCACCAATGTACCAGCTGTTTTTCAGGCCCTAATCAATGATGTCTTAAGGGACATGATTAACCAGTACGTTTTTGTCTACCTCGACGACATCCTAATCCTTTCCAAGACTGTGCAGGAGCACCGCCACCATGTCCGCCAGGTTCTTCAGAGGCTGCTACAGAACAATCTGTTCGCTAAGGCCCAGAAATGCGAATTTCATGTTCCCGAGGTCTCCTTTCTGGGTTTTATTGTATGGACAGGCCAACTCCAGATGGATCCAGCCAAGACCCTGGCCGTCCGGGACTGGCCCACCCCCAAGTCCGTCAAAGATGTTCAGCGGTTCTTAGGATTTGCGAACTTCTACCGCAAGTTTATCAGGAACTTTAGTTCTGTAGCAGCGCCCATATCGGACCTCACCAAAGGGACAGCTGGATCGTATGTCTGGTCTCCTTAGGCAGAAAAGGTGTTCAAAGACCTCAAGCACCGCTTCTGCATGGCACCCATTCTGGTCCTCCCGGACCCTTCACAACCCTTCATCGTCAAGGTAGATGCCTCGGACAGCGGCGTCGGCGCAGTCCTCTCTCAACGTTCGGAAGGAAAGCTGCACCCCTGCGCTTACTTCTCCCACCGCCTGAGTCCTGCGGAGTCCCGGTACAATGTGGGGGATCGAGAACTGCTAGCGGTCAAACTGGCCCTTGAGGAGTGGAGGCACTGGCTGGAGGGAGCGCAACATCCATTCCTGGTTTGGACTGACCACAAGAACCTGGAGTACCTCCAGCAAGCCAAGAGACTTAACCCTCGACAGGCTAGGTGGGCCCTGTTTTTCAGTCGGTTTGACTTCACCCTCTCGTACTGCCCCGGCTCCAAGAACACCAAACCTGACACACTGTCCAGGCTGTTCTCTGCCACTAACAGGGAGAATGAAGTCAGGCCTATTATCCCTGTGTCCCG
Source organism: Neoarius graeffei (assembly GCF_027579695.1). Classification (NCBI taxonomy): domain Eukaryota; kingdom Metazoa; phylum Chordata; class Actinopteri; order Siluriformes; family Ariidae; genus Neoarius; species Neoarius graeffei. Next base: position 93,698,197 of record NC_083577.1, read on the forward strand.
GATTGTGGCCCCTGTCCACTGGGGTATTGAGGAGGCTGTCCGACGAGCTCAACACCAGGACCCCGGTCCTGGGATGGGGCCACCGGGCCTCTTGTACGTCCCACATCAAGCCCGGGCCAAGGTTCTTCAGTGGGGTCACTCTTCCCCTCTCACCGCCCACCCGGGAGCTCGGAGGACCCTGGACTTCCTGAAAAGATGCTTCTGGTGGCCTAACATGGAGAAGGAAGTAAGGTCATTTGTCCTGTCCTGTGAGGTTTGCACCAGAACCAAGAACCCACGACAGCGTCCCCAGGGTCTCCTGCATCCTCTGACCATTCCCCGGCGTCCCTGGTCCCACGTGGCAGTCGACTTCATCACGGGTCTCCCTGAGTCACAAGGTAACACTGTCATTTTGGTCATAGTTGACAGATTCTCCAAGGCCTGCCGCTTTATACCACTGTGCAAACTCCCCTCTGCTCTTGAAACAGCGAAACTTATGTTTTATCATGTCTTCCGAGTCTTTGGTCTTCCACAGGACATCGTCTCAGACCAAGGGCCCCAGTTCTCCTCCCGAGTGTGGCACGGGTTCTGCAAGGTCATCGGAGCCACTGCCAGCCTCTCCTCTGGGTTTCACCCACAGTCCAATGGTCAGACGGAGAGGCTCAACCAGGACCTGGAAACCACCCTGCGAGGCCTGGCTATGGATAACCCGACATCGTGGAGCACCTGGCTGCCATGGGCAGAGTACGCCCACAACACCCTGCAGTCATCGCCCACCAAGCTGTCGCCATTCCAGTGCCAATTCGGGTTCCAGCCACCTCTGTTCCTGGACCAGGAGGAGGATGCAGGGGTGCCCTCGGTCAACCAATATGTGAGACGGTGTCGCAAGGTCAGGAAGACCCTCATACAGACCTCCAGAACCAACCAGACTCAGGCCAACCGCCATAGAAGACCTGCACACGCTTTCCGCCCTGGGCAGCAGGTTTGGCTGTCCACTAAGGACCTTCCGCTGCGGGTGGAGAACCGCAAGCTTGCTCCTTGCTACATTGGCCCCTTCAAGGTGGTGCGCAGGGTGAACCCTGTCTCCTACCGGCTCCAGTTGCCCCAGACTCTGAGGATCAACCCCACTTTCCATGTTTCCCTGTTGCGGCCCGTACTGACGTCTACGTATGCCCCTGCCCCTAGGAACCCCCCACCCCCCGCATCTTCCAGGGTCAGATTGTGTTCACTGTGCATCACCTGCTTGACTCCCGCCGGGTCCGCGGCGGGTTGCAATATCTGGTGGACTGGGAGGGCTATGGTCCTGAGGAGCACTGCTGGGTTCCTGCTCGGGATGTCCTAGATAAAGAACTGTGTTGGGACTTCCATTTGGCCCATTCGGATCGCCCTGGGAACGTCAGGAGATGCTCCGGGGGGGTCCTGTTAGGACTAGGACTGTTTTGGCGAGGCCGCTGTTATTTCCATGGCCTGCTGCCAGTCCAGATCTGTCTCCTGTTGAGAATGTATGGCGCATCATGAGGAGGAGAATCAGACAACGGTGACCATGGACTGTTGAGCAGCTGAAGTCTTGTATCAAGCAACAATGGACGAAAACTGCAATAATTAGTATTCTCAGATCCCATACAATTAAAAATTGTTATAGAAGGAAAGGTGATGTAATACAACAGTAATAATGCCTCTGTCCCAACTTGTTTTTGAGTGTGTTGCAGGCATCAAATTCTAACTTTGTTTATATTTACAAAATACAATTAAGTTGGTCGGTAAAACTATTGAAAATATTTTCTTTGTACTTTTGTCAGTTAAATAAAGGTTCATGTAAATTAACAAATCACAGATTTTTGTTTTTATTGTATTTTGGAAAATATCCCAACTTTTCTGGAAATAGGGTTAGAACTTTCTAGATTAATTAGTAACCAGGCTACAGAGATAACTCAGCTCAAAATCATTATTAAGACCACACAATACAGAGGCTAATGTCCTTCACCCCGAGGTACAATTACAGCTCCAAGCCATCTGAATATGTGTCTATCAGCTTTACACATCTGGATTCTGATATTTTTTTTTGTCATTCTTCTTGCCAATATTGTTCAAACTCTGTCAGTTTAACCAGCAGTTTTCACATTTTGGATATATTTTCAATCAGATTGAGGTCTGAGCTTCGATTGGGCCACTCTAACACATTCAAATTTTTAGTATTGAATCACTTCAGTGTAGCTTTGGCAGTATGCTTAGGGTTGTTGTGCTGTTGTAAGGTGAAGCTCTGCAACAGATTCAAGTCTCTGGAACATATTTTCTTCTAGGATTGTTTTGCATTTAGCACAATCTATCTTGTCCTCAATCCTGACCAGTTTTCCAGTCCCTGCTCAATCCAATAAATTTTTATCTGAATAGCACTTTTAACAAAGGACATTGTCAAAAAGCAGTTTTACAGAAACATATCAATTCTGGATATAAATTTTACACTGATGAATTTAGAAATATATCCTTAATGAAAGTCATATAGGCTCACTACCTGTAAGGACAGGTACCGGTGTTGGGTGCATTGTGAGCTGGGTTGCAGGCAAAGGCAGGAGCCTGGGTGTGCTGATCCTCAGCAGCACAGACTAGTTCTTGGGACGTGGTACATCACCTCTCTGGCAGGGAGGGAACCAGAGCTGGTGCGGGCGGCAGAGTGGTACCAGCTAGATATAGTTGGGCTCTCCTCCAAGCATAGCACTGGTTCTGGAACCAAACTCCTAGAGAGGGGTTGGACTCTCTCCTTTTCCAGTATTGCCCAGGGTGAGAGGTGCTGGGTGGGTGTGGGGATACTCATGAGCCCTTGGCTGAATGTCACTGTATTGGAGATCTCCCCAGAGAATGAGAGGGTCGCCTCTAGGGTGACTGCAAGTTGCTGAGAGGAAAACTTTGACTGTTGTTTGTGCTTATGCACCAAACAGCAGTGCAAAGTATTCAGCCTTCTTGGGGTTGTTGGGTGGTGTCCTGGAAGGGGTACCACCTGGGGACTCCATAGTTCTTTTGGGGGACTTCAATGCTCACATGGGCAATGATGGAAAAACATGGAAGGGGGTGATTTGGAGGAACTGCCTGCCTGATCTAAACCCAAGCAGTGTTTTGTTGTTGGACTTCTGTGCTCATCATGGATTGGCCATAACAAACACCATGTTTGAACATAAGGTGGTTCATAAGTGTACCTGGTACCAGAACACATTAGGCCAAAGATTGATGATTGACTTTGTGGTCATATCATCAGATCTGTGGTAAAGAGAGGAGCAGAGCTGTCAACTGATCACCACCTGATGGTGAGTTGGATCAGATGGGGGTGGGGCTGCCGGACAGACCTGGCAAACCCAAGTGTGTAGTGAGGGTGAACTGGGAATGTCTGGTGGAGTCCTCTGTTCATGAGGTCTTCAATTCCCACCTCTGGAAGAGCTTTTCATGCATCCCGGGGGAGGTTGGGGACATGGAATCCAAATGGACCATGTTCAAAGCCTCCATTGTAGAGGCAGCTGTGGCCAAAAGGTCATCAGTGCCTGTTGTGGTGGTAACCTAAGAACCTGTTGGTGGACAGCAGCAGTGAAGGAAGCCATCAAGCTGAAGAAAGAGGCCTTTTGGGCTTCATTAACCCAGGGGTCCATTGAGGCAGCTGGTAGGTACCGGGAGGCCAGAAGGACTGCAGCTTCGGCAGTTGCTGAAGCAAAAACCCAGGTATGGGAGGTGTTTGGGGAGGCCATGGAGAAAGATTTTTGGTTGGTCTCAAGGAAGTTGTGGCAAACCATTTCGTGACTCAGGAAGGAGAAGCAGGGCTTACCTCAGGCTGTGCGCAGCCAGGGAGGAGAACTGCTGACCTGAACTGGGGATATTGTCAGGCAGTGGAAGGAGCACTTTGAGGAACTCCTGAACCTGTCCTACATGTCCTCCATGGAGGAGGCAGAGTATGAGGACTCAGGGGAAGCTTCACCCATATCTCTGGTAGAGGTCACTGAGGCAGTCAAGAAGCTCGCTGGTGGCAAGGAACCGGGGTGGATGAGCTTCATCGTGAGATGCTGAAGGCTCTGGACATTGTTGGGCTGTCTTGGCTGACATGCCTCTTCAATGTCACATGGAGATTGGGTACAGTGCCTATAGAGTGGCAGACTGGGGTGGTAGTTCCTCAAGTGAAGTTTTTTATATAGTGCTTTTAACAATAAGCATCATTGCAAAGCAGCTTTACATAATTTGAACAACTTAAAACATGAGCTAATTTTTTCCCTAATCTATCCCCAATGAGCAAGCCTGTGGTGACGGTGGCAAGGAAAAACTCCCTCAGATGACATGAAGAAGAAACCTCGAGAGGAACCAGACTCAAAAGGGAACCCAGCCTCATTTGGGCAACAACAGACAACATGACAATAACATTAACAGTTTTAACATGAAGTCAGTTTTGTTGATGTTATAAACTCTTCATTGATGGAAACTTGAGTGTAAAACTGTTCATGACAACTGCAGTCCTAAAGTTAGCAAGTCAACTGTAGTCCTCAGCCATAAAAGCATGACTGTAAGAGTCCAGAACGTCCTCCAGGTGTGACTTTCAACTGTCCACATGGGGCCATTCTCCACAGGAGCAATGTGATGAGACTCCAACCAGACACAGGGCACCAGGATGGATCGGGCAGATCTGAGGAGCAGAAGTGGTTCAGCATCTCGATCCCAGGACTGACATGTAACTCAGAGAGACAGATTGGGGGGGGTGAGAGAGAGAGAAAACACAGGTTGTTAGGTATGCCCAATGTCACCTGAATAAGTAGGAACAGTATACATATTGCACTGAGTACAAGCAGGGACTCTGGCAACTAACTATGACAGCATAACTAAAAGGGGAGAGCCAGAAGGTAACACAGGCATGAGGGAGCCCCGGGAAATAAAGCAGCCAGCCACTACACTGTCAACAAACTCGAGTAAGCAAGCAAGTGGGGACTGACAGCATCCATACATCCCAGTTTATCAAAACACTCTATGTCTGAGGACCCTCCAGATCTACACCTTTACCTCATAAACACCATTAACAAAAGGCTTGACTAAACAGATATGTTTTCAGCCTAGACTTAAACACTGAGACTGTGTCCGATTCCCGAACACTACTTGGAAGGCTGTTCCATAACTGTGGGACTTTGTCAGAAAAGGCTCTGCCCCCTGATGTAGCCTTCACTATATGAGGTACCAGCAAATAGCCTGCACCTTTTGATCTAAGTAGGTGTGGCAGGTCATAGAGGATGAGAAGTTCACTCAGGTACTGTGGTGTGAGACCATTTAGTGCTTTAAAGGTCAATAGTAGTATTTTATAATCAATACAAAATTAGATTGGGAGCCAATGCAGTGGGGATAAGACAGGGGTGATGTGGTCATATTTTCTAGTTCTAGTAAGGACTCTTGCTGCTGCAGTTTGAACTAACTGGAGCTTGTTTATGCACTTATTGGAACATCCAGACAGTAAGGCATTACAATAATCCAACCTGGAGGGAACGAAAGCATGAACTAGTTTTTCCACATTATGTAGTGACATTAAATTTCTTATCTTAGCAATATTTCTGAGATGAAAGAAAGCTATCCGGGTGATGTTATCAATGTGAGTTTCGAATGAAAGACTGGGCAAGGCAAGGCAAGTTTATTTATATAGCACATTTCATACACAATGGCAGTTCAATGTGCTTTACAGAAGTAGAAACAAAAACAGTAAACAATAGAGAAATAAAATTACATAAAATAATTTTATCTTTATTCTAAAATAATTAATTAAAAGAATTAAAAGAAAATAAGAATTAAACAATAGTAGAAATAAAATATTAAAATGCCAAAAAGAAAAAGGAGAAAGAGAAAGAGGAAAAAAAAAAAACCTAGCAGAATAAAATAGAATAAAGTTAAAATAAATTTAAAACATGCAGAGAAAAAGATTATAAAAAAATGTAAAATATTAATTATTTAACAGAAAGCATCTGAAAACAGCTTGGTCTTTAACCTAGATTTGAAGCTGCCAACAGCAGGAGCATTTTTAATGTCCTCTGGCAGTTGGTTCCATAGCTGTACTGCATAGTAGCTAAAAGCTGCTTCACCACACTTTGTTTTAACAACTGGTTTTAATAGTAAATTTTTCTGTTGCGATCTGGTAGATCTGATTGGGTTCGGCCGCTGCAACATATCAGAGAGGTAATTGGGCCCTGTACCATTTAGAGATTTGTACACCAGCAGCAATACTTTAAAGTCAATTCTGTAGCTTACTGGAAGCCAGTGAAGGGACCTTAGAATTGGAGTAATGTGCTCTGTTCTTTTTGTTCGTGTGAGAACCCTCGCCGCTGCATTTTGAACCAGCTGAAGTCGTTTGATGGTCTTTTTTGGCAGGCCTGTGAAAAGGCCATTGCAGTAATCAACCCTACTAGAGATGAAGGCATGTATTAGTTTTTCCAAATCATGTTTTGACATAAGTCCTCTTAGTTTGGAAATGTTTTTTAGGTGATAAAATGCCGTTTTAGTGATTGCTTTCATGTGACTGTCAAAGTTTAGCTCACTGTCAATGAAAACACCAAGATTTTTAACCATTTCTTTAGTTTTAATCCCTTTTGTGTCAAGAATAGTGGTAATCCTGAGTCTTTCATCTTTTTTTCCAAATAGAATTATTTCTGTTTTATCTGTGTTCAGCTGAAGAAAATTTTGTGACATCCAGCTATTGATTTGATCGATACACTGGTAGAGACATTCAAGGGGGGCATAATCATTTGGTGATAGAGCAAAATAAATTTGGGTATCATCTGCATAGCAGTGATACAAAATTGAATTTTTATTGATAATTTGCCCAAGTGGGAGCATATAAAGGTTGAAAAGTAATGGTCCAAGAATCGACCCCTGGGGGACACCACAGGTCAAGGGCATTGACGTTGAGGAACAATTTCCCAGGGTAACAAAGAAGCTTCTATCTTTTAAGTATGATTTTAACCAATTGATAACTTTACCAGTCAATCCAACCCAGTGTTCAAGTCGATATAGCAGTATGTTGTGATCAACAGTATCAAAAGCTGCACTGAGGTCCAGTAATACCAGGACCGATGTTTTGCCTGCATCAGTATTAAGACGTATGTCATTTATAACTTTAATCAGCGCTGTTTCAGTGCTATGATTGGCACGAAATCCTGACTGAAAATTATCAAAACGGCTGTTTGATATCAAGAAGGCAGTTAATTGATTGAAGACAATTTTTTCCAGGATTTTCCCGATAAATGGTAGATTTGATATTGGCCTGTAATTATTTAACACTGAAGGATCCAGATTATTTTTTTTAAGAAGGGGTTTTACAACAGCTTTTTTTAGGGACACAGGAACAACGCCAGTCTCCAAGGATGTATTTATAATTTGAAGCACATCTGTAATTATAAGATGAAGAACAGACTTAAAAAAGTTGGTGGGCAGAATGTCCAGTTCAGATGTTGAGGAACTGAGATTTTGTACAGTTTTTTCAAGAGTCTCATAATCAATTAAACAAAATTCTGACATTGTGTTAAAGTTATCTATCTGTGTCATTGGTGATTACAGTTTTTCAATTTTTTGCATCTGAGATATATTATGAGAAATATTCTGCCGTATTTTATCAATTTTACCTTTGAAGAAGGATGCAAACTCATTGCATTTATTAACTGAGAGAAGTTCAGGTGCTAATTGTGGTGGGGGATTAGTTAGCTTCTCTACTGTTGAAAATAGCACACGGGCATTGTTCATATTCCTGCTGATGATGTTGGAGAAGAAAGACTGTCTTGCTTTACGAATTTCATAATTATAATTACAAAGCATCTCTTTATGGATTTGATAATGGATGTGAAGTTTAGATTTGCGCCATTTTCTTTCAGTCTTTCTACATTCTCTCTTTAGCAGTTTAACAGCCGGGTACTGCTTCCATGGTGCTTTCTGCTTATCATTGATTCTTTTGATTTTGAATGGAGCAATATCATCCATAATTTGGGTCATATTTAAATTAAAAAATTCCAGTAAATCATCTACAGAGTCTGACATTTTGGTTGAGTTCTGAGAGAGAGCTTGCTTAAAAAGAGCACATGTGTTGTCGTTTATGACTCTCCTGCCTATAGTCGTTGAGCTATTCTGAATGTGAGGAGACATAGAAACTTCAAAGAAAACACAGAAATGGTCAGATAAGGCCAGGTCAACAACAGTATAAGAAACAGTAAGACCCTTTGTGATGACGAGGTCAAGAGTATGACCACGAGAGTGGGTCGGTCCCTGTACATGTTGTACTAGGTTAAAGTTATCAATAATTGCAAATAGTTCTTTGGCATAAATGTTATCAGTATTATCTACATGTAAGTTAAAATCCCCAGATATAATAAGACAATCAAACTCTAAGCAAATGACTGATAACAGTTCACCAAACTCTTCAAGAAAGACTTTGGCTGAATGTCTCGGAGGCCTATAAATAGTTAATAATAATATGTTAGGAGAGCATGTAACAAGTGCACATAAGTGTTCAAAGGACATAAAATCACCAAGTGAGGATTGTTTACATTGAAAAGAGACTTTGAAAATATTTGCGATCCCTCCACCTTTCCCTTGTCGGGTAACATTCAAAAAATTAAAATTTGGGGGAGCTGCTTCGATAAGGGTGGTAGCACTATTTGCTTGATCCAGCCAGGTTTCAGTTAGAAGCAAAAAATCAAGATTGTGTTTACAAATAAGATCATTAATTAAAAATGACTTGTTTAAAAGTGATCTAATATTCAAAAGGGCTAGTTTTACAGTAATATTTGATTGTGCACTCTGATGCTGTTTTAAAACAGGAAGGAGATTAGATTGGTTCACCCCCAGGGTTAAATGTGCTCTATGTTTTCTGTTTCTTATCAACACAGGAATAGTGTTAACATCGGATCCCTGCTTTTTTCTACATCCATTTGCAGGGACCCAGAGTACATCAAACAAGACTTTCTAAATGTTCCATTTGGTTTGAGGGTGAAAGGACTGGAGATGACATGTATCTTTTGGATGGTGAAAAAGATTTGTAGCCAGCTGAAAGTCCTGGACGAACACAATTTTGATGAACTGGGTACACTGCTTGTCGCGACAAATTTGGACTAGAAAAAGAGAGCGTAGCCATAGGAAACAGTTTTTTCATGCTATTTGGGAAATCCATCCGAGGAGAAGTGGAGTCGTCTGTCCTTGAATGTTGGGAGGCCTGCAAGTCAGATGTTTATTGACTGGGGTCAATAATCACTCCAAGGTCTTTTATTGCTGCACGTGAAGAAACAGAAAGGCCATCCAGAGTTACGGTGGAATCAGAAAACTTACTTCTAGCTGCATGTGGTCCGAGTACAAGTACGTCAGTCTTGTGAAGACAGAAGGAAGTTAATAAGCATCCAGTGTCTAATGTCCTTAACACATTCCTCATTCCTTAACACATTCCTGGTGTCTTTCATCAGGTTTTGCAGAAACATACAACTGTGTGTCATCAGCATAACAGTGGAAACTAATAAAATGTTTACGAATAATATCACCCAGAGGGAACATATATAAAGAAAAAAGCAGTGGACCCAAGACAGAACCTTGTGGAACACCAAACTTTACCTCAGTATGTCTAGAAAAATCACCTTTTACATCAACATAATGATAGCGATCAGTTAAATAAGAGCTGAGCCAGGAGAGGGCCGTTCCCTTAACTCCCACAACATTTTCTAGTCTATCCAGAAGAATGGAATGATCAATGGTATCAAATGCTGCATTAACGTCAAGCAACACAAGTAGCGAGACACAGCCCTGATCAGACACCAACAGTAGGTCGTTTACTACTTTAACCAGAGCTGTCTCTGTGCTATGATGAGGTCTAAATCCTGACTGATGCATTTCATGGATGTTATTCCTATGTAAATATGAGCATAACTGCTGTGCCACAGCTTTTTCAAGGATCTTGGAGATAAAGGGGAGGTTTGATATCGGCCAATAATTGGACAGCTGACAGGGATCAAGGTCAGGTTTTTTAATCAGGGGTTTGATAACTGCTAGTTTAAAGGATTTGGGTACATAGCCAATCGTAAGAGAAGAATTTATTATTTTTCGAAGCGGTTCAATTACTTCAGGTATTATCTGTTTGAATAGATGTGTAGGTAAGGGATCTAGTACGCAAGTTGAGGCTTTTGATGCCAAGATTAATGAAAGTAATTCAGTTTCTCTAAGGGGAGTAAAACATTCTAATTGCTGATCTGATACAGTTATATTGTTAATTACAGGGTCACTTACATTGTCTGACCTTAAATTAGTAGTTTGAATTTTTTGTCGGATATTCTCAATTTTGTCATCAAAAAAATTCATGAAGTCGTAACTACTACATACTGCAGGTGTGCATGTGTCTATAGTGGACTTATTCCTGGTTAATTTTGCTACAGTATTAAATAGGAATCTAGGATTATTTTTGTTATCTTCTATTAGGGAGGAGAGATATGTTGATCTCGCAGCACTAAGAGCTTTTCTATACTTCAGGAAGCTCTCCTTCCACGCTAATTTGAACACTACCAGTTTTGTTTGACGCCATTTACATTCCAATTTTCGAGTGGTCTGTTTTAAAGTGCGAGTGTCATCATTATACCAGGGTGCAAATTTTTTGTCTCTGACCATTTTCCTTTTAAGAGGAGCTACATTATCTAAAGTATGGCAGAACGTTGATTCTAAGCACTCAGCTTCCTGATCAAGTTCTGCAGGGGCTGACAGTGACCCAATCAAACTTGATAACTCTGGGAGATCATTTATAAAGCTCTGTGCAGTAGTTGACATGAATGTACATTTAATACAGTAGCGTGGTGAGTTGCATATATTATTACTCAGACATATTTTGAATGAGATGAGATAATGATCTGTGATAACTTCAGACAGGAAGTATGACTATATTTTCTCCGTTTAACCCGAATGTTAGTATTAGATCGAGGGTGTGACCACCATTATGGGTCGGTCCTATGACATTCTGATTAATCCCTACTGAATCTAAAATGGACACAAACGCTGTTTTCAAAGGGTCTTCTGGGTTATCGAAGTGAATATTAAAATCTCCGACAACTAAAGCTTTGTCGAAGGAAATAACCAGATCTGAGATAAAATCTGCAAATTCAGAAAGAAACTCAGAATATGGCCCCGGGGGCCTGTAAATAATAAGTAACAGAATTAACTGGGTCGACCTATTTTTCGAGGCTACATACATTATATTAGTATGAAGAACTTCAAATGTATTAAATTTATAACTAGGTTTTTGTGTTACACCTAGATAATCATTATAAATAACCGCAACGCCTCCTCCTCTACCAGTTGTATATAACTGTATCCAGGAGGGCTCACTTCATTTAAAGCTATATATTCATTTGGCTTAATCCATGTTTCAGTTAAACAAAGTACATTAAACTCCTGATCAGTAATAAGTTCATTAACCATTAGCGCTTTAGATGTAAGAGATTAGATTAGATAAAACTTTATTGGTAAGTGCATAATAAGTGCACCAAGTGCAATAAGTGGTGTTTATGCACCAATACGTGCATAAACAAGCTCCAGTTAGTTCAAAATGCAGCAGCAAGATTAGATTAGATTAGATTAGATTAGATTAGATTAGATTAGATTAGATTAGATTAGATTAGATTAGATGATTAGATTAGATTAGATTAGATTAGATTAGATTAGATTAGATTAGATTAGATTAGATAAAACTTTATTGATCCCTTTGGGAGGGTTCCCTCAGGGAAATTAAGATTCCAGCAGCATCATTACAGATAAACAGAGAAAAGAAATAGAGAAAAACTTCTAGATAAATTAAAATAAATTAAGTATTTACATACAAATATAGAAAGAATAAGATATGGGGAACAGAGGAAGGGGGAGAGAGAGGAGGGGGAAAAAAGGAAAAGAGGCGCAGCAGGAGAGATATTGCACTTTATATTGCGCATTATATTGCACATTGTCCGGTACTGCTTATTGTTAGGCTAGGCTACTACTCCTTCCCGTCCTCTGTCCTCCTGTTCCCCCTCCTCCCCCCCAGAGAGGAGTTGTACAGTCTGATGGCATGAGGGACAAAGGAGTTTTTGAGTCTGTTCGTCCTGCACTTGGGAAGGAGCATTCTGTCACTGAACAGGTTCCTCTGGTTGCTGATGATGGTGTGCAGAGGGTGACTGGCATCATCCATGATGTTCAATAGTTTGTCCATAGTCCTCTTCTCTGCCACCATCACCAGATAGTCCAGCTTCATGCTGACCACAGAGCCGGCCCGCCTGATCAGTTTGTCCAGCCTGGATGTGTCCTTCTTGGATGTGCTGCCCCCCTCCCCAGCACACCACGGTGTAAAACAGGACACTGGCGACCACAGACTGATAGAACATCCATAGGAGTTTCCTGCAGATGTTAAAGGACCGCAGCCTCCTAAGGAAGTATAGCCTGCTCTGTCCCTTCCTGTATAAGTGCTTGGTGTTGCAAGTCCAGTCCAGCTTGCTGTCTGGCCACAGCCCGAGGTACTTGTAGGAATCCACAGCCTCCACCTCGACTCCCTCGATCAGAACTGGTCATGACCTTGGTCTAGACCTCCCAAAGTCAATGACCAGCTCCTTGGTCTTCGAAGTGTTGAGCTGCAGATGGTTCCTGTTGCACCACACAGCAAAGTCCCTCACCAGGCTCCTATACTCCTCCTCTCTGTCATAACTGATACACCCAACAATGGCTGTGTCATCGGCAAACTTCTGAATGTGACACAGCTCTGAGTTGTAGCAGAAGTCCGCGGTGTACAGGGTGAAGAGAAGAGGGGCCAGCATAATGCCCTGGGGTGGTCCGGTGCTGCTAATCACAGTGTCAGACATGATGTCCTTCAGCCTGACATACTGCGGCCTCAGTGAGGTAGCTGGAGATCCAGGTGAGCAGGCAGGGGTCCACTCGCATCCTGTTCAGGTTGTCCTGAAACAAAAGGGGCTGGATGGTGTTGAAGGCACTCAAGAAGTCCAAGAAGAGGATTCTCACTGTGCCATTTCCCTTATCCAGATGTGAGTGGGCTCGGTGTAGCAGGTAGAGGATGGCGTCTTCCACACCAACACCTGCCCAGTACACAAACTGAAGACAGTCCTGGGCATGTTGTACCTGGGGTCTGAGGAGGCCGAGGAAGAGCCACTCCAATGTCTTCATCAGACGTGAAGTGAGTGCCACCGGTCGGAACTTGTTCAGCTTGCTGGGCCAATTCTTTTTGGGAACTGGAACGATACATTATGTCTTCCAGAGGGTGGGCACTCTCCCCAGCTGCAGGCTGAGATTCAAGATGTGTTGGAGTGGTTCACCCAGTTCAGCAGCACAGGTCTTCAGTAGTTGGGGACACACCTTGTCCGGGCCTGCTGCTTTCCTGGGATGAAGCTTCCTCAGTTGATCTCTGACCTGGTCTGCAGTAATGCATAGAGGAGTCTGTGTTGAGGTGGGGGAGGAGGGGGCTGCTATGATGACTGGGGGGAGGTGTGTTGAGGGAAGAAGGAGAGATGGCTGCAGTGAGGGGGAGGGTGGGGGGGACGTGGGCTGGTTGAACCGGTTGAAGAAGTCTTTCAACTCATTCACCCTCTCCACTGTCCCCTCAATGACTCTGGTCTTTGTATTGTGGCCTGTGATGGTTTTCACACCTTCCCAGACCTCCCTCATGCTGTTCTCCTTCAGCTTCTGCTCCACCTTTCTCCTGTAGCTGTCCTTAGCTTCCCTCATGCAGCATTTCACCTCCTGCTGTGCTGCTTTCATCACCTCCCTATCCCTGCTCCTGAAGGCGGCCTTCTTCCTGTTTAGGACAGCTTTGACTTCCTGTGTTACCCATGGCTTGTTATGAGGGTAACACCATACAGTCTTAGCAGGGGAGACCACATCTGCACAAAAGTTGAGGTAATCCGTCAGACAGTGTGTCAGCCCCTCTCTGTCCTCACAGTGTGGGCTAAGCAGCACATCCCAGCCCTTGATGTCATAGCAGTCTCTGAGGGCATCTTCCATTTCAGGGGACCACCTTCTGATGGAGCTACAGTGGTGCTTGAAAGTTTGTGAACCCTTTAGAATTTTCTATATTTCTGCATAAATATGACCTAAAACATCATCATATTTTCACACAAGTCCTAAAAGTAGATAAAGAGAACCCAGTTAAACAAATGAGACAAAAATATTATATTTGGTCATTTATTTATTGAGGAAAATGATCCAATATTACACATCTGTGAGTGGCAAAAGTATGTGAACCTTTGCTTTCAGTATCTGGTGTGACCCCCTTGTGCAGCAATAACTGCAACTAAACGTTTCCGGTAACTGTTGATCAGTCCTGCACACCAGCTTGGAGGAATTTTAGCCCGTTCCTCCGTACAGAACAGCTTCAACTCTGGGATGCTGGTGGGCTTTCTTACGCTTCAGGTCCTTCCACAACATTTTGATTGGATTAAGGTCAGGACTTTGACTTGGCCATTCCAAAACATTAACTTTATTCTTCTTTAACCATTCTTTGGTAGAACGACTTGTGTGCTGAGGGTCGTTGTCTTGCTGCATGACCCACCTTCTCTTGAGATTCAGTTCATGGACAGATGTCCTGACATTTTCCTTCAGAATTCGCTGGTATAATTCAGAATTCATTGTTCCATCAATGAGGACAAGCCGTCCTGGCCCAGATGCAGCAAAACAGGCCCAAACCATGATACTACCACCACCATGTTTCACAGATGGGATAAGGTTCTTATGCTGGAATGCAGTGTTTTCCTTTCTCCAAACATAACGCTTCTCATTTAAACCAAAAAGTTCTATTTTGGTCTCATCTATCCACAAAACATTTTTCCAATAGCTTTCTGGCTTGTCCATGTGATCTTTAGCAAACTGCAGATGAGCAGCAATGTTCTTTTGGAGAGCAGTGACTTTCTCCTTGCAACTCTGCCATGCACACCGTTGTTGTTCAGTGTTCTCCTGATGGTGGACGCATGAACATTAACATTAGCCAATGTGAGAGAGGCCTTCATTTGCTTAGAAGTTACCCTAGGGTCCTTTGTGACCTCACCGACTATTACATGCCTCACTCTTGGAGTGATCTTTGTTGGTCCACCACTCCTGGGGAGGGTAACAATGGTCTTGAATGTCCTCCATTTGTACACAATCTGTCTGACTGTGGATTGGTGGAGTCCAAACTCTTTAGAGATGGTTTTGTAACCTTTTCCAGCCTGATGAGCATCAACAACGCTTTTTCTGAGGTCCTCAGAAATCTCCTTTGTTCGTGCCATGATATACTTCCACAAACATGTGTTGTGAAGATCAGACTTTGATAGATCCCTGTTCTTTAAATAAAACAGGGTGCCCACTCACACCTGATTGTCATCCCATTGATTGAAAACACCTGACTCTAATTTCACCTTCAAATTAACTGACAATCCTAGAGGTTCACATACTTTTGCCACTCACAGATATCTCATCTCATCTCATTATCTCTAGCCGCTTTATCCTTCTACAGGGTCGCAGGCAAACTGGAGCCTATCCCAGCTGACTACGGGCGAAAGGCAGGGTACACCCTGGACAAGTCGCCAGGTCATCACAGGGCTAACACATAGACACAGACAACCATTCACACTCACATTCACACCTACGCTCAATTTAGAGTCACCAGTTAACCTAACCTGCATGTCTTTGGACTGTGGGGGAAACCGGAGCACCCGGAGGAAACCCACGCGGACACGGGGAGAACATGCAAACTCCGCACAGAAAGGCCCTCGCCGGCCCCGGGGCTCGAACCCAGGACCTTCTTGCTGTGAGGCGACAGCGCTAACCACTACACCACCGTGCCGCCCTCACAGATATGTAATATGGGATAATTTTCCTCAATAAATAAATGACCAAGTATAATATTTTTGTCTCATTTGTTTAACTGGGTTGTCTTTATCTACTTTTAGGACTTGTGTGAACATCTGATGATGTTTTAGATTATATTTATGCAGAAATATAGAAAATTCTAAAGGGTTCACAAACTTTCAAGCACCACTGTAGTTGTTGCAGGCTGCCTTTGAACCAGGGGGGTGTACTTCGGCTGTAGAAGACCAGGTTGTGGTCAGACTTCCCTAGTGGGGGGAGGGGTGTGACGCTGTATGCATCCCTCACATTAGCATACAGCAAGTCAATTGTCCTGTTGTTCCTTGTTGGACAATCCACAGCCTGGTAAAAAGCAGCCAAAGTAGAGTCCAAAGTAGCGTGATTAAAGTCCCCAGAAATGATGATAAATGCCTCAGGGTGCTGTGTCTGCAGCCTTGCTGTGACAGAGTGAATCCTCTCACATGCAGCGGCTGCATCAGCCCTCAGAGGGATGTAAACACAGATGGTGATCATGTGACTGAACTCCCTCAGCAGATAATATGGCCGCAGGCTAACAGCTAGCAGCTCCACGTCCGGGCAACATAAAACTGTCTTTATGGAGATATGTCCCAGGTTACACCAGCGGTTGTTAACATAAATGATGAGTCCCCCACCTTTGCTTTTCCCACATGTGTCAGTGTCTCTGTTGGCTCTCATAGCAGTGAATCCCCGCAGGTCCACATTAGCATCCGGTACAAGGTGTGTTAGCCATGTCTCTGTCAAGATAAATAAGCTGCTCTCCCAATAAATCCACTGGTTGTTCAGTGCGGATAGCTTGTTGACTTTATTCAGCAGCGAGTTCACATTCCCCACGATAATGGAGGGAATGGATGATTTGTAGCACTGCCAGTTGTCTGCTAGCCTAGCCTTTAGCTTAGCTCCATCTTTGCAGCCTCTGGGTTTCCTCCTCAACTCGGCCAGGATGGGGTGTCGTATCCCGGCTTGTCCCATTGTTTTCAGGGCCAGCAGCTCCTCTCTCAAATAAGATCTGATAGCCCCACCTTTAGATCAAAGGTGCTGGCAGTGGCTGTACAGTCAGTATGATCTAATTTTATATTGATTAGGTTACTGGAACAAACTCTCTGAATATTTCTACTTTTTTGTTGAGCTTGGGGAACAGACACAGTCTAGATGTAGTGGACCCTGAGTGACGACTCTGTGCAGCTAGCAGACAGTCAGTTTAGCCTGTTCATCTGCTCCCTGGCCTTGGCTCTGGATTGTCAGAAATTAACTAGGCCTGTTCTGAGACTATGACCTATGCTGCAGGAAATGAGAGCAGCACCTTCCCGAGTGGGATGGATACCATCCCACCATAACAGGCCAACAGTGCCCTCAAAATTAGCCCAATTATCTATAAAGCCCACACTGTTTTCAGAGCACCACCTGGACAACCAGCAGTTCAGTGACCATAACCTGCTGTAAGCTACATCGCTACGCCGCATTGGGATGGGGCCAGAGCATACTACAGCATCGGACATTGCCTTCGCTAATTTAAACACCTCTACAAAGTCACTCTTAGTAACCTCAGACTGATGAAGGCGTATATCATTTAGCTCCTGCATGGATAACTATCTTTGAGAACCTGTGCTTGCCTAGGACCCTAAGATTACCTGCTATGTCCGGCGCCCTGGCTCCCGGTATACACCTGACTAAAGCTGCTGGTGCCCCTAAAGGCTGAGCTAATTTCACGTGCCATATGATAGATTCCCCTATAACCAGAGCTCTTCCAGGTTTCTCAGTTGGTGCATCACTAAGGAGAGCAAACCTGTTTGACACGTAATGCAGAGAAGAGGGGTGCTCCCGTGGGCGAGCCTCAGCAGTAGCTTTGGCTCTACGCTTATGCCGCCGAGTCATCACCCATTTGCTCCGCTGTAAGGGCTCAAATGCCGGAGTTGGGGGATTGCTAACTCCACCTAGGGCATCCAGATTTTCCCCTACAGAAACTACACTGTTCTCATTCTCACTGACCTTCTCTAAAGTCTGGATACGCTCTTCTAACATTATAATCTTCTCCGTCAGAGAGCTAACTAATTTGCACTTATCACAAATAAAGCTATCACTAGCAATGGAGGAAGAATGACTAAACATCTTGCACTCAGCACACTGAACAGGCTGAAGGTGTGCCATGATGAAAAGATTCACGTACCTTAATCAAAGATCTGTTGATATTAAAGCAGATCCAGTGTGGATGCCTCCACTTGTGGTCTTTACGCAGGAGTAGAAAAAAGAAAGCTTCTGGTCTCAGCATTCTTCCGAAAAAAGAGAGAGAAAAAGAAAACTGGAAACAGGAAAGCGAAAGTGGAAAGTACAAAAAGGAAAGTGACAGTACAATAAAAATGAAGAGGATGCTGGAAAATTATTTGTAGAAAAAAATAATTAAAAAAAGATTAATAATTAACGCCAACACTTGTGGAAAAAAGACTCATCACAAACAACTCAGGAACCAGGAAGTGCATAGCAGTTCCTCTTTTTAAAAACGGGACTGGAGAGTGTGCTCTAATTATAGGGGTTTCACTCTGATCAGCCTCTCCGGGAAATTTTATTCCAGGGTGCTGGAAAGGAGGCGCTGACTGATTGTTGAACCTTGGATTCAGGAGGAGCAATGCAGATTCCATCCTGGCCCTGGAATGGTGGACCAGCTCTTTATCCTTGCAGGGCTGTTAGGGGGTTCATGGGAGTATGACCACTCAGTCTACATGTGTTGTGTAGATTTGGAAAAGGCTTATGACCATGTCCCTTGGGGGCTTTTGTGGGGGCCACTGTGGGAGTATAGGATATCGGGGTCATTGCTATGAGCCATCTCCTCCTTGTACAACCAAAGTGTGTCTGTATTCTCGGCACGAAGTCAAACACGTTCCTGGTGGGTATTGGACACTGCCAAGGCTGCCCTTTTCACCTAGCCTGTTTGTGATATTCATGAATGGGATCTCAAGGCACAGCCAGGATGAGGAGGGTGTCCAATTTGGAAACCGAGAGTGAAGCCGCTGGGATGATAGTCAGCATCTCCAAGTCTGAGGCCATGGTTCTCTGCTGGAAAATGGTGGAGTGATCCCTCCAGGTTGGGAGTGAGTTGCTGCCCCAAGTGAAGGAGTGCAAGTATCTTGGGGTCTTGTTCACAAATGATGGTATACTTGAGTGTGAGATGGACAGGTGGATTGGGGCAGTAGTAGTAATGCAGGTGTTGTACCGGACCATCATGGTGAAGAGGGAGCTGAGCCAGAAGGCAAAGCTTTCGATTTACAAGTCAATCTACATTCCAACCCTCACCTATGGTCATGAGCTTTAGGTAGTGACTGAAAGGATAAGATCGTGGATACAAGTGGCTGAAATGAACTTTCTCTGTAGGGTGGCTGGGCTCACCCTTAGAGATAGGGTGAGGAGCTCAGACATCCGGAGTGATCTCAGAGTAGAGCCACTGCTCTCTCTCATGTCAAAAGGAGTCAGCTGAGGTGTTTCGGGCATCTGATTAGGATGCCTCTTGGGCACCTTCCTTTGGAGGTTTTCTGGGCACGTCCAAATGGGAGGAGACCTTGGAGTAGACCCAGAACATGCTGGAGAGATTATATATATCATCTGGCCTGGGAGCGCCTTGGGATCCCCCAGGAGGAACTGGAAAGCATTGCTGGGGAGAGGGATGCCTAGAATACCCTGCTTAGCTTGCTGCCACTGCAACCCAGCTTTGGATAAGTGGAAGAAAATGAATGGATGGATCCTTAATGAGCAAGCCAGAGGTGACAGTGGTGAGGAAAAACTTCCTGAGAGGACATGAGGAAGAAACCTTGAGAGGAACCAGACTCAAAAGGGAACCCATCCTCATCTAGGTGATATATGGGTGTCCTATATGGTCAAAAAGTGCACTCATGTAACCAGGAAATTCACTGTAGTTTTAACCTGAAGTCTACTTTGATGAAGCTATCAACTGTTCACTAATGAAGGCTTGAGTGCAAAACTGTTCATGGCAACTGTAGTCCTGAGCCAACGTAGCAAAACTGTTCATATCAGTTGCAGTCCAAAGCCATCTTCACAATTTCTATGTGTATCTTCAGACTGTCCATATGGTGCCATCCTCAGCAGGAGCAAGGTCATGAGAATTTCAACAAAAATTAGGGCATCAGGATGGTCTGGAGAGCAGAAGGAGTCACAGGTATCTCAAGAGTAGCATGTATAACCTGAAAGAAAGAGGGGGAAGGAAGAGAGAGATGGAGAGAGAAACATAGATTTTTAGGTTTGCTCATTGTCAAGAACAGTGTACATTATGTGCTAAGTGCAAGCAGGGATTCTGGCAAGACTACTGGGATAACTAAAAGGGAGAGCCAGAAGGTAGCAAAGACATGAGGATGCCCTGGGCCACAAAACTCCACCATCAATAAACCTGAGTGAACACGTGAGAGTGGGGTGTGTTGGGGGGACAGGATGACAGCATCCAAACATCCCAGTTTACCAAAATATTCTAACCCTGACCCTAACTCCAGATCTGCTCCTTTACCTAATAAAGAGGTAGTTAAATAGGCATCAATTTCAACCTACAACCTTAGATTAGTGGATGACCTCATCCAATGCATTGTTGATATGAAAAGTTGGATGGCCAAACATTTCTTACAGATAAATGAAACCAAAACAGATATTCTTTTAATAGGTCACAAGGCTTTGAGGTCCCAGATTCAATCATTATTAACTCCCCTATCAGTAAAACCTTGTGAGGATGCCAAAAACTTAGGTGTGATTTTAGATACTGATCTTCACTTCCAGAAGCACCTATCTAACATTTACAAGACTCACTTTTATCACCTTAGAAATATATCTCATGTTAGATGCTTCTTGTCTCAGCTAAACTCTAAAACACTTATTCATGCTTTTATTTCTAGTAGACCAGATTACTGTAATGCACTTTTTGCTGGAGTGGCAAAACAGGTGTTCAATAAATTCCAGCTTATCTAGAATGCTACAGCTGGAATATTAACTAAAACTAAAAGATTCAAACATATCACTCCTATGTTAACTTCTCGTCACTGGCTCCTATTTTAAACAAAGAATTGGTTTTAAAATGTCTTATTGTTTTAAAAACTATGACACCTTCCTACATTGCTAACATGCTCGCTGAATACACACCATTCAGACCCCATAGTCATCAAGTAAAGGACTCCTCATAGTACTGAGAATAATCCCTTCAGACATAATGTGTACAATTGTACACATGAAGTTCCATAGCGGCGGCACGGTGGTGTAGTGGTTAGCACTGTCGCCTCACAGCAAGAAGGTCCTGGGTTCGAGCCCTGGGGCCGGCAAGGGCCTTTCTGTGTGGAGTTTGCATGTTCTCCCCGTGTCCGCGTGGGTTTCCTCCGGGTGCTCCGGTTTCCCCCACAGTCCAAAGACATGCAGGTTAGGTTAACTGGTGACTCTAAATTGACCGTAGGTGTGAATGTGAGTGTGAATGGTTGTCTGTGTCTATGTGTCAGCCCTGTGATGACCTGGCAACTTGTCCAGGGTGTACCCCGCCTTTCGCCCGTAGGGTGCCTGCGACCCTGTAGAAGGATAAAGCGGCTAGAGATAATGAGATGAGATGAGAAGTTCCATAGCATTTTTCCTTCTGTCCAAAGAGGATAAACACTAATTCAGCCAATGGTGCCTTCAGTTTTATGGTCCCAGTCTCTGGAACTCTCTACCACAGGAACGATGAAAACGTCTTTTTAGGTTTAAAGCATGTGGCTAGTGGATAAACCTTAATATCAGAAACAGTATCATTGTCTTTATCCCATTTTGTCCCTTTTATCTTATTTTTAATGTTTTTTCATGTATTTGTTGTATACTTTTACACAGGGTGAGATTTGTCAAAAAACCAGAAGGGGGGATGTTTTTTTTTTTTTTTTTAATCATGAAACGTCACAAAATTAAGGTAACAATAGGCTAACAGCTCAATAACATCCGATGATATCAAATGAATAACACTAAATGAAAACGAACACTAAACCAGAGATAGTAAATTCATCTTCCTATCTCTCTGACTAAATACACGAACACTAACACACAACAAAGTTCGCATTGCTTGTCGCGTTGCTGTGATGTTTCTCTCCCTCCGGATTAAATGGACAGTGACTCGAAAATCACTAAAATACATGAATACTAAATGAACAGTTTGCTCTGATGGCGCAGTTCATGTGGCCTTTTCTGCTTTCCTGTCGGTGCGCTATCCGTCACGTTTCGCCCTTCTTTAATCCACATTTCTGCGAATTTCTCAGCAGGGAAGGAACGCACGTCTGGCCCATTGACAGCGAGGAAAAGAAGGCTGTCAGTGTGGATACATTCATTCTGTTGCGCTCATCAGTAAGGATGTGATTCATGGCGCTAAATCCACGTTCACACTCTGGATATTATCTACAATGTATCTATTTGCTGGGGACGTTCGTGAACATCAAAACTGCCACTTCAGGTCATTTTGAAAGTGAGTGCAATGTAGACCATAGAAAACTGTGTCACAACATGCCTGTCATGTCAACTTTTTTTTTGGTTTGTTTGTTTTATTGACGGGGTTGTCCCCGAGGATTTTTTTTTCAGCAGAGATAAAAACCAGAGGGGGGGATGATCCCCACCATCCCCCCCAGCAAATCGCACCCAGCTTTTACATTTTAATTTGAAGCACATTGAGGTTATGCTTGTCATATGAAATGGTCAATATAAATAAACCTGACTTGAAAATCTTAGGATATCTAAAAAAGAAGAAAAAGAAGCTGAAGAAGACATTGTGTCTTCCCAGGATTCAAAAGAAACTCTACATAAATGCAACAATGAAACTGTGAAATTTCAGACTAAATATCTCATGCAGCTGTTGCCTAACGTTAACCTGCAACTTAATGATTTATCCTCAAGCTTTAATTGTATTTTAAATTATTGTAGCCACCTGAGCCATACAACACATTCTTCCCATGAGAAAATAGTTCTAGTTTTCAAACAGGGCCTTTATACATTATACAATATACTGTATATTTAGACCATTCTTTACACCTTTGATTTAAAAAAAAATTCTACAAAAACATTTCTAGACAAAATTCAGCAACTACTGTAAAACTTCCAAGTGAGTTTAGAGGAAACTGGTTTTATGTTATTTTCTTGGTGCAGGGAAACGTAATGGAATTTATGAACATGCACTACAGAGACATAGATCAGCAGTAGATCGGTCAGAGAACTCTGGAATAAGGCTGACAGGAAAAGGAGGTGAAGACTCAGATGGAAAATGTTGGCCTTTGACACAAGTTATTCCAGAGCATGGCAAGCAGGCCTAGCATACGTGTGTGACGCCTTCAGAGCAGCTGTGAAACGTGACAGGAAACCCGATCAGCAACAATAAAATCCAGAAAGCTCTGACCAGGACCCTCTTCCTGTATTTCCATCCTGCACTTCCTGAGATGTGTGGCTAATTTGTTTTCATTTTCATTTGAAACAGTGTGGGATTACAGAAAGCCAGATTCTAGCAGAGAGAGAGAGTGTGTGTGTGTGTGTGTGTGTGTGTGTGAGTGAGAGACATGCTCTTTGTCTCTTGTCCAACCCTCCCAGGGTCAGCTGTTTACTTGATGACGCACATTGAGCCCCAGTTAATATTGTACAGGAGGCAGTAAGCATTCCATTACACGGCCTTCATGCTGTGTTCACTCAGCAGCTGTGTGCTCGTTTATTTGGCCTCTCTCACTCTCATTCTCTCACTTTCATTTACCAACAATCCCAACAAGAGAGCTTGCCAGATTTCACTGTTATTTGAAGTTCACTTCATAAACACACATAATCAGGTGATGAAACTGATCTCATGCTGAAAGGGTCCATCAACAACAACACAGCCGCAGCTATAAATACAGCAGAGACCCTCCACTGAGAGGCTGCTTAGTTTTATGTAAAACTGTTCACATTGTCTAAGACGAAAAAGAAGGGCGTTTATAAGAAGCCGGCTCTGATTACCTTCCCGCTCTGTGTGTGTGTGTGTGTGTGTGTGTGTGTAATCAGGCCAAGTGATTTACAGACCTGAGGACCACATGGGTTTCTGATAATCGGCCAGACCGAGGCACACTGTGTAGTTAATTGGAATTATGAAACTCCTGAGCGAGGTTTATTAATGACTCCATCAGGGAGAAAGTTCATTCCATCGCTCATGAGCTGAGGTACAGCTGGGCACACAATGAACTTTGTGTGTTTTGTTTTATTTTTCTGCAGTTGAAGCCTTGCGCCTGTCATAATGTACCTATACAACAGATGCTGAATTCTGGATTGTGGTCAGAAGATGTTGATTAATTCTCTATAACAGTAGCTCTGACAGTAGTGCAGCTGCACATCACAGGTTTATATTCATGTACTTCCTCTAATATATTATTATTTCTCTAGTAACAGCTCATTCACAGGGACTTAATATATATACACTACCGTTCAAAAGTTTGGGGTCACCCAGACAATTTTGTGTTTTCCATGAAAAGTCACACTTTTATTTACCACCATAAGTTGTAAAATGGGGCGGCACGGTGGTGTAGTGGTTAGCGCTGTCGCCTCACAGCAAGAAGGTCCGGGTTCGAGCCCCGTGGCCGGCGAGGGCCTTTCTGTGCGGAGTTTGCATGTTCTCCCCGTGTCCGCGTGGGTTTCCTCCGGGTGCTCCGGTTTCCCCCACAGTCCAAAGACATGCAGGTTAGGTTAACTGGTGACTCTAAATTGAGCGTAGGTGTGAATGTGAGTGTGAATGGTTGTCTGTGTCTATGTGTCAGCCCTGTGATGACCTGGCGACTTGTCCAGGGTGAACCCCGCCTTTCGCCCGTAGTCAGCTGGGATAGGATCCAGCTCGCCTGCGACCCTGTAGAACAGGATAAAGCGGCTACAGATAATGAGATGAGATGAAGGAATCTGGAGGAATTTCAGTGAGTAAAGGTCTCAAGCCTAATCTGAACCCCTGTGATCTCTGATCCCTCAGATGGCACTGAATCAAGAACCATCATTCATCTACAGCTGATAGAACCACATGGGCTCAGGATTACTTTGGCAAACCTTTATCAAGCTACAATACAGAGTTACACCTAGTCTGGTTAACACCAGACCATATCACAAGTGAAATATGGTCTGGAATCCGCCTATTGAATTTCTCGTAGGGGAGGTGTGGTTTACGATTGTCAACGGCCATTTATTGGACGTTGCGAATGTCTATCATTGGCCATGGGCTACGTATACGCCAAATCATGGCAGTTGTACCCAGTGACGTAGTTAGAGCGACGAAGAATACGAAGAGGCGAAGAAAGACTGTAACGCCAAACGCTGTTCTTTTTTTAAAACAAACTTTTGCTCTAAACTATTCAGAACAGTGTCTAAAGCTTGATCGAAAGTTTGGTTCGTATCGCTCGCCGCCATGTTAAATGTGATCCGTAAACAGTCCCAAATAAAATGCAAGCTTCCGTTTGTCGAGTAGTACGCGTCACCGTCTTTCCACCCCTCCCCACTCTCTGATTGGCTCCCTAACTCAGGCGAGCCTTTAGACCATAGTTTCCATGCTGTCTTTTCAGATCAGAACGATTGCGCAAAGCAGCATGGGATTTCCCAGGCTAAGTTACACCCACAATCACCAATTAAAACTTTAGTGTGTAAAAAGGAAGCCTTATGTTAACTGTGTCCAGAAGTTCCGTCGACTTCTCTGGGCTTGGAGGCATCTAGGATGGGCCATCACACAGTGGGAACAGGTATCGTAGTCAGACAAATCAGTATTCCAGGACTTTTTTGGAAGAAATGGACGCCGTGTGCTCTGAACCAAAAAGGAAAAGACTATCACCATCCAGAATGTTACCAGGAACAAGTCCAAAAGCCAGGGTGTGTCATGGTATGGCGTTGGGTCAGTGCCCTTGGCAAAGGTAACTTACACTTCTGTGATGGACCATTAATGCAGAAAAGTACACTGAGATTTTGGAGCAACATCTGCTGCCTTCAAGACGACGTCTTTTCCAGGGAGATTTCAACAAGACAACACAAAACCACATTCTGCATACACTACAGAGGCATGGCTGTGGAAGAAGGGGGCGTGTCCCCTTTGTCCCCAATAGAGAATGTGTGGAGAATTTAGAAATTAAAAATATGACAGTGACGACCCCGAACTGTTACACACCTTAAGACCTGTTTACAGGAAGAACGGGACAAAAATAACACCTGAAACACTTCATCACTTGGAGTCTTCAGTCCATAAACAGCTTTTAAGTGTTGGGAGAAGGAACGGGAACATTATAAAGTGGGAAATACTTTACTGACCCTACTCTTTTTTTTTAAATATGTTGCAAGAATCAAGATTGAAATGTTTAACACACACACACACACACACACACACACACGTATACAGTATATTACACGGTGGTGTGAAGATATGAAGTTGACCTTTGAGTGGTGAATGTGTATATCACGAGTGAGTGAAGTGAACCAGTGAAATGTTTTCAACACGAGAAGATAAACTTCATATCTTCAAGCCAACATGTGATTTTCTTTTTATTATATCGACACATTCGCAAACAAAAAGTCCCCAAATTTATCAAAACAATTCACCGATTTCCTCACGAGTGACATATAGAGGTTTATGTCATGGTTTCGGTTCTCCATGTCCTGGATGTAGCTCAGATATAAATTTTATATATATATATATATATATATATATCTTCTTCTTTAGCAGTCCGTCGATAACGACGATGACACGGGGAGGGGCTTGTGCCTATGGCGGATGTGGGAGGACATACCAATTGCTGTCTTAAATGTCCTGTCGCAGATGACACACCTGTAGGTCGCTTCAGCAGGTGGAGGTGCTGGTTCTAGTTTGCACTGCCTCTTTTTTGACAATAACTGAACATTTCGTTCCCTGATAGCGCCGGCAGCGCCGGCCACCACCTTCCTCCAGGTCACATGATTTTCAGCTTTCACCCTCCAGTTTTCGTATTCATTAATGTTCTTCAGGTGCCTCTTGAACACGTCTTTGTAGCGCAGTCGCGGTGCTCCTACTTTCCTTGACCCTTCTTTCAGTTCTCCATAGAAAACAGCTTTTGGTAGTCGGCTGTCTTCCATGCGTGTAACATGTCCTGTCCACCTTAGTTGACATGTGGTGAGCATTTCCTCAACACTCTGCATTTCTGCCTTTTCCAGTACTTCAAAATTTGACACGTGATCTTTCCATGAGATGTTCATTAGTTGTCAGAGATGTCTCTGCTGTACTTTATCAAGACTCTTAATGTGGCGTTTATAGATGGTCCAAGTTTCAGAGCTGTACAGAAGTGTTGGCATTATGATGGCTCTGTAGACTTTCATCTTGGTTTTCAGATGGATTCCTCTCTGGTCCCATAGACGACTTCTCAGTTTTCCGAAAGCTGATGCTGCAGATTGGATTCTTTTTGATATTTCTATGTCTATACTTCCACTGTTGGAGATAGTACTACCCAGGTAAGTGAACTTGTCTACTTCAGCCAATGGAGTACCATTCAGGAGCACTTTTCGAGGATTCAGCTTTGCATTATAGGTGTCTTGGATTAAAACTTCTGTTTTCTTTATGTTGATTGTTAGTCCAAATCTTTTGGATGCTTCAGCAAAAGCTGTCAGTAGATCTTGCATGGCCTGAAGACTGTGAGTTACAAGTGCCAAATCATCTGCAAAGAGCAACTCCTGAATCAGTAGTTCCTGTGTCTTGTTCTTTGCTTTCAGGCGCCTAAGGTTAAAAAGGTCTCCATCACTTCTGGTTCGAATGTAAAGGTCACCAAGTTCTTCTGGCATACTTTGTAGGACTGCAGTAAGGAAAATAGTAAATAGAGTTGGTGCAAGAACACATCCTTGTTTCACGCCATGCCCCACACTGAATGGGTCTAAACAACCATCACCACAGCAGATGCTAGCAGTCATACCATCATGGAAACTGCATAACACTCTGATGAAGGTTTGTGGACAACCGTAACAACTTAGTAGCTTCCATAGGGTCTCTCTGTGAACCGTGTCAAAAGCCTTGCTGAAATCCACGAAGGTGACAATAAGTGGTTGGCGTTGTTCAGCACACTTTTCTTGCAGTTGTCGCAGTGTGAATATCATATCTTGAGTGGATCTGTTTGATCTGAACCCACACTGACTCTCAGGAAGGATATCTTCAGCAAGAGTCTGCAGTCGAAATTGCAGAATTTTGGCAAGTATCTTTCCCGCTACTGACAGAAGTGAAATTCCCCTGTGGTTTCCACATTCTGTACGGTCTCCTTTTCCTTTATAGATGGTCACGATGGTCGCATCCTTAAAATATTGGGGGACTTCTGCTGTTGTTGACCAGATGTTGCAGAATAACTGCAACAATTGGTTTCTCAAAGCTGGTCCACCATATTTCCAGACCTCCGGTGGTATACCGTCTGGTCCTGCAGCTTTTCCACATTTTGTTCTCTTGATGGCCTTGTCAAGTTCTTCCCCGGTTGGTGGCGTATCCATGTGGTACCTGACTGGTAGCTGTGGGATGTTGCTGACAGCATCATCATCAACGGTGGTCTCTGGGTTCAGCAGAAAATTGAAGTGTTCTCTCCATCTCTCCATGATCTTGTTTTTATCTGTGTGGAGCACGCTGCCGTCAATACTCTTCACCGGGTCCAAGCAGGCACCCTTCGGACCATATACTTCCTTCAGTGATGCAAAGAACGCTTTGGAGTCGTTTTGGTCCGCAAGGCTCTGGATTCCAGCCGCCTTCTTGGCCCACCAGTCATTTTTCATTTGCCGCAATTTCTTTTGGAGCTCAGACTTTACGCTCTTATACTTGTTCTTTGTTGTTCTGGTGCATCCACCAGCTAGTGTCTTATGGAACAGCATATTCTTCTCGTTAATAAGTTCCATGATTTCTTCGTTTGATTCGTCGAACCAGTCTGCATGTTTCCTAGTAGGTTTGCCAAGCACATCTGATGCAGCACTATACACTGTATTCTTCAAGGCTTGCCACTGTTCTTCGCTGGTACCAGTTGGTGGTGTTGGGAAATTATCATTGATCACAGTTACAAGCTTATCCTTCTCACTTTGCTTCTTCAACTTTTCTACGTTCAGTTTCTTTGGGGGTTTTGATCCTTTCCTCTTCATAGGTGGGGGTTTTAATTTGATGTTACATTTAGAGCGGATCATAAAATGATCAGTAGAGCACTCGGCTCCCCTCATAGCTCTGGTGCTGCGAAAGTCCTTCATATCACACTTCCTAGTAATGATGTAATCCAGTAGAGTCGAGTGCTTGGATCTTGGATGTTTCCAGGAGTAATACCACTTGTCTGGGAAGTTGAAGAATGTGTTTGTGATAATCAGTTCGTGTTCGGAACATTTTGTTAGGAGCATTTCGCCGTTTGAATTCATTTTCCCTCTTCCAAATTTCCCCAGCGTTTGAAGCCATGTTTCATGTTCCTTTCCTACTCTTGCATTAAAATCTCCTAGTAGTATGAGCTTGTCTGCAGCAGGAGTCTCAGAGAGCAGGCTGTCCAGTGAGCGATAGAAGAGCTCTTTAGCTTCATCGTCGTTGGTCATTGTTGGTGCATAGGCTGAGATCAGTGTCAGATATCTTCTTTGACCAATATGAATTCTTAGCGATATCAGACGGTCATTCTTTCCAGTTGGTAGTGTCTCAAGGTCTTTTACAAGTCGATTTGAAATTGCAAAGGCAACCCCTGCTTCTCTTCGTTCACCTGATGGTTTGCCAGACCAGTAGAACGTATGAAACTTTTCTCTAAGTTGCCCCTGATTAGAGAAACGAGTGTCTTGTAGTGCTGCTATGTCATTTTATATATATATATATATATATATATATATATATATATATATATATACACAGTGGGGCAAAAAAGTATTTAGTCAGTCACCAATTGTGCAAGTTCTCCCACTTAAAAAGATGAGAGAGGCCTGTAATTTTCATCATAGGTACACTTCAACTATGAGAGACAGAGTGAGAAAAAAAATCCAGAAAATCACATTGTCTGATTTTTAAAGAATTTATTTGCAAATTATGGTGGAAAATAAGTATTTGGTCAACAAAAGCTCATCTCAATCCTTTGTTATATACCCTTTGTTGGCAATGACAGAGGTCAAACGTTTTCTGTAAGTCTTCACAAGGTTTTCACACACTGTTGCTGGTATTTTGGCCCATTCCTCCATGCAGATCTCCTCTAGAGCAGTGATGTTTTGGGGCTGTCGCTGGGCAACACGGACTTTCAACTCCCTCCAAAGATTTTCTATGGAGTTGAGATCTGGAGACTGGCTAGGCCACTCCAGGACCTTGAAATGCTTCTTACGAAGCCACTCTTTCGTTGCCCGGGTGGTGTGTTTGGGATCATTGTCATGCTGAAAGACCCAGCCATGTTTCATCTTCAATGCCCTTGCTGATGGAAGGTTTTCACTCAAAATCTCACGATACATGGCCCCATTCATTCTTTTCTTTACACGGATCAGTCGTCCTGGTCCCTTTGCAGAAAAACAGCCCCAAAGCATGATTTTTCCACCCCTATGCTTCACAGTAGGTATGGTGTTCTTTGGATGCAACTCAGCATTCTTTCTCCTCCAAACACGACAAGTTGAGTTTTTACCAAAAAGTTCTATTTTGGTTTCATCTGACCATATGACATTCTCCCAATCTTCTTCTGGATCATCCAAATGCTCTTTAGCAAACTTCAGACGGGCCTGGACATGTACTGGCTTAAGCAGGGGGACACGTCTGGCACTGCAGGATTTGAGTCCCTGGTGGTGTAATGTGTTACTGATGGTAGCCTTTGTTACTTTGGTCCCAGCTCTCTGCAGGTCATTCACTAGGTCCCCCCATGTGGTTCTGGGATTTTTGCTCACCATTCTTGTGATCATTTTGACCCCACGGGGTGAGATCTTGCATGGAGCCCCAGATCGAGGGAGATTATCAGTGGTCTTGTATGTCTTCCATTTTCTAATAATTGCTCCCACAGTTGATTTCTTCACACCAAGCTGCTTACCTATTGCAGATTCAGTCTTCCCAGCCTGGTGCAAGTCTACAATTTTGTTTCTGGTGTCCTTTGACAGCTCTTTGGTCTTGGCCATAGTGGAGTTTGGAGTGTGACTGTTTGAGGTTGTGGACAGGTGCTTTTATACTGATAACAAGTTCAAACAGGTGCCATTAATACAGGTAACGAGTGGAGGACAGAGGAGCCTCTTAAAGAAGAAGTTACAGGTCTGTGAGAGCCAGAAATCTTGCTTGTTTGTAGGTGACCAAATACTTATTTTACAGAG
Source organism: Neoarius graeffei (assembly GCF_027579695.1). Classification (NCBI taxonomy): domain Eukaryota; kingdom Metazoa; phylum Chordata; class Actinopteri; order Siluriformes; family Ariidae; genus Neoarius; species Neoarius graeffei. Next base: position 93,729,280 of record NC_083577.1, read on the forward strand.
GAATTTACCAATTAATTCATTAAAAATCCTACAATGTGATTTCCTGGATTCTTTCCCCCCATTCTGTCTCTCATAGTTGAAGTGTACCTATGATGAAAATTACAGGCCTCTCTCATCTTTTTAAGTGGGAGAACTTGCACACTTGGTGGCTGACTAAATACTTTTTGCCCCACTGTATATACAACCCCGATTCCAAAAAAGTTGGGGCAAAGTACAAATTGTAAATAAAAAGGGAATGCAATGATGTGGAAGTTTCAAAATTCCATATTTTATTCAGAATAGAACATAGATGACATATCAAATGTTTAAACTGAGAAAATGTATCATTGAAAGAGAAAAATTAGGTGATTTTAAATTTCATGACAACAACACATCTCAAAAAAGTTGGGACAAGGCCATGTTTACCACTGTGAGACATCCCCTTTTCTCTTTACAACAGTCTGTAAACGTCTGGGGACTGAGGAGACAAGTTGCTCAAGTTTAGGGATAGGAATGTTAACCCATTCTTGTCTAATGTAGGATTCGAGTTGCTCAACTGTCTTAGGTCTTTTTTGTCGTATCTTCCGTTTTATGATGCGCGCCAAATGTTTTCTATGGGTGAAAGATCTGGACTGCAGGCTGGCCAGTTCAGTACCCGGACCCTTCTTCTATGCAGCCATGATGCTGTAATTGATGCAGTATGTGGTTTGGCATTGTCATCTTGGAAAATGCAAGGTCTTCCCTGAAAGAGATGTCATCTGGATGGGAGCATATGTTGCTCTAGAACCTGGATATACCTTTCAGCATTGATGGTGTCTTTCCAGATGTGTAAGCTGCTCATGCCACACGCACTAATGCAACCCCATACCATCAGAGATGCAGGCTTCTGAACTGAGCGCTGATAACAACTTGGGTTGTCCTTCTCCTCTTTAGTCTGAATGACACGGCGTCCCTGATTTCCATAAAGAACTTCAAATTTTGATTCGTCTGACCACAGAACAGTTTTCCACTTTGCCACAGTCCATTTTAAATGAGCATTGGCCCAGAGAAGACGTCTGCGCTTCTGGATCATGTTTAGATACGGCTTCTTCTTTGAACTATAGAGTTTTAGCTGGCAACAGCGGATGGCACGGTGAATTGTGTTCACAGATAATGTTCTCTGGAAATATTCCTGAGCCCATTTTGTGATTTCCAATACAGAAGCATGCCTGTATGTGATGCAGTGCCGTCTAAGGGCCCGAAGATCACGGGCACCCAGTATGGTTTTCCAGCCTTGACCCTTACGCACAGAGATTCTTCCAGATTCTCTGAATCTTTTGATGATATTATGCACTGTAGATGATGATGATATGTTCAAACTCTCTTTGCAATTTTACACTGTCGAACTCCTTTCTGATATTGCTCCACTATTTGTCAGCGCAGAATTAGGGGGATTGGTGATCCTCTTCCCATCTTTACTTCTGAGAGCCGCTGCCACTCCAAGATGCTCTTTTTATACCCAGTCATGTTAATGACCTATTGCCGATTACCGATTTGGTCCTCCAGCTGTTCCTTTTTTGTACCTTTAACTTTTCCAGCCTCTTATTGCCCCTGTCCCAACTTTTTTGAGATATGTTGCTGTCATGAAATTTCAAATGAGCCAATATTTGGCATGAAATTTCAAAATGTCTCACTTTCGACATTTGATATGTTGTCTATGTTCTATTGTGAATACAATATCAGTTTTTGAGATTTGTAAATTATTGCATTCCATTGTTATTTACAATTTGTACTTTGTCCAAACTTTTTTGGAATCGGGGTTTTATATATATATATCATTTATTGTAAAAAAATATGGCATATAGTATGAAATGTGTAAATATGGTACATATCGCATGTGCAGTATGTGTATACAGTATAAAACTAATATATGAAGGTTCTACTTTAAGACCTATATACTGTATCTCAGGCAAGTTTTGGTCTCTATTTGATTCTGATATTTCAGGATACAGACAGCCTACACCATAGAAACATGAAACACTAGAGGGTACTTTCCCATACTCTCTCTCTCTCTCTCTCTCTCTCTCTCTCTCTCTCATTTGACCTCAGGTGATCTGTACTGTGCAGCCGGCCTGTTCTCAAACTGTAAAATAGAGGACATCAGACTGAAGTGAACACTTGCTCTGCTCCAGATTCTGTTGAGACTGCTCTACTCCTCTATTCTCCACAACTTTTTCTCCCTGTCATTTTTCTGCATCTGTATTTTTTCATTTTACATTGTTTCAATCTGGTACTGTCCCAATCCTATTACTGACAAGGTGTTGGTCCCATAACTGCCTGGGTATTGACTAAGTCTCAATTCCATCACTGCCAAGGTTTGGTCCTGACCAATTCCCAAACTGTCCAGGTGTAGATTCTGTCACAATTCCTTCCAAACCCAAATAATAGTTTTTTTTCACAGTCCTGCATGAGCATTGGTTATGTCCCAGTCCAAACTGTGCCTGGGTGTTGGTTATGTCCCAATCCGTTCAATGCCTGGGTGCTGGTCCTGTCTTAATCCCATAACTGCTCAAGTCCTGTCACTTGGCAAGTGTTTGTCCAAGTGTTTTACTCACAATTTTGGTCCAGGACCCACACTCATGGTCCCAGTTCTGTTCTAATCCTCCACTCTCTTGGTGTCAATCGATCCATGTTGGGTTCTGTCCCAGTTCCATTGCTCCCTGTATAGTGGTTCAGTACCAGTACCTCCAGGTAGGTTGCTAATTGCAGCCCAATCTATGCACTCCTTGTCAGTTCACAATCCTTTACTACTGGTTGCCTTATAATCTACACTGATTTAGTTCCAGTTCTGTCCCAGTGATTTCTGTCTCTTGGTTCTGGTTTTGCTCCACACCTTTCAGTCCCTTGGTGCTTCCTCTATCTTAATCCTATCCTAGTCATTCTGTCTGAACCTCACTCAGTGTCCTTGGGCTGGATTTGTCTCAGGCCTACCTTGTCTTGGACCCGATGGTTCTTGTCCTGGTCACAGCTGATGGTTGTATGAACAGCGTCTGCACTCAGTGATCCTGTCCACATTGGGCAGATGCTCAGATCAGCATGCTCCAGTGGTTACAACATGTTCCTAAGCAAGGACATGAGCTGCCCAAGCTGGAACAGATCTCTGATAGAGTTACAGGACTCACAGCTGAGGCATACATGCTCTCTCACCTGCTTTCAGTTCCATGTATCACAGTCTGCACAGTGATCAGGGAGCTTTGTCTGGCTTAGCATAGCTTTCCCACAATGCATCAGTGTATCTGACACAGTCCTGCTGTATATCTGCCTTATGCCAAGTTACAGTCAGTACGTTCAGGACTCCGTGTTCTAGCTGACATGCACATTTACATTTATTCTATTTTTTATCCATGTTACACAGATCCAGCCCAAGCACACAGCTGACAGTGATACATGTTCCTCTCTAACCCTGAACATAAAGTTTCCACCAACTGAGATGTAGAACTGATGAAGCAGCTCAGAGGAACAGAAAAATCTCATCTATTTTACACCACATGTCCATTTACTGCTCCTTAATCACCAGCTAATCACTTACATCCTGCATTCCAGCACCGAATCAGTCACAAAGAAGGAAAAAAACACAAATTCTTTCAGTGCAGCGATCACTCAGGATAATAATAATAATGAAATAAATTATTTTTATACAATTTTTTGAAATAATCACCTGTGTATTGATACAAAACCAGTTATCCACCTCAGGCTCAGTGAATATCAGTGAATAATAACCTTGACTTCGACTCAGATATTATTTACCAATATTCACTGAGCCTTCAGCCAATATATATATATATATATATATATATATATATATATATATATTTCTGTCTCTCATTTATGAAGTAGACAGGCAGCATTAAGGGCCTTACCTACAGGCCCTCACTGGAGGAGTCTCAACCAGGGTGCAACCCCATGACCTCCTGCACTAGAGTGCGCTAAGTCAGTGATGATTTTATTTTATATATATATATATATCATAAAATAAATGATTATAGCTGGTGGTGGATAGCTCAGTTGATAACATCACTAACTTAGTGGACTCTAGTGCAGGAGGTCATAGGGTTGTGCCCTGGTTGAGGCCGTTAATGCTGCCTGCCTACCTCATAAATGAGAGACAGAAAAACAAGAGTCATGTTGGCTTGAACGTCACCTGGCCTGACAAGGTCTGCGTCAGGTGTTGAGGAACCAGGGCAACCTGATGAGAAATAGGCTACTGGAACAAGAGCTGAGAACACTGAGGTTTTGGAATGTTACAATGCAAGTAACCCCTGAGAGAGGGGTTATATGTGAAGGATGTGGGACCAGTGGATGCTTCGATACCCAACATCTACAATAACATCAAAACAACTAGTAACTCAATGTTCCAATATCCACAAACAGCGACTGCTGTCACAAAAAGAGATTGATGAGATACATCACAAATACTATGGCAAGGAGGAGTCAGGATGCCAGGTCAGGGTGGTTGGTTATCATTATCCCCGCACTTGGAGATTGAGACTGGGAATCCCCCCAGCAATGCACCCTTGCAAGCAAGAGCTTAATACATGAGCAGCTGACCTGAAATTGAAGATAGTAACAAAGCTGAACACCTTGAACTACCGTGCAGTACTTCCTGAAAATCTCCTAGAAGATGTGAATGCAGCAATAGATTAGATTAGATTAGATTAGATTAGATTAGATTAGATTCACTTTATTCATCCCACATCGGGGAAATTCACGTGTTACAGTAGCAAGAAAATGTCAAACAGATAACAAATAAAACTGAAATAAAAATTAGACAAACGAAGGATTAAATACAGAGGGCTATTTACATTATCTACTGTGAAAAAGTATAGAAAAACTGCCTTATTGAGAGGCTTGGAAAAATTGCACATTATAGGTAGACTCTGTATATATACACACATGTACATAAATAATATTTATATATATAAATATAAGTATGAATATGAACGTTCCCTACTGTAACCAAGCTGATATACATCACAGCAACAGTGATCCTGGAAATGCTTGGCTATAAGATGGACACTAACCATAAGGTGCAATATCCCTCATGGAAGAGAAGGTTAGAGGCTAAGATCAAGGCAACCTGGAGAGAAGTTAGAAAGGTAAGACAGAATTAATAAAGTAATTCTGATTCTGATTCTGACAAGGAAAGGGCTACCTAAGAAATACAGCAAACTGTCCATACCTGAGGCCCTAGAGACTGCCAAGCAAAGCTGAAGCCAAGAGAATAAATAGGATGTTCTCCACTCAACCATCTAAGGTATACACCCAGTGGCAGGGTAATAACAACATGGGTCCAGATCTACCAAGGCTGGAGACTGAACAATACTGGAAAGGGGTATGGGAGAAGGAGAATCACATAACAGTGCTCAGTGGCTAATAGACCTGAGAGCTAAATACAGCAATCTCCCTGAACAAGACCCAGTAACCATCACTGTGTCAGACATCCATGTAAGAGTCTCAAAAATGAAGAGCTGGACAGCACCAGGCCTGGATTTGGTTCATGCCTACTGGCTAAAGAAGCTAACCTCACTATATGAGTGCTTGGCAGTACAGATGAACCAGCTGGTTGTGGATGGGACTCACCCAGAATGGCTGACTGAAGGTCAGACAGTCCTGATCCTGAAGGACCCGCAGAAGGGAGCAGTCCCATCCAACTACCACCCAATAACCTGCCTCTGCACAACATGGAAGCTCCTGTCAGACATCATAGTGGATAAGATGAGTAGGCACATGACTCAATACATGAGCAAGGCCCAGCAAGGAATTGGTAGGAACACCAGAGGAGCAAAACATCAGCTACTGGTAGACAGCGCAGTAGCTTGAGACTGCAGAACCAGACATACCAATCTGTGCACTGCCTAGATTGAGTACAAGAAATCCTATGACTCGATGCCCCATACATGGATCCTGGAGTGCTTGAAACTGTACAACATCAACAGGACTCTCAGAACCTTCATCAAGAACTCAATGAGGCTGTGGAAAACAACCCTAAAGGCCAACTTCAAGACAATAACACAGATCACCATCAAGTGGTAGAAACCAAGGAGGTGCCCTATCCCTGCTGCTGTTCTGCATAGGACTGAACCCCCTCAGCCAGATCACCACCAAGAGCAGCTATGGATGCAGACTGCGAAATTGAGCAACCATCAGCCAGAACATCAAGGATGACATCAAGGTGTATGCCAGGTCTGAGCAAGACATCAACTCGCTGATCTACAGCAATGACATCGGAATGCCATTCAGACTAGATAAGTGTGCCCAGATGGTAACAAGGAGAGGGAAAGCAGTCTGAACTGAAGGCATAGTGCTACCAAATGCCATTATAGGAGATGTGGAAGACAGCTACAAGTACCTTGGATGGGACTCACCAATTACATCCAATGACATCCTAACTCTGGATGGCCTTTCTGTTTCTTCACGTGCAGCAATAAAATACCTTGGGGTGATCATTGACTCCAGTCTTTCGTTTGAAACTCATATTGATAACATTACCTGGACAGCTTTCTTTCATCTGAGAAATATTAGTTATGCTGTTATAGTTAGTTTTGCCGGAGTCCCTGCTTGTACTCAGCGCAAAATGTATACTGTTCCTACTCATCAGGTGACATTGGGCATACCTTACAACCTGTGTTTTCTCTCTCTTCCCCCTGTCTGTCCCTCTGAGTTACATGTAGATCCTGAGCTCGAGATGCTGACCTCTTCAGCTCCTTGGACCTGCCTGATCCATCCTGATGCCCTATGTCTGGTTGGAGTCTTATCACATCACCCCTGTGGAGGACGGCCTCATATGGACAGTCGAAAGTCACACTTGGAAGCCGCTCTGGACTCTTACAATAATACATTTATAGCTGAGGACTACAGTTGACTTGTTAACCTTAGGACTGCAGTTGTCATGAACAATTTTGCACTCAAGTTTCCATCAATGAACAGTTTATAACTTCAACAAATGAGACTTCATGTTAAAACTATAATGAATTTCCTGGTTACAGAGTTATACTTTGTGACTCTATAGGACACAGTTATAGAAGTGAGTTATTTATAATCATGCTATCTGTTATCACACAAATGAGGATGAGTTCCCTTTTGAGTCTGGTTCCTCTCGATGTTTCTTCCTCATGTCATCTGAAGGAGTTTTTCCTTGCAACTGTCACCAAAGGCTTCATCATTGGGGATAGATTAGGGATAAAATTAGCTCATTTTTAAAGTTTTTAATTTTCTGTAAAGCTGCTTTGTGACAATGTCTGTTGTTAAAAGTATGTAGTGAAAGTTCATTATGTCTAACTATTATAACTATTCTTTAAGTTCGTTTCTTAAGACACATATTTTTTAGGATGTTACCTTGTTTGTTGACAGTTTTGGTGAACACTTCCGCCTTCTTCAAAACAGTCACCAGATGTCGAGTGGCGACGTGCCTTATCAGCTGATGTACTCTATGGAGGCGTGAACGTCCCGCCCAATTTGACAGGTAGTCCACGCCTCCTGCTGACATCCAACAGGCATTAAAAAACTGCCAATATCCACCATGGGCAGTTCGAAAAGGGAAATTACAGACACAAAAAAAGGAAAAAAACAAACAAACAAGAAAAAACACAGAAAAAACAAACCGGGGCTTTGTCACACTACCATACATAAAAGGAGTTACAGAACGCATCCAACGATCCATGAGGAAATACCACATCAACACCCCGGTCAAACCATACAAGAACCTCCGACAGCTGCTAGTTCACCCCAAAGATAAAATACAACTGGACAATAAATGCAACGTCATATATGAAATCCCTTGCCGTTCATGCAATAAAGTCTATATTGGTGAAACTGGCAGATGCTTCCACACTCGCAGGAAAGAACACCAATTAGAATGTGAAAAAGAAACAACAAAAAGACTCACAAGATCCGAAAAAGAAAAAGCAAACCAAGAAAACTTAAAATCAGCCATTTCAGATCACTGCAAACGGCAAAATCATATTATGAATTGGGAAGAGGCCAGAGTCATTCGCGCTGAAGAGAATAGATATCAGCGTTGGATTTTGGAGGCAGTGGAGATACGCAAGCGGGCGCAAAGGACCATGAAACGGGATGAGGGAGCGTACGCACTGTCACACACCTGGAGCGCAGTCCTGGGGCAGTGACCTGACAGCAGGAGGCGTGGACTACCTGTCAAATTGGGCGGGACGTTCACGCCTCCATAGAGTATATCAGCTGATAAGGCACGTCACCACTTGACATCTGGTGACTGTTTTGAAGAAGGCGGAAGTGTTCGCCGAAACTGTCAACAAACAAGGTAACATCCTAAAAAATACGTGTCTTAAGAAACGAACTTAAAGAACTGTTGTTAAAAGTGTTATACAAATAAACTTGACTTGATTTACCCTTGGAATCCCACAGGCAAATGGTAACCATGAAGAGGCCTCTAGCAAAGCAGCAACAGCCAGATACCTACAGAGAGTAAGGCAAGTCCTGAGAAGTCAGCCGAATGGGAAGAACAAGGTCGGGGCCATCAACACCTACGCCCTGCCTGTCATCAGATACCCTGCTGGCATAATAAGCTGACTGAAGGAGGCGATAGAGGCCACCGACATCAGGACAAAAAAACTCCTGACAATGCGCGGAGGGTTTCACCCCAAGTCCAGCATCCTGAGGCTGTATGCTAAGAGGAATGAAGGAGGCTGAGGACTAGACAAGCATCAGAACCACTATCCAGGATGAAACAACAAAGATGCATGAGTGCATCATGAAGATGGCCCCAAATGATGACGTGCTTAGTGAATACCTCAGGCAGCAGAAACCCAAGAAGGAAGTGCAAGAAGAACCATTATGGAAAGACAAACCACTGCATGGGATGTACCACCGGCAGATAGAAGAAGTGGCTCATATTGAAAAATCCTACCAGTGGCTGGATAAAGCTGGACTGGAAGATGGCACAGAGGTACTAATCATAGCTGCACAGGAACAGGCCCTAAGCACAAGATCAATAAAGGCTGGGGTCTACCACACAAGGCAGGACCCCAGGTGCAGACTGTGTAAAGATGCCCCCAAGACAATCTAGCACATAACAGCAGGGTGTAAGATGCTTGCAGGAAGAGTGTACATGGAACGCCATACCCAAGTGGCTGGCATAGCGTACAGAAACATCTGTGCCGAGTATGGACTGGAAGTCCCAAGGTCAAAGTGGGACACACCTCTGAAGGTGGTTGAGAATGACCAAGCTAAGATCCTGTGGGACTTCCAGATACAGATGGACAAACTGGTAATGGCTAACCAACCAGACATGGTAGTGGTGGACAAACGGGTGAACAAGGCTATGGTGATAGATGTGGCAATAGCAAGTGACAATAACATCAGGAAAAAGGAACTTGAGAAGCTCGAGAAGTATCAAGGGCTGAAAGAAGAGCTAGAAAAGATGTGGAAAATGAAGACAACAGTGGTCCCCGTGGTGATAGGAGCCCTTGGTCCAGTGACCCCCAAACTGGGAGAGTGGCTCCAACAGATCCCAGGAACAATATCTGAGATCTCTGTCCAAAAAAGCGCAGTTCTAGGAGCAGCTAAGATGCTGTGCAGGACCCTCAAACTCCCAGGCCTCTGGTAGAGGACGTGAGCTTGAGGGGAAAAAGACCGCCCGAAGGAGGGGCGAGTGGAGTGAGTGTGTGTATATATATATATATATATATATATATATATATATATATATGAGCCAGCAATTGAAAGGGTTAAGCTAAGGAAATTATTTTTTAAGGTGGTTTTTTTTAAATAAAAAATAAGGTGAATAAATCAGGGTGGTGTTTAAAAAAGAGCCAACTTTAAATAAACTTGAAATAAATTCAAGAAGTAATAAAGAAGCCTGTTTAGGGAGCAGCCTGTTTACTTAAAAACTGCTCCCTTTATATTCAAATGTGCTTTTTATACCGTTTTGTTTTTCACGCTCAGACCTTCTCCATTCAGCTCCATTAATCTCACAGAGAATAAGAGAGAAAGATGATTTCAGTGAAGAGTGATGTGAAGCTCATCGTTTCTTCCCCTTACAGGAAGTGAGGAAATTGAATCAGGATGGATTTCTGTGCATCTGATATCGGTCTTCTTTCACTTCTTTGTGATGAAATGAGGAGGAAACACCATCAAACCACTAAAACCTGCATGAGGAGGAAACGCTGCACGCTGCAGCTCACAGTGACGAATCATAAAGAGTCGTGCAGCCGCAACACCCCGAGCCCTGACTTCCTGCTTTAGAACATCCTCGTCTCTAAAACACCAGAGTGGGAGTTTGGGTGATGCTGAAGTGGTTTATTGACCTATTTACTCTGGAAGAAAAAAAAACAGCACAATCACCACAAGTTTTAGGAATTTTACTTTTATTTAAAATAAATAGCCACATATAAATAAACAACTCTCATCACACACACACACACACACACACACACACACACACATTCAAGACATTTACAGTTCAGCAAGCAAATCAGGGAAATCTATCCAAAATGACAACAGCAACAACAACTCTCTTTACAGTTCCACATAAAATGAAATCAAATTTAAAAAATAGTGTTTAATATTACTGTAAATGTTTTAACACTCAAGAAATCTTCTCAAGCCCAGCAGTGGAAACAACACTATTTTCAGAAGGAGAAATATTCATCATAAAGTGCATTATTCTGAAAAACAAAGGGGAAAAGAAAAGGAAAATAATTTAAAAAGAAGGTTCTGTCTGATTCACTGCAAGCCAAAGAGCCACGTTTTCTCAAAGTCAGTACAGCAGGGGAAAAAACCCACAAACAAACAAAAAAGGAATTGCTTTCCTCACCATGGGATTTGTTCAGAAAAAAGGCACAAGCATCACTGGTGAGAGGAAATCTTTAAAAAACCAAAACAATAACGTTAAAATAAATCAGAATAACACTGTTTCTGAGAATCGTGTTGATTTCAGCTTATAATTTTCAGTCACTGGATTTTGAACCCTGTTTCTCCAACTAAAAGAGACAGACGTGCAGTTTGGGGGACAAATAGTGCACACACACACACACACACACACACACACACACACAAATACCCTGTTTAAAATCTACTGTGAGCACCGAACTGCACCATCTTGTCAGAAATATATTGCTACAGAATGTTTAAAAAGGAAAATAAAGCGTACATTAATGCAGACATGATCACTGGGACCTTCAGGGGAGTCTGCACTTTCTCACAGAAACATTACTTTTCTGTCTGCACTGCTGTTCCATCAGAGAACAACAAAAAAAATCACAATTTGTGAAAAAAAAAAAAAACCATAATAATAAAATAAAGGATTGTTTCAGTAACTTCCTGGATTGTTTTCAATTTATTTAACACTGAGTATAAATAAACACTTTGTGGATGTTAAAAATAAAAGGTGTTTATAGACAGTTGGGGAACATTTAGCTTAGGGCTGGGCGATATGATACTATCACAGCGATATCTCGATAAATGATGTCGCAATATACTTTTTACTGAGACTGAAAGCAGATGTGAACTTTATCTCAGTTGTAAATATTTTAGTTTATTTTTCTGCAAATGAAAGTGTTATTTGTTAAATATAAAAACATAAATATATTATAATTTTATTTAATAATAAATAAATAAATTAATTAAATATTAAGAAAATCACCCAGCCCTAATTTATGGAGCCACTCAAAAACAATTTAAATGTCAGAAAAAATTAAGAGATAAATTTACTTCTTAGGAAGTCGAATGTCTGAAAATCACACAAACAAAATTTGTTAAAAAAATGTTTATAAAAAAAAAAAAAAAACACCCAGACAGCTGTTCACGCTAATCATGAACTAAGTTTAAAGTCTTTACCGCACCATATGGTGCAGTAGGCGGCGCTGATCTGTTCCTGTAGCCCTCGGCCTCTCGCCGATTACATAGCTAGGGTTACGGGGGGGGGGGATCCTCTGGTAACCACGAGAGTTTGTGAAAAAAACTAATCACGAACACCACTCTAACTTTGTTTTAAAGAATCTGACGGACTTATCCTGACAAAAAGGTAAGAGAAACAAACAAACAAAAAAAGATTGTGCATGGAGTACCAGCTTCTCAACCTGGTACTACAGGTACTATCGGTACTACGAGTAAAGTAGAGGTACTACAAGTGTTGCAGGTACTACAGCTGAGCGTGAAATATTGCACTAATCCCGTAAGCTTTGTTCTGGGAGAACCTCGCTGCAGTGCGGAGGAAGAGGAGGAAGAGGTAGTGATACGACAGAGGCGGAGCTGTGCCTTTTCTTTTTTATCCTCATTTCTCAGGAGCAGGACTGAGCAGGAGTCACAGCAGCTCCTTGTGTGTTTAATATGACGAGAATCTAAACATGTCGCGGTGCTGAGCAGTGGAGCAGGAGGTCATCAGGCTTTCTCCCATTTTATTAACAATCAACAGGCTGGTGCATCATGATTCTCTGGCGCTCAAAATTAAATTTACCATGTTTTCTTTAATGGAAACCTGTGTGTGTGTGTGTGTGTGTGTGTGAGTGAACACTTTATTTTAATGTAATATCTGGTTATTTTGAATGATCTCATCATTTTGATTTATAAATACATTAGTTTAAGATATTTTAACTTAGCTCATTATTTCAAGTTCTCGTTACTTTGACCTAAATCATTACTTCCAGTCGAACTCTTATTGCAACTGAACATCTGATAATTTTGATTTAATACCTTGAAATAATGTGTTACTCTCTCATTATTTCAATTTAATAATCTCATTCTCATCTCATCTCATTATCTGTAGCCGCTTTATCCTGTTCTACAGGGTCGCAGGCGAGCTGGAGCCTATCCCAGCTGACTACGGGCGAAAGGCAGGGTTCACCCTGGACAAGTCGCCAGGTCATCACAGGGCTCAATTTAATAATATTCAATAAATTACTCATTGATAAATAGTTAACATCCCAAAATCTATCAGTAAAAAAACAAGATATTTATTCAAAATAATGAGATATTTAGTCAAAATAACAGAACCTGCAGTTTATAAATGTTAAAATATTTAAATTGACAGTACCAACTACACTCACCCAAGTGTTTTACATAACGACTCATAATAATAATAATAATAATAATACGTTGTAATGATTATGTAACGGATCGATGTATTGGAGAAAAAAATGTGATAAAAATCAAGATGCATCAAGTTGATGGTGTTGAGTTTCTCATCCCTGTCTCTTATTGTATTTATGCATATGTTTAAATTAATAAAGTACCGTGAATGGCCCTCGGCTCCGCTCCTAAAGCAGCTTTTGTTCAGCTGTTCTGTGCCGAGTGCTGCGGTTTCCTCAATTACAAACCCCGCATACTGCATTTCAATTTGAACAATGTAAAAAAAAAGGTTAAAAGAAACTTTGGTCTTCTACAGTGAAGTGAGAAAAGTTACAGCAACCAAAGGGGGAAAAAAAGTAATAATAAAATCCATCCATGTGAGGAAGACCGTCCTATTGTTCATACATCATCTGTAAGAATGAATAAATTTACCAGTGTGACGAGATTATTTTAAAACATAGACATCTGTCCTGTGTGTACGTGTGTGTTATTGCTTTCTCAGGCTGGGGGACGAGTGTGACGTCTGTAAAGTTTGATTATTGCTTCTTTGTCTTCTTGTGAATTCCTGCTCTCTCTCACACACACACACACACACTTCGGACATGAAGTGTTCTCATCCTGCGAGTCAGTGTTGCTCCACTCCAGATCAGGAAACACTTCCCCGTCACTATTTGACCATCACACAGCTGTTGAGCTGCTCCTGGAGCTCGGGGGTGTCGGGGCTCCCACTGACCCCCCGGCTCCAGCCCACCTGCTGCGGTAAGAGCGACAGCTGTCCCTGGGTGTAGCTCTGTGGCTGAGGATGAGGATGTGCTTGGAAGTGCGGCTGCTGGCTGATGTGCAGTCGGGCTTCCAGCAGGTGAGCCGCGGACACCACCGGGGACAGGGACGAGTACGAGGAAGAAGAGTCCACACTCTGCTGCCACAGATGGTGCTGAAGAGGAGCAGAGCTCTGATGGCATGCAGGAATCAGCTGGGTCTGGGGAGCCTGGGCTGGAAGGTTGGAGAATAAAGCAGCTGGAGCAAACAGGCTGTTGGAGGGAGGTGAAGAGGAAGAGGAGGAAGAACAGGAAGAGGAGGAAGAACAGGAAGAGGAAGGCAGCTGGTAGAACACAGCACTCTGCTGCTGGGGCTGGTGCTGGATTTGTAGCATTCTAAAAAAAAAAAAAAACACAGCAAGGTTATTTAAACCTTTTCATGCCTAAAGTATTTAATTTAATTAAAAAAACATTTTGATTCTTTAGACTCAACAGTCTGTGTTTAGAAATAAACATTCAGGTTAACATAGTTAATAATTTCACATCTTAAAATGGAGAGAATTTACATACTTTAGGACTGATGCATCATGCAGCTAATTCTTAAGATAAAATCTGCAGTTTTAAATATGCACTTAATGTAATTTTGTTTTTTTTAGATATAGCAGGGATGTGCTGGATTGTGAATGGTGAATAGTTTAGAGAGAATTTTTAAATGATGCAATCTTATATTTTCTTTAAAACAACCTTGAAATAAATGTTTGTAGGCTTTAATATATTAAATTCTGTTTTTTAATTGTTATTTTTAAAATAATCCACGACTCTTGAGGGCTGTACGAGTGGAGCATCTCACCTCTGCTGATGCAGCACCTCCTCCAGCATGCTGCGTCGCTCTCGAGGTCCTCCGGCACCCTGCAGGCCTGACAGGGGGCACAGGGTTGGCCCTAACGACCCCCTGCTTCCCCTGGAGCACGAGGCTGGAGGACACACCTGTCTCGCCAGGCCCTTGATCTTATTCAGGCCCAGGAGACCTTTGGTACGAGAGTTCTTCCTCAACTGCTGACGGAAGGCTTTCAGTCCTGCACACATCAGCGGATTCACCACACACACACACACACACACACACACACACACACACACACACACACACACAGAGCATTATTACAGACCTTCAGCTCATTTGCTAAAGTGCTGTGTTCATGAGTAGGAGGTTCATTTCATGTTTCTCCGTATTCAGACCGCAATAAAAACCTTCAGGTGGGCGTAATTACCCCATCCTCAGAAGATCATTAACTCTCTCTCTCTCTCACACACACACACACACACACACACACCTTGTGTGAGGGAGGTATCAGAAGCTCGGCGTCCTTCCTGGAAGCTGGCTGCATGGAGACTGCCCTGGTTCTGCAGGATTCGGTTGGAGGACAGAGCCAGAGGGGCTCCGACTGGCCCCGATGTCCCGGGTCCAAACCCGGACGCCATCAGTGCCGAGAGATCTCCTACTGCGGCGGTGGAAAGGGGTGGAGTTGGATTGGACGATGACTTCAGACAGCTGTCTGATGAAGCTCCGTCTGATGGACTGATCACAATACCTGAGAGAAAGAGAGGTCACATATCGTTTATCAGAAGGCAAATCCAAATCCACACAGATTTATTTTTTCAAGTTTTACAGTTTCGTGTTACTCACAGGGAGGGTTGCAGAGATGGAAGCGGGTGGAGACTTCGGCGAGGGTGTGTCTACGTGAAGCGGTGTTTAGGAAGAGCGTGGGTGGGGCTTGTAGCACTCCGTCCTCCTCTTCCAGGTCTCCGGGACGCACCTCTTCATTGATGGTGGTCTCCAGGAGACTGTTGGGAGAGATGGAGCGATTCCAGAGGAGCCCGCTGAGACTGGCCTCCACTGGACACACCACCCGCTGGGGGAACACAAGAGGGTGTTAACAGCACGCTGAGAGAATGAAAGCTCTGTACTGAGCACAGAGGAAAACAGTCCTCACCTGAAACAGACCTCCCTGGTCCCACTCCATCTGTGAGTGCACCGCTGTGCTCATTGCCGTGGCGATGGGCAAAGCTGGGCAGAAGCTGTCGGATGACTCCACCATCACCTTGAGGACGAGAGGGGGGCGGAGGAAGAGCGGAGTGAGCCGGAGGGATGTAATGTCACACCAGGAGGAGGAAGTGAGAGGGACTGTGAGGAGACACTGACCTCTGGGCTGGACGGCGAGTCAGACGTGCTCCTGCCCCTTTGGGTCCAAGCGCCGCCGCACTGCCGGGTCAGTTGCTGGCTCCGGTGCTCTTTAACCCGCTCCAGCAGCAGATAGTAGATGGCTGAGAAGTGATTGTAGCTGCTGCTCTGGAGAGACTGTGGAGGAACAGTGGAGGGACAGAAGCATGAGTGCCATCATGATTGGCAGGAAAATATACACCTCCCTGTTCTGACTGGTTGGATATCAAATCAACTCTAATGAGCAATAAAAACAGAATATATATATGATTTCCAATCACTTGCTTACCTGGTGTCCCTGCATCACCATCATATATTTCTGTTAAGATTTTGATTTTAGAGACTGATTTTAGAGACTGATTTTAGAGAAGACGCTGCGGAGTTTATTGTCTCTTTGCCAGAAGGGAAATGTATTTAAAGTCCTGGCGAAAGGCTAGGATAAACACCAGGTTTCCACCATCACCAAAGTGACAAAACTGACAAGTCGAATCTCTCAGAGATGCTGAGTAAGCTCTACTCCTGACCCCTGATCCCAGAGCTGCCATAATCTAAAGCAATGACTCACAGTCTCAGAGAACACTCCATAACATGCCATAATTCTCAGTAAAGTGAAACTCAGTTCATCAGATTTATTGTCTCTCACCTCCACAGTCCTCTGGCGGTCGATGCCCAGCGTGTGCATGATGCTCAGGACGGGCTCGCTGTAGTCCCCCAGGTTAGAGTTGTAGTCGGTGAGGGAGTGTGAGAGCGTCTGGTGGGGCGCATTGGGGTCGGCTAACATCCAGCGGTGCTGCTTGATCTGAGCGATGCTGATCCGCTTGGCTGGGTCCACCACCAGCATCTTCCGGATCAGATTCTCACAGTCTGTGACAGAGGGACAGAGAGAGGGGTGGGGCTTTTAAATGGCATCATAATGCATACCTGGTTTGTTCTGGATTCTGATTGGTCAGAAGGTTTATAATAATGTGCTCGCTCGGATAACGTTATGGTTACTATAGTAACAGATCATCGCCATATCCATAACTTGTGCATAGCGTAATGTGAAGAGGAATAAAACACTGCTGTTATTAAAGAAGAATAGGATAAGAGAATAGTGTTGATTTTTTTTCCTGTACCCGCACAACGCCCAGTGTGTAACCCGTTACCTTCTGACATGAAGAAGGGTATTCTGAAGCGTCCTTCCGTCACTCTCTGTCTCAGCACTGGCAGGCTTTCTCCATCGAATGGCAGCGAGCCACACACCAACACGTACAGCACTACACCCAGACTCTACACACACACACAAACACAATTTAGCACATGGTTCTATAATTTATCCAGAATCACCTCTCCACTAGAGAGTGCAGGAGACTATAGGACACATACCCAAATGTCCAGCTGTGGTCCTTCGTACTCTTTTCCCTCGAAGACCTCAGGTGCGGCATACGGTGGGCTGCCACACCACGTGGACAGAGGCTCTCCAGCATTGTAGAAGTTTCCAAACCCAAAGTCTGATCGAGAGAGAGAGAGAGAGAGAGATCATATGACGGTTCTGTCAGCTGCGCTTCAGTCCTAGCTCGGGGTGTGTGTGTGTGTGTGTGTGTTATATAAACAAGCCGAAACTGAATGATGTGTGTTTACGCAAAAAATAAGCCTCTTCTTTGAGCACAGCTTACTGGGCTGATGTAATACGGTTTTATATCCGACCCTGTTTCTGTTTCCTTTTGATGAATCGGGAACATTCCCATCCTGCTCCACCGGTGTGTCGACTCTCATGGTGTCATGCATACTGATTCGTCAGCGACATCCGTGTGGCGCGAGAGAAATTAACTGATCATCAGTCTACTATATCTTTAATCTTTACACACAAAAGCAACTACAATTTTTGATTAAAGATATATTTTTGTGCCAGACTTGAACAGTTTTATTTCAAGTAGCCCTTTAAAAACACATTGGAAGTTGTTGTTGTTGTTGTTGTTTTTTAATATTTAAAGGTATGATTTCAGTTTTATCCCTACACATGCATTTACTTTTTCCTACAATTGACTTTTTAACCATTTTTAAACAATTTATGCATGACAACCAGTAAATAAAAATGACTGATACAGAGAACTAGTTCAACATCTAGCTAAAATGGTGTCCTGGAGGGTTCTTCCCGTCTGACGTAGTCATGTTATGGTCGTGGCTCTCCTCACCTGCGAGTTTGATGTTCATGTTGGCGTCCAGCAGCAGGTTCTCGGTCTTGAGGTCTCGATGGACGATGTGGTGGCGGTGGCAGTAGTCGACAGCTGTGAGGATCTGCCAGAACTTCATTCTTGCCTCGGCTTCGCTCATGCGTCCGTTAGATGTCAGATAGTCTGCAGAGGAAAAGGAGGAGGAAGGATGAGGTTGAGGGTCAGGTCAAGGAACGCACGATCGCTCCAGTTAGGGTGTGGATCAGTTCTGAGTGGCTGTGAGAGATCAATCTTTCTATCTCTCTCTCATGGCAGTACACTCTGTCATCCCAGGTGAGCGTGTGTGTGTGTGTGTGTGTTAGTTACATAAAAGCCTAAAAAACCCACACCTGTTCCACCACCACCTGGTGCTCTTTTCCTCTCCTCTAACCCGTCATGTCTGACTCATCAGCCTGAAACAGTAGTGGATCAGTCACTTTGTACTCACCGAACATCTCGCCGTTTTTTGCGTACTCCGTTACGATATACAGCATGTCTTTGGTCTCCATGACCTGCAAAGACACACACACACACACACACACACACGGTGAGATCAGAAAGGTGCTGCCGGGTTTAAGCAGCCTAATAAATCTCCTTTTCCAGCCTTATTAAACTTTAATGGTGGCATTAGTAGGGCTTGTGAAGAGAGCTTAGACTGATAGCCCCCCCCCCCGACACACACACAGTTCTTATTGATGTGATGTCCTGCTTTCCCATGATAAGCACCAGCACATGGAGCTGCTTCCTGAACGTCCCTTATGTACACTCACGCAGAGAAACACACCACAACTTTCTGATAGAGTCACTGAACACTACGTGTCCCCTCCCACACACACACACGCACGCAGTGCTGCAAAAACACCAGAGTACACTGACTAACACATTTATATATACACATTTCCGTATGTACTGTATTATCTGTGTCCCATTATTTATGGACACTTTGCGATGGCTCTGGTTTTATAGTTTGTTATAATGCTATAAAGTGAATTTGTAGGTCTATGCACATGATTAAACTAAAATCTGGCCTGAGCTGCATGAAATCTCATTTGGAGTTTGCCAGAAGGTTCTCTAGTTCGCTTGTCTGGCACGGTGGCGGTAGCATCATGTTACCCTTATGTTATGTTCTGACTAAATATAAATACTGTACAGCCAGAATGGATCAGAGAAACAGGAAGAATGATTCTGTTTAAAAGTAGTGAAAGGGTCCACGGCTCGGGCAATACAACAATGTAATGTTATTTCACAATACACATTTTAAAAGATATCACAGGTACACGATGTTTTGTTTCCAAACTCTGATTGGACACGGCTGATTTAGTGTTGGGAGGATCGCTGGGGTTTCAAAACTGATTTGCCAGAAGTGTGTGAGCACGCTAAAATGTGAAAATGTATTTTTAGGTTGGAGCATGTTGTCTGTTCAGTTTGTCTTTCTTTCGTCACCATGTGAGAGAATCCAAGAAAGAAGAAAAGTAAGACCAGTAAACGAGTCTCAGCTTGTGTATTACGCTTCACGAGCAGCTGAACGTCAAACTTCACCTCAGAACACTGTGACTGTTCCTGGGAAAGCCTGAAGGAATGCAAGGGGAGGATGTTGCACAATGGGTTCGACTCTTGTGATGTCCGCGCGCACGCACATAGAATTCCGGGAGTGTGATATGGTAATGATGTGTCCATTCGGGAAACTTGCCATGGGATAAACTTCTATGCCATGAGAGAGCTTTCTGTGTTACTTAATGATGTCAAAGCTCACAACACACACACAGCTGTTCCGCTCTCCCGGTGTGTGACAGATCGGCCTGTTGTCACACCTACAGCACAGAACAGAGGAGTGTGTAAAGCGGCGTTTATCAGCAGGGGCTCTGTGTGTTTTATCCTCACGGCCTTTAAATAAACTCGGGAAGAGCTGCAGCTATGAAAGGAGAATGCAGGCATGAGAGACGTGACCTCCTGATGTCCTGGCTTCTTATGGGGGATGGGAATGTGAGAACCATCTCACACACACACACGGTGTCTGTCTCTCATGGCTTTTTAAACACTGTAAACCGAGCAGGATAAATGCTGTTCTGACACGCTGCTGCTCTCACTGCTGCTCATTCGTTTTCTTTACACACGACACAAAGCCTCGATTTCAGCAACAGTTCCAGATTTTCTCACTTCTATGCAAATGAGCTCTGATGCTGTGAAATGATTGGTTTGAATGATTCTTCGTCCCAGTCCTGCATCGCGTGTGAGCCGAGCCTTCTTCACTTCCTCGCTCGCAACGTAACCCTGCCGTTAGTTCCCATTTACTGTTCAACACACAAGAAAAACTTAGGCAGACAGGCCACGCCCACAGCCAACACCAGTATGAAGGACACATGTAAATGGTCGCCTGAGAGTATTACTAAATATTTTTCTACCCCATGCTCCTATGTTCAGTTGTTCATTTTGGTACATGTTCAATAAAAGTACTTTTTATTTTTTTAAATACCATGAGACATTTTATGTATTGTGATATCATATTATATTGTATCATATCGTCACAACCCTAACTGGGATACAGTACAAGCTCTGTTCACAGAAATCCCCTTTATCCTCCTCCTGAGCCAGTTTTCCAGGGATTCAGTTCACTTTCTAGAACAACTTTATTCATCACACGCTTGTGAATTTCCTCTCTGCATTTAACCCATCTGAAGCAGTGAAAAGACACATGCACACACACGTGAGCAATGAGCACACACACACACACACACACACACACACACACACACCCAGAGCAGTGGGCAGCCATGCTAACAGCACCCAGGGAGCAGTTGGGAATTAGGTGCCTCGCTCAAGGGCACCTCAGCCCAAGGCTGTCCCATATTAACCTAACCTGCATGTCTTTGGACTGTGGGGGAAACCGGAGCACCCGGAGGAAACCAACGCAGACACGGGGAGAACATGCAAACTCCACATAGAAAGGCGCTCACCGACCGCTGGGCTCAAACCCAGGACCTTCTTGCTGTGAGGCGACTGTGAACCACTACACCGCTGTGCTGTTACAACATCGCTTTCAGAATCCAACCACAAATCTGCACCAAACTAAAGAACGCACCAGAGTGCAGGCTGGGAGTACTGAGGACAAAAACGTGCTGACAGAATGCATGCTGGCATCAGGCTCAGTGTGTGTGTGTGTGTGTGTGTGTGTGTGTGTGTGCTATGTACGTGCGTCAAAACCTGTTCTACCAGATAAAGACGCTTACACGACTTAAAGACTTACAGAGAGATCATTTCACGTGACTGAGCCGACACATTGTGCTTAACCAGGGCTAATTAATCTCTCTCTCACACTCACACAGCTGTAATCAAGTTTCAGAACAACAGTACAATATGAGCCAGCAGCTTGGCTTTACAGAATCACACATACAGAGACTCTCAGAAATAAAAAAGTACCAAAGTGCACCATGGAGTGTGGTACCATCAAGGGTACTTCAGGAACTTTGATACCTTTAATGTGTATCTGTTACCATCAGTGATCCTTTAGGTTCAGTTATTCACAGTCAATTATGTTTAAAGGTACACTGTATTCACACTGTCAGGTAAAACTCACACACACGCGCACACACATGCGCACACACACGCACACACACAGGGCTGAAGGGCAATATGACAATATAGCATCTGTATCTTTTATAATAAAGCCATCGTTGTACATGTTTAATATTTTAATTATGAGGAACTCTGGGTAAAAGCTGCTGATTTGATGCTAAAATTTTGGACTGAATCAATTTTTAAAATTGTAAAATGTAAAGACAATTCAGACAAAATTGAATTGCAAGTTGTTTTAATTTCATAATTTTCATTTTTAAAACTTATTTTCAGAATTAAATTAAAATTTATTTATTTATTTGTTTTCCAGGAAATTTATTTGTAAATCCTATTTATGATCACACATCATAGAAACATCTCCATGTATCATGATACCATATTTCTGTCATATCATCTCAGCCCTACGATTCTGAGAGTGAGATATTATTATTATTCATAAATGTGTCTATTTTGTTTATGTTGTGGAGGGATTTTTTTTACTAAAAAAAAAAATTCAACCGGCGGCACGGTGGTGTAGTGGTTAGCGCTGTCGCCTCACAGCAAGAAGGTCCTGGGTTCGAGCCCCGGGGCCGGCGAGGGCCTTTCTGTGTGGAGTTTGCATGTTCTCCCCGTGTCCGCGTGGGTTTCCTCCGGGTGCTCCGGTTTCCCCCACAGTCCAAAGACATGCAGGTTAGGTTAACTGGTGACTCTAAATTGAGCGTAGGTGTGAATGTGAGTGTGAATGGTTGTCTGTGTCTATGTGTCAGCCCTGTGATGACCTGGCGACTTGTCCAGGGTGAACCCCGCCTTTCACCCGTCGTCAGCTGGGATAGGCTCCAGCTCGCCTGCGACCCTGTAGAACAGGATAAAGCGGCTAGAGATAATGAGATGAGAAAAAAACATTCAGATCCGAAAGGGTTAAAAAAAATGACCCAATCATCCCAAATCCCCAAAACTTAAAACTTTTTTTGATCTGAAATCACACCTTCTGAAAAATTCTCACTTTTTAATCGATTTTTCGCTGTGTTCCTCCTGAGGCCACCTGATGTGAGGGTGAAGTTGTTGGTGTTGGACCGGAGTCAGGGAGACACTCAGTGAACAGAGTTATATTAAGCACAAATACCTGGTAAAGCTTAATGATGTGCGGGTGATTCAGCAGCTTCATGATCTGCACCTCCCTGTAGATCTTCTCCAGATTGGACGAGTTCAGACGGGTCTTATCGATTATTTTAATGGCAACCTGTAAAAAAAAAAGGGGGGGGGGGGTGAATGCATTAATTAAATATTTCTACTAAAGTTAATAAAATGGAAATTAAACTCCCTGAAGAAAACCCCAGCGATGAATAAACTCCTCTGGCGTCTCGGGTTTATTCAGCCGCAGTGTGTGTGTGAGAGATGATTAGGCCATGGGGGAAGCCCTGGCCTAATGACTAGTGAAGCAGCTTTGGGAACAAAAGGTTGCCGGTTTGATTCCCAGGACCAGCAAGAATGGCTGAAGTGCCCTTGAGCAAGACACTGAACCCCCAACTGCTCCCCAGGCTGCTCTGGGTATGTTATATGTTGCTCTGGATAGGAGCGTCTGCTAAATGCCTGTAATGTGATGGTGGTGATAGAGATGATGATTACGATCATGACAGTGATGATGGTGTACCTGGGTTTTAGTCACTTTGTGCCTGGCCAGTTTAACCACAGCGAAGTTGCCCTTCCCCAGCGTGCGGATGATCTCGTAGAAGCCCACCTGCAGGGGTCGACCCTGGGCAGACACAGCCGCCGGACCTCCTGCACTCGCCTCTCGCATGATCACCATCACGATTACTGCGTGCAAGCAAGGACACCTCGGCTTCACTTCAGTTTCACGCCTGTGAGGAAGGAAGAGTGACGCTTAGAGTAACACTTTACACTCGAGAGACTTCAACACAAAGCAACGTACACAAATACATCTGCCTTCAACAATCACTCTAATAATAAAGGGAAAATTAATAACTTCTGTTTATATCCTCAGTCAGCTCAATATTGATGCATTAATGAACAGAAATAAACTTTTAACATTATAACACTAACACTGCATTAACAATGTTGATGTAAATTACAACACTTACATTTGTACATTAGTGTTTTTGTGTGTTTTTTACAGATTTCTTTATCATATGCTGTGTACAGGTATAAACCCATGGACATTATTATAACTCAGGAGGAATAAATCCACTAGAAAAAAACAATAATAAAACAATAGATTATTATTATTATTATTATATTTCAGTTGTACATAAAACAGTAAGGTTTACTATTCGGGTGTAAATGCAGTCATCAAGGAATATTCATAAATTAATTTAAAAACGTAAATAAATGTAATAAACAGGGAAATGCCTTTTTATATAGCAATAATAATAATAATAATAATAATAAAATAGTAATAACAAATAATAATGTAGTTATTTGATGTTAAATCCCACTGAACTACATTAGATCATTCTGTAAATAAATTCATTACTCAGACAGCAGGATGAAGTTTCTATAAATGCTGAAATGTCCTGTGTGTGTGTGAGATCCTAATAAGAATAAAGCGTATAAATGTATATCAGTGTGTGAAGTGTGTTAGTGTTACTTTAGTAAGGTGATTCTACTCACTGTCCTGCACTAATACAGTCCTCCTGTATGAATGTATAAGTGTGTGAAGTGTGTTAGTGAGTGTGTTGGTATTAATGTTAGTGTGTGGATTGGACTCTACTCACCGTGCTGCACAAGTAAAGTCCTCCTCCTGTATTCATGTATATTAGTGTGTCAGTGAGTGTGTTTAATGTCAGTGAGTGTGTTTAATGTCAGTGTCGGTGAGTGTGTTTAATGTCAGTGTCGGTGAGTGTGTCGGTGAGTGTGTTTAATGTCAGTGTTGGTGAGTTTGCTAGTGAGTGTGTGTTTAGTGTTAGTGAGTGTGTTTAGTGTTAGTGTGTGTTTAATGTCAGTGTCGGTGAGTGTGTTTAATGTCAGTGTCGGTGAGTTTGCTAGTGAGTGTGTTTAATGTTAGTGAGTGTGTGTGTTTAGTGTTAGTGTGTGTTTAATGTTAGTGTGTGTTTAGTGTTAGTGTGTGTTTAGTGTTAGTGAGTGTGTTTAGTGTTAGTGTGTGTTTAATGTTAGTGAGTGTGTGTGTTTAGTGTTAGTGTGTGTTTAATGTTAGTGTGTGTTTAATGTTAGTGTGTGTTTAGTGTTAGTGAGTGTGTTTAGTGTTAGTGTGTGTTTAATGTTAGTGTGTGTTTAGTGTTAGTGAGTGTGTTTAGTGTTAGTGTGTGTTTAATGTTAGTGTGTGTTTAGTGTTAGTGAGTGTGTTTAGTGTTAGTGTGTGTTTAATGTTAGTGAGTGTGTGTGTTTAGTGTTAGTGTGTGTTTAATGTTAGTGTGTGTTTAGTGTTAGTGAGTGTGTTTAGTGTTAGTGTGTGTTTAATGTTAGTGTGTGTTTAATGTTAGTGAGTGTTTAATGTTAGTGTGTGTTTAGTGTTAGTGAGTGTGTGTGTTTAGTGTTAGTGTGTGTTTAATGTTAGTGTGTGTTTAATGTTAGTGTGTGTTTAGTGTTAGTGAGTGTGTTTAGTGTTAGTGTGTGTTTAATGTTAGTGTGTGTTTAGTGTTAGTGAGTGTGTTTAGTGTTAGTGTGTGTTTAATGTTAGTGTGTGTTTAATGTTAGTGTGTGTTTAATGTTAGTGAGTGTTTAATGTTAGTGTGTGTTTAATGTTAGTGAGTGTGTGTGTAGTGTTAGTGTGTGTTTAATGTTAATGTTAGTGAGTGTGTGTGTTTGGTGTTAGTGTGTGTGTTTAGTGTGTGTGTTTAGTGTTAGTGAGTGGACTGTACTTTACTCACCGTGGCTGCACTAGTGAAGTCCTGCTGCCTCAGAGCCCAAAGCGGCGCGCGTGTCTCTCATTCCCCGGAGAGATGGAACCCCTCCCGCTGTTCAGGAACTCTCCTCCCGGTGTTCAGGAACTCTCCTCCCGGTGTTCAGGAACTCTCCTCCCGGTGTTCAGGAACTCTCCTCCCGCTGTTCAGGAACTCTCCTCCCGGTGTTCAGGAACTCTCCTCCCGGTGTTCAGGAACTCTCCTCCATCAGCCCGCTGGTGTTTATGTGAGTGTTTGTTTATTCGGTGTTAATCCGGGTCTCTCTCGCGCGCTCCTCCACACAGAGCCGTTAGAAAGGCGGGAAGCGCGCGCCTGTCAGCACAGTGACGCTCCTCTCTCGAGCTCGGCTCGCGCCGCTACTGCAAGCCGCGGCTTCTCTGATTGGACTCTGTGCCGTCGAGCCGAGCTCCGCCCCCTTTTCCCTCCCTCCCATATCCCCGTATCGAAATGGGAAGCTCGCCCCGCCCCATTAACGTCACACCAGCGTCAGCGCTCTGAGCTAGCGTGCGCGCCGTCCGAGTGTTGCCTGGCAACGTCGCGCCTCACAGAGCCGGCTGACGCGCGTGCTGATGGAGAGGTTGCTTTGGAGATCGAGGGCGATGACGTCGGTGCCCAGGGACGTTTTGTGACCACGTGACCCCTCTTTTGCTCTCTCTCTCTCTCTCTCTCTCTCTGGAATGGAGCTACGGAGAGCCACAGGGACCAAAAAGTCAGGAGTTTGGGTTTTATCGGAATGCACGGAAAGCGTTTAGAAATTTAAACCTCGTCACGTTTAAGGGGAAAGTTTATAAAATAATAAGATATAACAGATTTTCGGAGATCATATACACACCAGTGAAGATATAAATAGATGAACTGTTCTTATTTTTAATTACAATGAAATAATAATAATAATAATAATAATAATAATAATAATAATAATAATAATAATAATAATGAGCTTTTGTGCATTATTTGTTTGTTTAATCCAGAATGTAAACTTTTTCTAATTTATCAACACTGCTTTCTCACTTTTTATTTTTCTGTTCTGAATATTATCTCAAACAGACTGGAATGTACACACACGCGCACTGAACCCTATCTGATTCTTAGCTCCGTTTACACGCAGCTCTGCACAGCGGGTTTCCTTCACCTTCTCAGCGTCAAGGTTGTGAGGAATCCAGTGTGTGTGTGTGTGTGTGTGAGAGAGAGAGAGAGAGAGAGAGAGAGAGAGAGAGATGATGATGATGATGAGTCGATGCATTCTGCATGCTTGCCTGAGCACAAACATACACATTACTGCAGCGTGTTAATGAGCAGCCACACCCACACTGAGCTATGCACGGCCACACCCACACTGAGCTATGCACGGCCACACCCACACTGAGCTATGCACGGCATGTGTGTGTGCGTGCGCGCGCGCAACAGCAACGCACTGGCACGCTCACCCCTCCCATCCCCCACCTCTCTCTCTCTCTCTCTCTCTCTCTCTCACACACACACCTGCAGAAAGAAGCATCCGTCCTCAGCCGAGCTCCTCACCCACTGGTGCACTTTCCAGTAAATGCAGTGCAACACAATGCACCTTATCTATGAGCTCAGTGTGCTGGGTAATGAGAACTTTCCACAAATGCATGCAAAATCTAACACATAGTTGTGTAATATCATTGCAAAAAGTAATGCACGGACACTCCAGTGAAGATATCTGCTGCACATTACACTCGTGATAAACTAGAAGGTCGCTCAGTGGAGTGCAGACCTTCACCAAGCCACATATCCGGATGTGAATCAAAATCTAATCAATTGTTCTTTGGCCCACGGCTCATCTTTCCTCAGAATTTCATCAAAATACATTCACATCTTTTTGAGTTATGCTGGGAACAAACAAACAGAGGCAAAAACAAAACCGCCCCAACACAGATGGTGGAGGTAATCATATGACCTTCTGTGGCTCTGTTCCAGCGACCTATCTGCAGGTCATTTAACACCACCATGCTGCTCCTCAACAAATAATTCACACCTGGTGTGTGTGTGTGTGTGTGTGTGTGCGCGCAGTGACACCAGATCTGGGCTCTAACTCTGGACCAAGATTAAGAAAATACTCAACTGGTGCTTCAAATGTGCCTTTTCAGCATCTACGTAGTTCCAGGAGACTAGATTTACTCTGACATCTGCACAGATGGAGGAGAGAGAGGATGGATGCTTCACTCCAGTCTTGTCTGTCTTCTCTGACGTTCAGAGGTGGAAATGACTTAAACAGCAGTCAGGAAGTGGTTTTAAAGTGTGTATGTGGGCTGCAGCCCAGGGCTCTGGGGAAGATCAGGGGAATATACTGGGGAAACATAGTTCTTATATATGTGTATGTATTTTATTTTAATAGGTGACAGGAAGCCACAGGAGCATCACATAGCTCTGACCTTCATCATGGGGTCTCCCTGAAGATTAAGAGGACACGTGCCCACGCAATGGTGACAACACAAACCTCTCAACCCAAAGCACCTTCCTTTCTATACAAGTGATTTTTTTTAGAGTCAATTTTTTTTCTTAGTCATCTCTCATACAGAATGGAAGAAGACAAACAAACAAACAGGGGAGGGTATAAATGTCACAAAAACAACAACACAGGAGCAAGAAAAACAAAAATTATGTGAGTTAAAATGTGAAACATGAAAGTGCATTTCAGAATATATCTTTTTACAAGTTAATTTTTCCATGTGATTTCATTTTTCAGGTGATGTCAATTGCAATTTATCATGTAAAAATAAATTGAATGTAAAAATCACACAGGAAAATTAAGTACATCACATGAAAAAATAAATTAATTGTGGAAAAAAACACACCTGAAAATGAAGCTAAATTATTGTATGTAAAAATTACATATCAAAATTAGAGATGGTGTGATACAATTTCTTTTCTAATACCCATACTGAAACTGTATCAGCCAATACCAATTTGATGTTGTTTTCTTTAACCCTAGTAAACTTTAAAATGTTTTTATTTTTAACTGAAGCAGTTCAAGTTAAACTTTTTTTCATAAAAATCACTTACACTGCAAATATAATGAATACATTAAAGTATTAAGTATAACTATCATAAAATCAGGCCAAAAAAGAAAGTCACATATCTTTATATATTTCTACATTTTTTTCCAGGGCCAAAAATAAATTACTTTCCCAAATCCAATTTGCAATATCCAATTCAATTCACAAATAATTTTCATACATTTTGTCTAAATTTTTGCTGGTATCAGACCGATACTGGCACTGATGTGGGCTTTATAGATAATTGGAGCAGTTTTGACGGCAAGGCTGGCCTGTTAGAGGGGGCTAGAAAATGTTGTGGGAGTTAAGGGAACGGCCCTCTCCTGGCTCAGGTCTTATTTAATTGATCGCTATCAGTTTGTTGATGTAAATATGATTTTTCTAGACATACTGAGGTAAAGTTTGGTGTTTCACAAGGTTTCATCTTAGGCCCACTGCTGTTTTCTTTATATATGTTTCCTCTGGGTAATATTATTTGTAAGCATGATATTAGGAGAAAGCCATGGCCAAGAGGTTAAAGAAGTAGCTTTGGGACAAAAAGGTTGCTGGTTTGATTCCCTAGACTAGCAGGAATGGATGAAGTGTCCTTGAGCAAGGCACCTAACCCCCAATTGCTCCCTGGGTGGGGTGTGTCAGGATCCTGTTGTACATCGTTCTGGATAAGAGCATCTGCTAAATGCCTGTAATGTAATGTAATGCAATTAATTTCCACTGTTATGCTGATGACACACAGTCATATGTTTCTGCAAAACCTGATGAGAGACACCAGCTTAATAAAACTGAGGAATGTATAAAGGACATTAGACACTGGATGCTTATTAACTTCCTTCTGCTTAACTCTGACAAGACAGAAGTACTTGTACAAGGACCACACACAGCTAGAAGTAAGTTTTCTGATTACACAGTAACTCTGGATGGCCTTTCTGTTTCTTCACGTGCAGCAGTAAAAGACCTTGGGGTGATTATTGACTCCAGTCTTTTGTTTGAAAGTCATATCGATAACATTACCTGGATAGCTTTCTTTCATCTCAGAAATATTGCTAAAATAATAATGTCACTACATGATGCAGAAAAACTAGTTCATGCTTTTGTTACTTATAGGTTGGATTATTGTAATGGCTTACTGTCTGGATGTTCCAATAAGGGCATAAACAAGCTCCAGTTAGTTCAGAATGCATTACATTACATGGCATTTCACAGATGCTTTCATCCAGAGTGACGTACAATGATTGCAAACTTCAGGAACACAAAGTGCTGAACTTCTAGACAAGAAAGTTCTAGTGGCAACTGAACAAGTGACAGCAATACCTAGTGTAATATGCTGTTGAAGTACCAATACTCAAACAGCCAAGGAAACAAACCAACCATATAAAGTACAACTAAATAGAGAACTCAAAATGGCTAACCCCAGGCTAGACAGTACACAGCCTGAGTTGGTCTAGACTGAAATGCAGTTATACAGTGGGCAGGGAAGCAGGGGAGAGATGCAGCCTGAAGAGGTGAGTCTTCAGTCTGCACTTGAAGGTGGTCAGGGAGTCAGCAGTTCTGACATCAATGGGAAGGTCTTTCCACCAACAGGGAACAAGGACAGACAGTAGTCTTGAGCGGGCTGGGCAGGGAGTGGAGAGGAGAAGGGGTCAGGCAACCAGTAGTAGCGGAGTATAGGGATCTGGTTGGCGTGTAGGGGCGGAACAGACTTTGGAGGTATGCTGGCCCTAACCCCTTGATAGCCTGGTAAGCTAGCACCAATGTTTTAAACTTGATGCAAGCTGCAATAGGTAGCCAGTGCAGGTCAGCAAGCAGAGGGGTGACATGGAAAGAACGAGGCAGGTTGTAGACCAGGCAAGCTTCAGCATTCTGGATGAGCTGCAGGGGTTTGATGGCAGAAGCTGAAAGGCCAGCAAGGAGAGAGTTGCAATAGACCAGGCAGGAGAGGATCAGGTGGTAAGAAAAGGGTGGATCCTTTGGATGTTGTAGAGGAGGAATCTACATATCTGGCTCACTGTAGTGATGTTCGCTGAGGAGGAGAGTTTGTCATTGAACACGACCCCTAGGTTCTTCACACTGGGTGAAGGTGACCTAGAGATGTCCCCCATGGAGATGATAATGTTCAGGGGTGGAGAGGATGGAGCAGGAATGTAGATTACCTTTGTCTTGCCTGAGTTGAGCTTCAGGTGATGGTTGTCCATCCAGCTCTGGATGTCACACAGGCAAGCAGAGATCTGTGTGTCAGAAGGAGGAAAAGAGGGAAACAGTTGGGTGTCATCAGCATAGCAGTGGTAGGATAGACCATGAGCAGAGATAATTGGGCTGAGAGACTGGGTGTAGAGGGAGAAGAGAAGTGGACCAAGGACTGAACCTTGAGGTACACCGGTGGTAAGTGGATGTGGTGCTGATACAGAACCAGACCAGGTAACCTGGAAGAAGTGACCAGAGAGGTAGGACCAGTTTGGGGCTGTCCCACAGATCCCTAGAGCTAATAAGGATGACAGGAGGATGGAGTGATCCACAGTGTCAAATGCAGCAGAAAGATCAAGGAGAATCTGGACCGAGGAGAGGGAGGCAGCACGTGCTGCATGAAGTGTCTCACTGATGGAGAGAAGCCCAGTGTCAGTTGAATATCCAGCTCAGAAACTGGACTGGTGAAGATCTAGGAGGTTGTTCCATGATAGAAAAGAGGAGAGTTGGTTAGCAACAGCACATTCAAGCATCTTTGACAGGAAGGGGAGAAGAGAAACAGGGCTATAAATCTGGATGATAGAGGGGTCTAAGGTGGGTTTTTTTCAGCAAAGTGGTGATATGGGCCCATGTGAAACTGGAGGGAAAGTTTCTGGAGGAGAAGGAGGAATTGATGAGGGAGGTGATAAATGGGAAGATGTCAGGAGTGATGGTCTGGAGGAAAGATGAGGGGATACGGTCAAGGGCACAGGTGGTTGGATGGTGAGAGAGCAAGAGCTGGGAGACATCTGAAGTGGAAAGAGGGGGAAAAGCAGAGAGCAAGGGAGGGTTGGAGGGGTGGGAGGGTGAGGCAGGCATGGTGAAGGAGTTGTGGATGGCTATAATCTCTTCCTCAAAAAAGACCGCAAAGTCCTCTGCAGTGATGGAGGACTGAGGTGCAGCTGGTGGAGAGTTGAGGAGAGAAGACCAAAAACAGTTGACAAGGGTTGGAGATGGAGGTGTGAATTTTGGAGTGATGAAACTTCATCTTGGTTGATTTGAGCAAGGTTGTGAACTCGGCAAGGAGGGACAAATAGAGGGATAGGTCGGCAGGGGCCCTGGATTTTCTCCACTTCCTCTCTGCTGCACGTAGAACAATTCTGTGGGAGCAAACTGTTTCAGACATCCAGGGACTAGGAGGGGAAGATCTTGCTGGCCTGGAAACAAGAGGAGATAATGTGTCCAGTGATGTGGAGAGAGAGGAGAGCAGGAAGGATGCAGCAGCAAGAGTCCTTACAAGAACTAGAAGATATGACCACATCACCCCTGTCTTCTCCACACTGCATTGGCTCCCAATCAAACTTCACATTGATTATAAAATACTACTATTGACCTTTAAAGCACTGAATGGTCTTGCACCACAGTACCTGAGTGAACTTCTGGTTCTTCATGACCCGCCATGCCTATTTAGATCAAAAGGTGCAGGCTATCTGCTGGTACGTTATATAATGAAGGCTACATCAGGGGGCAGAGCCTTTTCTTACAAAGTCCCACAGTTATGGAACAGCCTTCCAAGTGGTGTTCATGATTCAGACACAGTCTCAGTGTTTAAGTCTTGGCTGAAAACACATCTGTTTAGTCAAGCCTTTTGTTAATTGTTTTTATGAGGTAAAATAGTAGATCTGGAGGGTCCTCAGGCATAGATTGTTTTGGTAAACTGGGAGGTATGGATGCTGTCGCCCCCCTCTCCCCCACTCCCCCACTCTCACTCGCTCACTTGGGTTTGTTGACGGTGGAGTGGCTGCTGCTTTATATCCTAGGGCTCCCTCATGTCTGTTTCTTCTGGCTCTCCCTTTTAGTTATGCTGTCATAGGTAGTCTTGCCAGAGTCCCTGCTTGCACTTAATGCACATAATGTACACTGTTTTTAACCATTACATGACAATGAGCATACCTAACTGTGGCAGCGGGGGCGTGGCCAAGCAGCAGTCTGTGAATGGAGGGCGGGGTCGGGGAAGGTAAGTGGCTAGTTCATTACACCTGATGTTAATTTGTGTGTGTGTGTGTTTGTTACAGGGATGGAGTATAAAGGGAGGGGGAGAGGAGAGAAGAGGCTCGCTCCCCAACCAGACGACTGATGAGTGTGTGCGTGTCTGTGTGACTGGGAGTTTGTTAAAAAGGCTGAAAAGCTGCAAATAAAGAGTTTTGTGAAACTCAGTTCAGGCCTGCCGTACTTCTGTGCTCCACCCACCCGCTCAACATACCACAGTGGTGCTGAAACCCAGGACGCACAGAAGGGAACCGCCCCATGGAGTCCTCCCCGTTCAAGGAGCTCATCCTGACCCTTGCTACCGCCCAGCAGAACCAGCATCAAGAGCTGATCACCCTCCGGAAGGAGCAGCAGCAGCGCTTTGAAGCCTTGTTGCTGGCCCAGCGGTAAGATCGCCAGGCATTCCGGCACCGGCTCATGTCAGCAGGGCCGCCGGCCGCCGCTGCTGCCACCCTCATGAAGATGGGACCGCAGGACGATCCGGAAGCGTTCCTCGCTCTCTTTGAGCAAACAGCCGAGGCGTGGGGGTGGCCGCTGGAGCAGCGCATGGCGCGTCTCCTCCCGCTCCTAACTGGCGAGGCGCAGCTCGCAGTGCAGCAGCTCCCTGCTGACAGCTGGCTGGTCTTTCCCAACCTGAGGAAAGCCATCCTGCAGCGGCTCGGCCGCTCCCTGGAACAACACCGTCAGCGCTTCTGGAAGCTGACACTGGAGGAGGTCAGCCGGCTGTTTGCATTTGGCCAGCAACTCCGGGACGCCTGCCGGCGGTGGCTGAGGGCGGAAGACCGCGACGCTGAGGAGATCATCGATCTGGTGGCACTAGAGCAGTTTATCTCTCAACTTCCAGAAGGAACGGCGGAATGGGTCCAGTGTCACCGCCCGGCATCGCTGGAACGAGCCATTGAGCTGGCGGAGGACCATCTGGAGGCGGCGCTGACGGCAGGCAGATGAGGCGCCTCCCCTCGCTTCTCTTCCCCCTCTCTCTCTCTCCTGTCTCTTGTCCCCCTCCCCACCCCGTTCCCCTGCCACGAAGGCGGCGGCTGGCTCCTCCCCAGCTGGCCCGTCGCACCCGTGGTGTCCTCCTATCTCCCTCTTCTGTGGCTGTGTTGTCTCTCCCTCAGGTGAGTGACACCCATAACACCAGTGCAGAGGGAAAGCCTGGGCCGGTGTGCTGGCGTGGCGGGGAATCGGAGCGTCTCCCGAATCAGAGCCCCGCAAGGGAGGTGGGGGCTGTCATCCGGATCCCCGATGCGCCAGAAACCACCCCCGATCGAGCCAGAGCGTATCGCGTACCGGTGAGTATTCAAGGGGATACATATCATGCTTTGGTGGATTCCGGTTGCAATCAGACCTCAATTCACCAACGCCTGGTGCAAGGTGAGGCATTGGGGGGTGCACAAGCGGTGAAGGTGTTGTGTGTGCACGGGGATGTTCACCATTACCCTCTAGTGTCTGTCCATATTCTATTCCGGGGCCAAACGCATAAAATGAAGGCGGCGGATAATCCTCGTCTTACCCACTCGTTGAGCTTGGGTACTGATTGGCTGGGATTTAAAGAATTAATGGAATATTTAAAGGAACAGTCCACCGTACTTCCATAATGAAATATGTTCTTCTCTGAATTGAGCCGAGCTGATCCGTACCTCTCCGAGCTTTGTGCGACCTCCCAGTCAGTCAGACGTGCTGTCACTCCTGTTAGCAATGTAGCTAGGCTCAGCATGGCCAATGGTATTTTTTGGGGCTGTAGTTAGATGCGACCAAACTCTTCCATGTTTTTCCTGTTTACATAGGTTTATATGACCAGTGACATGAAACAAAGTTCAGTTACACAAATTGAAACGTGGCGATTTTCTATGCTATGGAAAGTCCGCACTATAATGACAGGCGTACTAACACCTTCTGCGTGCTTCGACAGCGCATTGATACCTTCACTCGGAGTTGTACCATTTTTTTTAGACAGGGCGGACGGACCAGGGCATTCACCCACCTGGCCGTGCCCGACGAGGAGCACTCTCAGCTGGCTTGGGAGGCAGACGGCAGCCCCTCCTGGAAGTGTGGTTTTACCATGGGCCTCATGCGGAAAAATGACAAAGTCCCAATTTTACCATGGGGCTCGAGTTGTACCATTTTTTTAGACAGGGCGGACGGACCAGGGCATTCGCCCGCCTGGCCGTGCCCAAAGAGGAGTGAAGGTATCAATGCACTGTTGAAGTGCGCAGAAGGTGTTAGTACACCTGTCATTATAGTGCGGACTTTCCATAGCATAGAAAATAGCCACGTTTCAATTTGTGTAACTGAACTTTGTTTCATGTCACTGGTCATATAAACCTATGTAAACAGGAAAAACATGGAAGAGTTTGGTCGCATCTAACTACAGCCCCCAAAAATACCATTGGCCATGCTGAGCCTAGCTACATTGCTAACAGGAGTGACAGCGCGTCTGACTGACTGGGAGGTCGCACAAAGCTCGGAGAGGTATGGATCAGCTCAGCTCAATTCAGAGAAGAACATATTTCATTATGGAAGTATGGTGGACTGTTCCTTTAACACGCAGTGGGTCCTGCCCTAGTAGGTCACGGGAAGATCCTGGTGTGGCATTGGCTGGAGAAGCTGTCACAGAGCCGTCTGCGTCAACACCGCGTCGGAGTGAGGAGCCCTCCGCTCCTCCTCCCTCTCTCGGGGATTCCCTTGGGGATTTCCCGTTAGAGCAGTCGCGAGACGAGACTCTGCGGCATGCGTTTGACCAAGTGAGAGTAATCGATGGTCAAACTCTTCAGCCGAGCGCAGCGCCAACCTTCCCCTATTTTGCTATTATGAAAGATGGATTGTACCGAGTGACGCAGGACACTCAAACCAAGGAAGAAGTAACCCAGTTGTTAATCCCAAAGAGCCGTAGGGAACTCATATTCCATGCGGCTCACTTTAATCCCATGGCTGGACACTTGGGGCAAAACAAAACACTAGCCTGAATAATGGCCCGGTTCTATTGGCCTGGGATTCGTGGGGATGTCCGTCGGTGGTGTGCGGCGTGCCGTGAATGCCAATTAGTAAATCCCGCGGCCACTCCAAAAGCGCTGTTGCACCCTCTTCCTCTAATCGAGACCCCGTTTGAGCGAATTGGGATGGATCTCGTTGAGCCATTAGATCGGTCAGCATGGGGATATCACTTTATTTTAGTTCTGGTGGACTATGCAATGCGATATCCAGAGGCAGTGCCTCTCCGCAATATCTCAGCACTCAGTATTGCGGAAGCGCTCTTCCGCGTTATCTCCCGGGTTGGGATTCCGAAAGAAATCCTGACAGACCAAGGCACCTCGTTTATGTCACGCACACTGCGCGAGCTGTATGGGTTACTGGGGATTAAGTCCATCTGCACCAGTGTCTATCACCCACAAACGGATGGATTAGTAGAGCGATTCAACCAGACACTCAAAAACATAATCCGGAAATTTGTTAGTGAAGATGTGCGTAATTGGGATAAGTGGCTCGAACCTCTGTTGTTCGCAGTACGAGAGGTCCCGCAAGCCTCCACAGGGTTTTCTCCCTTCGAATTATTATATGGGCATAAGCCGCGTGGCATTCTGGATGTGCTGCGGGAAAATTGGGAGGAAGGACCTTCACCGAGTAAAAGTGAAATCCAGTACGTTCTTGACCTGCACGCAAAACTCCACACCCTCATGCAATTAACACAGGAGAATTTACGGCAGGCACAAGAACATCAAAGCCGGCTGTACGACAGGGGCACACGCCTTAGAGAATTCACGCCAGGAGAAAAAGTACTCGTATTATTGCCCACGTTGAGTTCTAAATTAGTCGCCAAGTGGCAAGGGCCCTTCGAGGTCACACGGCAAGTCAGGGACATCGACTATGAGGTAAAGTGAACAGATAGGGGCGGGGCACTGCAAGTATACCACCTCAACCTTTTAAAACGCTGGAATGAGGGGGTTCCCGTGGTGTTGGCGTCGATTGTCCTGGAGAAGGCGGAGCTGGGGCCGGAGGTAAAAAAGATAACATCGCGGACCACTCCAGTCCCTTATGGAGACCACCTCTTGCTGACCCAACTCACGGAGGTAGCCTGGTTGCAGAAGGAATTTTCCGACGTGTTCTCGCCCCTTCTGGGTCGTACCCACCTCATAGAACACCACATTGAAATGCCCCCGGGGGTGGTAGTGCGTAGCCGCCCTTACCGCTTGCCCGAACACAAGAAAAAGGTGGTTCGGGATGAACTCAAGGCCATGCTCGAAATGGGCATAATCAAGGAGTCCCACAGTGACTGGAGCAGCCCAGTGGTCCTGGTTCCCAAGACTGATGGGTCGGTCCGGTTCTGTGTGGACTATAGGAAGGTCAACGCGGTGTCTAAATTTGACGCGTACCCAATGCCTCACATTGATGAGTTGCTTGATCGGTTAGGCGCTGCTCGCTTTTATTCGACACTGGATCTAACCAAGGGATATTGGCAGATCCCCTTGACTCCTCTATCCCAAGAGAAAACGGCTTTTTCCACACCGTTTGGTTTACACCAATTCGTCATGCTCCCCTTTGGGTTGTTTGGGGCACCCGCTACATTCCAGCGGCTTATGGACAGGGTCCTCCACCCTCATGCTGCCTACGTGGCTGCCTATCTAGACGACATAATAATCTATAGTCATGATTGGCCGCGGCACTTGGAACACCTGAGGGTTGTTCTAAAGTCGCTGAGGCGAGCGGGCCTCACAGTTAACCCGAAAAAGTGTGCGATTGGGCGGGTGGAAGTACGGTATCTGGGGTTCCACTTGGGTCATGGGCAGGTGCGTCCCCAAATTAACAAGACTGCAGCGATTGCGGCCTGCCCGAGGTCCAAGACCAAAAAGGAGGTGAGACGGTTCTTGGGGCTGGCTGGCTGGCTATTATCGTAGGTTTATACCTAACTATTCGGACGTCACCAGCCCGCTAACTGACCTCACTAAAAAGGGGGCTCCAGATCTGGTCCAGTGGACGGAGCAGTGCCAACAGGCCTTCTCTGAGGTAAAAGCTGCACTGTGTGGGGGGCCACTTTTACACTCCCCTGACTTCTCTCTCCCCTTTATTTTACAGACTGATGCATTGGACAGGGGGCTGGGGGCCGTTTTGTCCCAGGAGGTGGAGGGTGAGGAGCGCCCGGTGCTGTACATCAGCCGGAAGCTGTCGATGCACGAGAGCAAATACAGCACAATTGAAAAGGAGTGTCTAGCCATCAAGTGGGCGGTCCTCGCTCTCCGATACTACCTGCTGGGGCGCCCTTTCACTCTCTGTTCGGACCACGTGCCCCTCCAGTGGCTCCACCGCATGAAGGATGCCAATGCGCAGATCACCCGTTGGTATCTCGCGCTCCAGCCATTTAAGTTCGAGGTGATCCACAGGCCGGGAGCGCAGATGGTGGTGGCAGACTTCCTGTCCCGTCGGGGGGGAGTCAGCTTCAGGCCGGACGGCTCCCCGGCCTGAGTCAGGCGGTGGGGGTATGTGGCAGCGGGGGTGTGGCCAAGCAGCAGTCTGTGAATGGAGGGTGGGGTCGGGGAAGGTAAGTGGCTAGTTCATTACACCTGATGTTAATTTGTGTGTGTCAGGCATGTGATTTGACCAAAGTGAAAAAGACTGAAAAATAGCCGGGGGTCTGGGGGCCGCAGGCCCCCAGCCAGGTCCAGGGCGGAGCCCTGGTGGGGGGACAAGGGGGCGAAGCCCCCCGAAGCTCCTGGTTTTTAAGCAAATTACCATGGAAAAATGATCACAAACAGAATCATTTGAAGCAAATGCTTCAGTCTTTTTAACAAATTTTTTTGCAGTAAACATACCTGATTATCCAAAGGACCTGCTGGACCTGCTCACAATTTCATACACTACAGTCTATTTACAGCTCATGAATTGTCTTCATTTCACAGGACTAATGATCAATGACCTGATGAGTTATTGTCCAAACTATATACACAGTTCACTATTTACAACTACTCATTACATTTCTTTTCAATGGAAACATTTTGCTTGGATTGCTCTTATATGCGCTTTCCCAGCAAATTTCTGGGCAGCATGCATCTTCCTCCATCCAAAATATACAATCATTTTCTTTTTACAAATGAATTAATAAAGTAAACTCTCACCTCGTTATTAACTACCCTGTCTGCAACTGGGATGGGTTGTTTCGGTGGGTCTTTCCTCTCAATAGTACCGGCGGCTGTCAATGTAAACAAGGGATGAAGTCCATACGGTTTGTTCACCTTCGGTTGACATCCAAATGCACCTGCTATCGAAAAGTTCGTTTTCCTTTCTTCGAGCTTGTTCACGTGTTTTTGCTGCTTCGCGTGAGCTTCCAATGCCTTGAAACCTCGTGTTCCATAGTCAATAGTATCCTGACACCATGTGCACAATGCTTTACCGGGGCGGTCAATTTTACGAATGAAATCGCAAAAAAGAGTGGTAACTTCCTTCTTTCCAACAGTATCAACGATTTCTCTTTCCAACCAGTCCCATCGGAACTTATTCTTGATATGTTTATCAATTTCTTTGACGCGAGAGGCATCTTTTCGTTCAAGCACAGACATATTGCAACAATTGCAAATGGCGCTAAAAGCAACCTCGTATACAACAGCGGCTCTGATTGGTCAGAAGGAACAGACATTCAACTAATCAACGGAGGCGTAACTGTTTCCTTCTCGAATACAAAAGACGGATCGGAAAATGAACGAGTGGGGATTTTAACACGAATATACGATCGGCAAAAAAGCTAAAAAACGGAAATTTTTTTTTGTTTTTATGTAGTTGAAAAAGACGGAATTCCGACTAAAGACGGAAAAATCACATGCCTGGTGTGTGTGTGTGTGTGTGTGTGTGTGTGTGTGTGTGTGTTGCAGGGATGGAGTATAAAGGGAGGGGGAGAGGAGAGAAGAGGCTTGCTCCCCAACCAGACGACTGATGAGTGTGTGCGTGTCTGTGTGACTGGGAGTTTGTTAAAAAGGCTGAAAAGCTGCAAATAAAGAGTTTTGTGAAACTCAGTTCTGGTCTGCCGTACTTCTGTGCTCCACCCACCCGCTCAACATACCACACTAACAATCTCTCTCTCTCTCTCACACACACACACACACACACACACACACACACACACACTACACATATCGATCCTGAGACATCAGTGATGCTGACCTCTTCTGCTCCTCAGACCTGCCTGATCCATTCTGATGCCCTACATCTGGCTGGAGTCTCATCACATTGTGGAGGACGGCCTCATATCTCTCTCCCTCTTAGTTCCTCTCATACAGTCAACCTGTTCATCGGGCAGCAAGACGTCACCAATCATTCTGGTTTTGAGCATAGTCGCCTGCATCTTCCCAGGTGATGTTGAGTTGTTTCAGATCTTCTTTGAAGGTGGCGTTCCATGTCTTCTTGGGTCTCCCTCTCTTCCTTCATCCCTTTGGTAGTACCCATTGTATCACTGTCTTGGGTATAAATTCTTCTGGCAGTTGGAGACATGACCTGCAATTCTCACTTTTCTTTCTGCCACAATTTCTTGCAGGCTGCGTAGATTGGCTCTTTTCAGGACTTCAGAGTTTGTGATTCTGTCCCTGCAGGTGATCTTGAGTATTTTGCACAGACACCATTGGTGGAATATGTTCAACTTCTGAGTGATATTGGCAGTCATTTTCCAAGTTTCTCCTGTGTAGACTGTTGTTGGCAGGACAATGCTCTGGTACAGCAGGATCTTCATATGGTTGCTAATCGAAGTACTGGCCCAGATCTTGTTCATTCTTCTAAACACTGCTGCTGCACAGCTGAGTCTGGAGTTGACATCTGTCTCAGTAATCACACCAATGGCCTGATTACCACCGGTTACAACCTGGAAGATGACCGATGTGAGTGTGTTGCTCTGCATGACTATAAAGAGAGCGAGCAGATCTACATATTCTACGGTACAAGGTCTAACACGGAATTTGTTATCCACAACGGCTTCTTCTTCGAGGACAACGCACACAACCGGGTGAAGATCAAACTGGGAGTGAGTAAGAGTGAGAGGCTGTACGCCATGAAGGCCGAGGTGCTGGCCTGCGCTGGAATCCCGGCGTCAAGCGTTTTCGCCCTGCACTACAGCGAGCCGCCCATTTCAGCCCAGCTCCTGGCCTTCCTGCGCGTCTTCTGCATGATGGAAGAGGAACTCCGGGACTACCTGGTGGGTGATCACGCCATCAACAAGATCTTCACACTGGGGAATGCCGACTTCCCCGTCAGCTGGGCGAACAAGATCAAGCTGTGGACGTTCCTGGAGACGAGAGCCGCACTACTCCTCAAGACGTACAAAACCACATCAGAGGAGGACAGCTCCATGCTGCAGAAACCCGATCTCTCTCCACACTCGCGCATGGCCATAAAGCTGCGTCTGGCGGAGAAGGAGATCCTGGAGCGCGCCGAGGCCAGCGGCCGAGCCAAGCGCCTGCACTTCCAGAAGCAGCTGGATGACGGCGCTCCTCTGCCCGTGTACGAGGAAAGTGACATCGCACTGCTGGAGAACACCGACGCCAAGCTGCCAATCATCCTGCACCAGCTTGAGGAGGAAGAAGAGGACGAAGTGACTGTGCGAATAAACTGGCATGTGAACTCTCTGGTGTTCCCTTGTCTGTTTCTCTCGACCTGATCATTCTCATCCTCAGATCTGAGGGGGCTCATGAAGGAATTGGGGTCTCTTTCTGGGTGAACCCCAACAATTTGGTTTAATGGCAATAATGCTGCCCAGGTAGGTGAAGTTGGTGATGTCTTCAGTGGGTTCTTGATTCACAAGTATTTGCATCTCTCTTTGCCCAGTGATCTGCATCACCTTGGTTTTCTCGGAGCTGATCCTTAGGCCCACCTTTGCCGCTTCTTCAACCAATCTGGTCGTCATTTGTTGGAGCACTCGGCGTGACTCTGCCAGGAGCACAATATCATCTGCAAAGTCCAGGTCTGTTAGACATCTTCCTACAGTCCACTGTATTCCAGCTGTTGGTCCATTCATTGCTTTCCGCATGACAAAGTCAATGATCAGAAGAAACAACAGGGGTGACAGGAGACAGCCTTGTCTCACTCTTGTGATGATTTTGAAGAATTCTGTGTTGCCACTTTTGGTTCTTACACAGCAGCTTGAGTTGGCATAAAGACTCTTGAAGATGGAGATGTAGTCTTCTGGGATGTCATATGCCTTGGCAATAGTCCACAGTGTTTCTCCATATACACTGTCAAAGGCTTTTTTGAAATTGATGAAGTTGATGACCAGTGATTGCTGGAATTCTACGCACTGCTCCACAATGTTTCATAGTACAAAGATCTGTTTAATGCATGATCTTCCTGCCTGGAATCCTGCCAGTTCTTCCCTGAGTTTTTCATCCAGCACTTCTTTCAAACATTGCAACAGGACTGATCAGAAGACCTTGCCTGACCCTGACAGTAAGGTGATGCCCCTCCAGTTACTGCAATCGCTGAGATTGTCTTTCTTTGGCAGCTAAACTATGAAACCTTTTGTCCACTCTTCTGGAACTGCTGTTTTCCCAACAGGTATTACACAGTTGGTTAGCTCTTGCACCATGATGTTTCCTCCATTCTTCAGTAGCTCAGCTGAGATCTGATCCAGTCCTGGAGCTTTATTGTTCTTCAATTTTTTGAGAGCCTGGATAACTTAATCTTCATTAATGGGCGCTCTTGTAACTCCAAGCTGTTCTACTGTCTGGTTAGCTACTGTGAGGGTATCAGTTGGTTCAAGCTGATTCAGATTCTCTTTGAAGTGTTCTACCCAGTGTGCATTCTGTCCTTTTGCTGTCAACAAGATCAAGTCAAGTCAACTTTATTGTCAAATATGCTATACATGCTCGACATACAGCACAGATGAAATATCAGTCCTCTCTGACCCACGGTGCAAACTGGCAATACAATAAAAATAGAATAATTGAAAAAACAAAACAATATAAACAGTATAAACACTCTAGATAGGGACTAGACATAGACTAAACACTCAAACAATCTAAACAGTATAAATAAACAGTATAAACACTAGATAAGAACAAGACAGACTAAACACTCAAACAGACAATATAAACAGTATAAACACTCTAGATATGAACTAGACTAAACACTCACACACACACACACACACACACACACACACACACACACACACACATATATATATATATAAATTGGTACAAATAACCAAACAGTCAAGGGCACTTGAGGTATAGCAGGTAAACATGAAACATGAAATAAGCAGAATAAACAAACTAGCAGCTGTTAAGATGAGGTAGTGCGGAATAGTGCAAATGAGTGAGGTAAAGTGAGATGTGCGGCCCCTGAGTTCAGTGTGTTAATAAATGTTGTGTGTGTGTGTGTGTGTGTGTGTGTGTGTGTGTGTGTGTGTGTGTGTGTATATGTGTGTGTGTGTGTGTTGGGGGGGAAACTGTGAGGATGACATGTCAGATGCTGAAGGGGGGGCAGGGGGGTGTGCGAGCAGAATCTGTGGCAGGGGGCAGAGGGGGGAGGAGGGGCAGAACAGGAAGGGAGTTGAGCCTCCTGACCGCCTGGTGAAAGAAACTGTTCTTGGTTTTGGCCCGGAGACTCCGCAGTCTCCTCCCCGATGGCAGCAGGCTGAAGAGGCTGTGAGATGGGTGGGTGGGGTCACCTGCGATCCTGATGGCTTTGCGGGTGAGGCGGGAGTTATAAATATCCATAAGAGAAGGGAGAGGGACACCAATGATCCTCTCAGATCTTCCTATTCTTATCTTTCACTGGCATATTCGTACTGCCTTTGGAACCAGTCAAATTTCTCACTATGCCATACAATGTCCTGGTGTCATTTCTACTTGCTGCTTCTTTGGGCTTCACTGAGCTTCCCTTCTACCCATGCCTTCTTATCTCTCATACAATTTCTTTTCACAAGTCTGTCGACAGCTTGATAGTTGTTTGTGGCCATTTGGCAACTCTGTTCAGTTCTTGCCTGGTCTCTTCTCTGTTTCAGCTCTTTCCTCTCATCTGTCAGCTTCCAAGTTTCAGGTCTTATCCATCTTCCCCTTTTAGTGCCTCTTCTTCTTCCAATGATTATTTTGGCATTCTCCACTACTGCTTTTTGAAATATGCTCCATTGTTCCTCCAGATCTTTTGCCTACTGCAGTGCTTGGAACCTGTTGGTGACTTCCAGTTAAAAACTCCTCAAAATTGGGGCCTCCTTCAGTCTTTCCACTGCAAACTATCTATCTACTTCTTTCTTTGTCAACTTTTTTAACTTCAGTTGCAGCACTACCCAAAGAAGATGATGGTCTGATCCTATGTCTGCACCTCTGCAGACTTTGACATCTCTCAATGCTGAGTGCCATTTCATGCTGATGCAGATGTAGTCGATTTCATTCTCAGTACTTCCATCTGGTGAACGCCAGGTCTTTTTGTGGATGCTACGGTGAGCAAAGAAGGTGTTACCAATGCTCAGACCATTGATATTGCAAAAAAGCAGGAGTTGCTCACCATTGTCTGTTGTCTGCCATCCTGTCACATGGGGTCCTTTCACATGTTCAAAACCAGTTCTGTTACTATCCTGTTGTACATTCCAATCCCCCATGACCAGCTTGACATCATGACTGGGAACTTCACTCTACACATCTTGTAGTTGTTCATAAAATGCATCTTTGTCAGTGTCCTCTGCATTTTTGGTTGGTGCATACCAGTGGCGGCTGGTGGGCTTTGAAATAGGGGAAGCTCAGTTTTAGGTCTACGTAATACAATTTTTCAATTATTTGTTATTTGTCATAAGTCAATTTGTTGTTATGTGGGTCTGTCTCAGAAACTGGTCTCTCATTTGGGACATTATGGTCAAAAAATTAATTTTCTAATTTTACTATTTTTTTTGCATTTACCCAACACTC
Source organism: Neoarius graeffei (assembly GCF_027579695.1). Lineage (NCBI taxonomy): Eukaryota > Metazoa > Chordata > Actinopteri > Siluriformes > Ariidae > Neoarius > Neoarius graeffei. The sequence goes on from NC_083577.1 coordinate 93,774,039, forward strand.
AATGTTTCTTTTATCATGTTTAATAAGAATAAAGATAGCATCATGCTTTATCTGGCCTCCACTGTGGAATTTTTTTTATTACAATTCAAATGTTTTTGTAAATTTTTTTGAAAATATTGAATAAATTTCCTCTTTTTGATTGCTTGGGTTAAAAATGGCAAGTTATGATGACTGAATTGATTATTCACTTAAATATGAATAATACGATACCATTTTGGGTATTTGATATGGCGAAATAGGACACAATGGAAAAATCAAGAACACACCGGAAAGATGAGAATAACGGCGGTGGTAAAAGAACAGCGACTGTACCGGCTGAAGGTCGCGCGGGTCTCTGCTGCGGCACGCGAACCACGGGACATCACTACTGCACCAGACGGAGCGCGAGGCGGGGGCGGGGCAAAATGACTGGCCGTACTTTGCCATTATAGCAGATAGATACCAGCTGTTAGCAGCTAGCACTGCAGATCCCAATAAGGCTCAAGCTAGCCTACAACCACATTGATTGAACTACAAATGAAATAAACGAGTGAATTCACGAATGATCAAACTGATAGAATGGATGAAAGTTAACAGAGCACAACGAGTAATATTTACATTTATTTACAGAGTAATATACAGAGACATCAATGAGAAGAAACGTTTATATGAAAAGAAATTCGGACAGCACTTTGGCAAATGACTACACTTTCTTGACATCATGCTTCCGTGTTCCTCGCCGACGCCGAAGTACAGCGACTGCCCCCTCCTCATGTCTTTCAAACACCACCTCCAATAATCCTTTATCAGCCCAGCTTCTTGGACCGCCCATATGCCACCCATGTCCCATTTACTCCCAGAGATGCCCGGCTTCCCCGGAAGTGACGATTTTGTCGATGTTAACCAATAACAACTAGCCGAAATTGGCTGTTCAGAGCCGTCTCATAGACTGCAATGGATACCCGGCTGCCGGTCAGTGTTGCCAGATACTGCTGACGTTTTCCATCCCAAAATATGTTCAAATCCGCCAAAATGCACTTAAAACCGCCCAATCTGGCAACACTGCTGCTGGTCCATAGAGCCCATTGAAATAAGAAAGGTTACAGCCTGGCAGCAAAGGTGATTCTCGTAGCGAACTGCAAGTTCGTCAGACATCACTCAAATAAGTTACAGGATGACATAGGGATAGTTATGAACGTAAATACAATCTTGGGCATATATTATGTTATGCAAGTTATTGTTTTAATGAGAATTCAACGTCGTAGATGCCGCAGTTTGGGGAGAGAATTTTAGGGGAAGTTCGGCTTCCCTTGTTGTCTCTGAGAAATCGCCCCTGGTGCATACACTTGGATCACTGTTGCCTTTGAGAATCAGGTCATGAACTAAGCTGTTATAATTCGGTCACTCACAGCTCTCCAACCTATTAGTGCTTTAGCAGCCTTAGCGTCAAGTATCAGCCCTACACTGTGAATGTGTTGGTCCTCGTGGCCAGAATACAAAATTGTCTTATTCCCACTGCAGAGCTTTCCACTTTCCATCCAGCACATTTCATTTACTTCCAGAATACTCAGTTGATAGTGGTCAAATTTGTGAAGCAGCTGGGCCAATGTTCTACACTGGTATAGGGTTTGAACATTCCAGGTGGCAATTTTCTGCCATGCTGGCCTCTTCTGCCCCTTGGACCTGCTTGATCCATCCTGGTGCCCTGTGTCTGGTCAGAGTTTTATTGCACTGCTCCTGTGAAGGATGGCCCCATGAGGACAGTTGAGGGTTATACCTGTTAAAACTGTTAATATTATAGTCAGGCTGTCTGTTGTTGCCCAAATGAGGGTGGGTTCCCTTTTGAGTCTGGTTCCTCTCGAGGTTTCTTCCTCATGTCGTCTGAGGGAGTTTTTCCTTGCCACCATCACCACAGGCTTGCTCATTGGGGATAGATTAGGGATAAAATTAGCCCATGTTTTAAGTCGTTCAAATTCTGTAAAGCTGCTTTGCGACAATGTTTATTGTTAAAAGCACTATACAAATAAACTTGATTTGATTTGATTTGAATTTGGGTTTTTTGTTTGGCACTCAGAATCAAAGTCTTCATCAGGGGCTGGGCAACCTCTCAGCTTTCCCCCATTCCCGTCATAACTTGGGGTGAGTCTTCCTCTTCACATTGGATATTGTTGGCAATTCTCCTTGCTGTTTCTGTAGCATTTGTAGTTTTCCCCACATCAGTGGTTCTGGTGGTGGGTTGCTAGCCCGCCGACCACCCTCCTCCTTTCACATCCGGACTTGGGACAGGCAATGGCAGAGTTAATGGCCTCATATGGACAATCAAAAATCGCACTTGGAAGACAGCTCTGGACACTTACAGTTTTGCTATGATCAAATCAAATCAAGTTTATTTGTATAGTGCTTTTAACAATAAACATTGTCGCAAAGCAGCTTTACAGAATTTGAACGACTTAAAACATGAGCTAATTTTATCCCTAATCTATCCCCAATGAGCATGATGGTTTAGGACTACAATTATCATGATAACTTTAGGACTGCAGTTGTCATGAACAGTTTTACACTCAAGTCTCAATCAATGAACAGTCGATAACTTCAACAAAACAGACTTCATGTTAAACTATAATGAATTTCCTGGATTCAGTTATACTTTATGACTAGTCACTTCTAGAACACAGTTATAGAAGTGACTAATTTCAAGTGAGTTATTTATAATCATGCTATCTGTTATCACCCAGATGAGGATGGGTTCCCTTTGAGTCTGGTTCCTCTCAAGGTTTCTTCTTCATGATGTCTCAGGGAGTTTTTCCTCACCATCATCATCTCTGTCTTGCTTATTAGGGACAAATTTATAAATTCACATGTTTAAAATTAATATCTGGAATTTATATATTTCTGTAAAGCTGCTTTGTGACAATGTCTATTATTAAAAGCGCTATACAAATAAAATTCACTTGACTGATACTGGGTATCTGACAAATAGGGGTGGCATGGTGGTGTAAGTGGTTAGCATGGTTGACTCACAGCAAGAAGGTTCTGGGTTTGAGTCCAGTGGCCGGCAGGGACCTTTCTATGTGGAGTTTGCATGTTCTCCCCATGTCTGCATGGGTGTGCTCTGGTTTCCCCCACAGTCCAAAGACATGTGGTTAGGTTAATGGGACGGCCTTGGGCTGAGGCGCCCTTGAGCGAGGCACCTAACTCCCAACTGCTCCCCTAGCACTGTTAGCATGGCTGCCCACTGCTCTGGGTATGTGTGTTTGTGCTCGTTGCTCGTGCATGTGTGTGTTCACTGCTTCAGCTGGGTTAAATGCAGAGAGGAATTTCACAAGTGTGTGATGAATAAAGTTGTGCTTTCTTTCTTTCTTAAATAAATATCACATGTAAAAATCACATGTGGAACAAAATATAAACACTTTTATAAGGAGATGAGCAGATGAATGAGGGGAAAGCAGAAGTATTCCCATGATACTGATGGCACTTGGTTCAGGTTGAAAGGATGCAAACGAGGTGCAAAATGGTGGTCCAATCAAAAGGTTACAGCCTCTCATCTACCCACATGCAGAGACCCAGAGGCTGAGCTCATCATGTCACATGCTGTGTCAGTTGCAGGTGGCTCTCTCTCAGCCATGCTGCATTACTCGCTGATTTACGTCATCTCATGCATTTGCAAAACTCACTTAAGTGCAGATATTAATACAGTTCTGATTGCAAGTTGCAGAAAAATGTGCCAAAAGATTCACCCTGTATTTACTAACAAACACCAGAAGGCTGTATTTGGTGCCATTGCCTTTTAAGTTTTTGAACTTGAATGTAATTCAGTCTGGTTTGAGGGTCTCCTCACTCAGACACACTATTCCAGTTCTGTCCAATAATGTTCCATGGTGTTCAGCTCAGGATTTTGTGATGCCCCTTCAATACTTTCACTTTGTTGTCTTTTAGCCATTTTATTAGATCTTTGGGGGGTTGTTTAGAATCAGTGTCCTGCTGAAGATCCAGCTGTGACCACGTTTTAATTTTCTGTCTGATGTCTTGAGGTGTTGCTTCAATATTTCTTGATAAGCCTCCTTCCTCATGATGTCATCTATTTCCTGAAGTGCACCAGTTACTTTTCCAACAAAACACCACCACAGCACAACATGATGCTGCCATGCTCGTGTTTCACAGTTGGATTTAAAAGCCTCATCCTCTTCTCTGCATGCACAGTGCAGATCATTAGAGCAAAACAGTTGTTTTTGTTTTATCTGACCAGAGAACACTCCTCCAGATGGCTGCAAACTTCAGTCTGGCTTTTTTGGAGTAGCGTCTTCTTCCTTCTCGACATCCTTTCAGACCGTGGTGATATAGGACTCGCTTTGGTACCTGATGCCTCAAGCTTTGTTCATCCCTGATAGATTGTGTTTCTTTCCTGAATGATGCAGTGTCTGTGTGGTTGAAGGATTTTATATTTGCATACAGTTCTTTGTCCTGATGCTTCTCGTACCTTCACTTGTTTGGATCGTCTCCTAAAGAGAAACTGGACTTGTACTGGTCCACAGGTTTTGGGACTGAGGTCTTGACTGAGTTTCTTAGACTTTCCCATGAAATCAAGGCAAAAAGGCACTGACTCTAAAGGCAGGCCCTTTAATACAGCCGCAGGTGCACACCCAATTAACTCCTAATATTGACCCTTGGCCAATCAGAAGCTTCTAATAGTCATTAAGTCAATTTCTGGAATCTTCCAAACTGTTTAAAGAAAGTTTATTTGGTGTGCATAATCTTTTAATCCACTGGAATTCTGATGTTGTGAATGAAAGCTGAAATAAATCTCTAATCGAGTGATTTAAAATGACCTCTGATGTGAGTAAAGTTGATGCTGTAACTGACTCACTAAAAGAAACGTACAGTAATGTGATGTGTGGAGCTGTGAAACCCTGAGACTGAATAAACATCTGTAGTGTTGCTTATCTGCTTGAGCAGAGTGTACGGATGAGGAGCTGAGAGAGCTGGACAGGAAGTCATGGTGGGCGGTTCCTAATTTGTATGTTCATGTATCTCTATAGATCCTGGTATTTTTCATGAGGGTGATGGAGTCGAGATTTTCCTGGGTTCTTTTTAGTCATGTCTTGAGTGTTAAATACAGTAAATACATCTATCTATCTATCTATCTATCTATCTATCTATCTATCTATCTATCTATCTATCTATCTATCCACACACTATATATATATATATATATATATATATATATATATATATATATATATATATATATATATTTTAGTGCTGTCAAGCGATTAAAATATTTAATCGCGATTAATGTCGCGACTGTCATAGTTAACTCGCGATTAATCACAATTTAATCGCACATTTTTGTCACATGAAAAACCATTGTAATTCTCTTATCAGCATAAAAAAGTGAATGGGCTTGCTCACCATTCGAGCTACGGGGGTACTCGGGGGATCCGAGATCCCCTGAAACAGACATGAGATCCCTTGAAAACATGATTTGGGAAATGTTGGGGGGTCTCTAAAATATTGGCAAAATTATGTTTATTGACATAGCAATCATGTGTAACGGGAAGCATTTGCATATCCGAAGTGAGCGTGCGATGGAGATCCGTGCTCTGAGACAAGCGCAAGCACCCCCCAAGGGAAAAAAAGGGACCCCCCGAAAATATCGTCATAGTTCGAACACTGGTTGTACCAATGTTTTTTTTTTTTATTGCAGAGCATAACACGTCTTGTCACAGCCACTGCAAAGTGGGGCTGGAGCCGCCGATGGGAAAACGAAACCTAAGCCGAGCACCGTGGCTCTTCGGGGGAGGGCAGAGGACTCTGGCTGTGCGGGGCGTGGCATCATGTCACAGAGCGTTAATCTCGCGATAAAAAAATTATCACCGTTAAAATTGAGTCAAGTTAACGCGTTAATAACGCGACATTTTTGACAGCACTAATATATATATATATATATATATATACAGTATGTGTGTGTATATATATACACACACACGTTTGTGTGCATGTCTGAAATAACTAGCAGACATTTAATAATTTAATAATTTCAGGATGACTTTAAGACATCTCTTAAAAGTTGGAAATATAACACTGCAGGACATTCTACTTTTGAATGATGAATAAAGAGACATGAATTTCTTCATGAATGATGTCTTCATTCTGGCATAAATAACATTTACATTAACATTTAAAGAATGCTTATGAAACTGTGCCTGAGTCTTTGACCTTTTACATGAAGCTGATGTGAAACGTGTGTTACTGAAAGAGTAATCTCCAGTTTTTGGTTTCACTTAAACAATAAAGGTCAAGAAACAAGAAAGGCGGTGTAGGTGGGGTCTGACCTTCTAAACCCACATACTGCAGGATGAGTAATGTTTATTACTCAAACAAAAGTACAGATGTTTTACACACACACACACACACACACACACACACACACACACACACACACACACACACACACACACACACACAGAGTCACTTTTCCAGGGAAAGGCAAACACACCGCCAACAACAATACAGCAGGAATGTAAAAACGATGTTAAATCTTTCCCTGAAAACATGCTCAAGAGATGTCCTTGGAAAGTAAGACACTGTACTGTAGGTGCAATTAGTGATTAAGTGATCAATCTCATTAAATCACTCATTAAATAATACCTTTAATTTTGATGCTTAATAATAAATTATCAAACAGCTAAATTATGGTATGTTCCAAATTATCATGATCACTTACCGTATTACATAACTCAATGCAGCTTGGAATTCTTTTGAGATTTGGGCAACTTCAAAAGTATTGGGACAAGAAAATAAACACACCCACTTTCAATAATAATGGAATTTATTATAACAAAGATAAAAATGGAATAATAACAGTTGAAATCTTCAGCAAACAGTGTGGTATGTATATGTGTGTGTTTGTGCGTGTGTATCAGGGACGATTTCTCAGAGACAACAAGGGAAGCCGAACTTCCCCTAAAATTCTCTCCCCAAACTGCGGCGTCTACGACGTTGAATTCTCTTTAAAACAATAACTTGCATAACATAATATATGCCCAAGATTGTATTTACGTTCATAACTATCCCTATGTCATCCTGTAACTTATTTGAGTGATGTCTGACGAACTTGCAGTTCGCTACGAGAATCACCTTTCCTGCCAGGCTGTAACCTTTCTTATTTCAATGGGCTCTATGGACCGGCAGCAGTGTTGCCAGATTGGGCGGTTTTAAGTGCATTTTGGCGGATTTGAACATATTTTGGGATGGAAAACGTCAGCAGTATCTGGCAACACTGACCGGCAGCCGGGTATCCGTTGCAGTCTATGAGACGGCTCTGAACAGCCAATTTCGGCTAGTTGTTATTGGTTAACATCGACAAAATTGTCACTTCCGGGGAAGCCGGGCATCTCTGGGAGTAAGGGCCTCTGCATGCTCTTGCGACAAGGCTTTCGCAGATAGCTTTTCGCAGACAGTTGTAATTTATCGTTGAGCGGGGAGTAATAGGCGTGCGCGATGTTATTCACTGCCACAACGCAAGGGGGCGCGAAGTCGCGAAATCACTAGGAGTAGTTGGTGGGTGTGGTTAGTGGAGTGTTTATCCTCCAGTTACTTATAATGACTAGAACTGGAGTCGTATAGATGTACGTACTTCCTCACTTCCTCGATCAACCACTCTTCGTGCTGCTCCATCTTTGCTCGTGTTTTTAAAAATGGCGGTCGTGAAAACAAAACAAACCGGGAAAGTAGGGAAGCGGAAGTGCGTGTACAGCGGATGTAGAGTGGACCAATCAGAGCCCTCTTGTCTGCGACGCTGTCTGCGAGGCTTCTGCGGTGGTCACAATTTTTGGGAGGTGCGCGCAGAGCGTCTGCGAAGGTGGGGGGGCTACGCAGACACCATCTGCGACGCCGTCTGCGAGGACTGCGTTGTCAGCATAAATTGGCCTTTAATGGGACATGGGCGGCATATGGGCGGTCCAAGAAGCCGGGCTGATAAAGGATTATTGGAGGTGGTGTTTGAAAGACATGAGGAGGGGGTGGTCGCTGTACTTCGGCGTCGGCGAGGAACACGGAAGCATGATGTCGAGAAAGTGTAGTCATGTGCCAAAGTGCTGTCTGAATTTCTTTTCATATAAACGTTTCTTCTCATTGATGTCTCTGTATATTACTCTGTAAATAAATGTAAATATTACTCGTTGTGCTCCATTAACTTTCATCCATTCTATCAGTTTGATCATTTGTGAATTCACTCGTTTATTTCATTTGTAGTTCAATCAACGTGGTTGTAGGCTAACTTGAGCCTTATTGGGATCTGCAGTGCTAGCTGCTAACAGCTGGTATCTATCTGCTATAATGGCAAAGTACGGCCAGTCATTTTGCCCCGCCCCCGCCTCGCGCTCCGTCTGGTGCGGTAGTGATGTCCCGTGGCTCGCGCGCCGCAGCAGAGACCCGCGCGACCTTCAGCCGGTACAGTCGCTGTTCTTTTACCACCGCCGTTATTCTCATCTTTCCGGTGTGTTCTTGATTTTTCCATTGTGTCCTATTTCGCCATATCAAATACCCAAAATGGTATCGTATTATTCATATTTAAGTGAATAATCAATTCAGTCATCATAACTTGCCATTTTTAACCCAAGCAATCAAAAAGAGGAAATTTATTCAGTATTTTCAAAAAAATTTACAAAAACATTTGAATTGTAATAAAAAAAAATTCCACAGTGGAGGCCAGATAAAGCATGACGCTATCTTTATTCTTATTAAACATGATAAAAGAAACATTGAGTGTTGGGTAAATGCAAAAAAAATAGTAAAATTAGAAAATTTATTTTTTGACCATAATGTCCCAAATGAGAGACCAGTTTCTGAGACAGACCCACATAACAACAAAGTGACTCATGACAAATAACAAATAATTGAAAAATTGTATTACGTAGACCTAAAACTGAGCTTCCCCTATTTCAAAACCCACCAGCCACCACTGGTGTGTATTAAAAGGAAATTAAACATTAACATGAAACATGTAGTGTGTGTGTTTGTGTGTGTGTGTGGGAGGTGACCACATGTTTCTAAGTAAAACAAGAGAGTTAGCATTAGTTGCTAAGACAAAAGAATTAGCTTTGTGTTGCTAGCTAAGGCAAAGGAAGGCTAGCTAGCATGTGTTTGTGTGTGAGAGGCCTGGTGACCACATGGTTCTAAGTAAAACAAGAGAGTTAGCTTTGGTTGCTAATTAGACAAAAGGATTAGCCCTATGTGGCTAGCTAAGGCCCAAGGATCCTACCTTGTGGAGTTAAGACAAAAGGTGTGTATATGAGTGTGGGGGAGGGTTGCCACGTGTTCCCTTGAGACAATACAGTTATCTCTGGATGCTAATAAGATAGAAGAATTAGCCGTAGCAGCTAACCCACTAGCTTTATAATATTACCAAATTCACTGAAATCTTGATGAGGTCAAAACATGGGTAAATAATGAAATTAACGTGTTAGAGAGAAAGAGAGAGCATGCAAAACCTATCTATTAAACAATTGAGAGATTAAAAATAGAACAAATGATAGAAACACAAAATCAGTGTGCACACTTAAACAGTCCCTGAGTTTAAATTCACACTAAGTAAATAAACTAATTCCTAAGACTAGTCTTTTGCCCAAAATGCCAAGTCTTGCCATCTTGCCAAGTCTTGCCAAAATGCCATCCCCTTCCAGAAGTGGAAGGGGACTTCCTGGTTTATGCACTTCCTGCTTCCTGAGTTGTTCGTGCCGAGTCCTTTTTCCCGCGAGTGCCGGCGTTAATTACTAATCCTTTTTTAACTTTTTTTCTATAAATAAATTTCCAGTATCCTCTTCATTTTTATTGTACTGTCGCTTTCATTTTTGTACTTTTCACTTTCGCTTTCCTTTTTCCGTTTTTTTTCCTGGTTTTTAATCTTTCTTTTTTCGGAAGAACGCCGAGACTGGAAGCTTTCTTTTTCTCTCCTCCTGTGTAAAGTCCACAAGCGGAGGCCATCTGATCTGCTTTAATATCAGCAGATCTTCATTTAAGGTACGTGAATCTTTTCATCATGGCACACCTTCAGCCTGTTCAGTGTGCTGAGTGCAGGATGTTTAGTCATTCTTCCTCCGTCACTAGCGATAGCTCTATTAGCTTTACTTGTGATAAGTGCAGATTAGTTAGCTCTCTGACGGAGAAGATTACAGTGCTAGAAGCGCGTGTCCAGGCTTTAGAGCAGGTTAGTGAGCGTGAGAACAGTGTAGTTTCTGTTAGGGAAAGTCTGGACGCCCTAGGTGAAGTTAGTAACCCCCCAACTCCGGCATTAGAGCCCTTACAGCGGGGTGAATGGGTGATGGCTCGGCGGCATAAGCATAGAGCCAAAGCTACCGCTGAGGCTCGCCCACGGGAGCACCACTCCTTTCCGCGTCACGTGTCGAACAGGTTTGCTCTCCTTAGTGATGCACCTGCTGAGAAACCTGAAAGAGCTCTGGTTATAGGGGACTCTATCATACGGCACGTGAAATTAGCTCAGCCTTTAGGGGCACCAGCAGCTTTAGTCAGGTGTATACCGGGAGCCAGGGCGCCGGACATAGCAGGTAATCTTAGGGTCCTAGGCAAGCACAGGTTCTCAAAGATAGTTATCCATGCAGGAGCTAATGATATACACCTTCGTCAGTCTGAGGTTACTAAGAGTAACTTTGTAGAGGTGTTTAAATTAGCGAAGGCGATGTCCGATGCTGTAGTATGCTCTGGCCCCATCCCAATGCGGCGTGGCAATGTAGCTTACAGCAGGTTATGGTTGCTGAACTGCTGGCTGTCCAGGTGGTGCTCTGAAAACAGTGTGGGCTTTATATATAATTGGGCTAATTTTGAGGGCACTGCTGGCCTGTTAGGGCTGGACGGTATCCATCCCACTCGGGAAGGTGCTGCTCTCATTTCCTGCAGCATAGGTCATAGTCTCAGAACAGGCCTAGTTAATTTCTGACAATCCAGAGCCAAGGCCAGGGAGCAGACGAACAGGCTAAACCGACTGTCTGCTAGCTGCACAGAGTCGTCACTCAGGGCCCACTACATCGAGACTGTGTCTGTTCCCTGAGCTCAACAAAAAGGTAGAAATTTTCAGAGAGTTTGTTCCAGTAACCTAATCAATATAAAATTAGATCATACTGACTGTACAGCTGCTGCCAGCACCTTTGATCTAAAGGTGGGGCTATTAAATATTAGATCTCTTACATCTAAAGCGCTAATGGTTAATGAACTCATTAATGATCAGGAGTTTAATGTACTGTGTTTAACAGAAACATGGATTAAGCCAAATGAATATATAGCATTAAATGAAGCGAGTCCTCCTGGATACAGTTATATACACCAGCCTCGTCTAACTGGCAGAGGAGGAGGCGTCGCGGTTATTTATAACGATTATCTAGGTGTAACACACAAACCTGGTTATAAATTTAATACATTTGAAGTTCTTCAGACTCATATAATGTATGTAGCCTCGAAAAATAAGTCTACCCAGTTAATTCCATTGCTTATTATTTACAGGCCCCCGGGGCCATATTCTGAGTTTCTTTCTGAATTTGCAGATTTTATCTCAGATCTGGTTACTTCCTGAGACAAAGCTTTAGTTGTCGGAGATTTTAATATTCACTTCGATAACCCAGAAGACCCTTTAAAAACAGCGTTTGTGTCCATCTTAGATTCAGTCGGGATTAAGCAGAATGTCATAGGACCGACCCATAATGGTGGTCACACCCTTGATCTAATACTAACATTCAGATTAAACGTAGACAATATAGTCATACTTCCACAGTCTGAAGTTATCTCAGATCATTGTCTCATCTCATTCAAAATATGTCTGAGTAATAATATATGCACCTCACCAGGCTACTGTATTAAACGTACTTTCACGTCAACTACTGCACAGAGCTTTATAAATGATCTCCCAGAGCTGTCAACTTTGATTGGGTCACTGTCAGCCCCTGCAGAACTTGATCAGGCAACTGAATGCTTAGAGTCAACATTCCGCCATACTTTAGATAATGTAGCTCCTCTAAAAAGGAAAATGGTCAGAGACAAAAAATTAGCACCCTGGTATAATGATGACACTCGCACATTAAAACAGACCACTCGAAAATTGGAACGTAAATGGCGTCAAACAAAATTGGTAGTGTTCAAATTAGCTTGGAAGGAGAGCTTCCTGAAGTATAGAAAAGCTCTTAGTGCTGCGAGATCAACATATTTCTCCTCCCTAATAGAAGATAACAAAAATAATCCTAGATTCCTATTTAATACTGTAGCAAAATTAACCAGGAATAAGTCCACTATCAACACATGCACACCTGCAGTATGGAGTAGCAACGACTTCATGAATTTTTTTGATGACAAAATTGAGAATATCCGACAAAAAATTCAAACTACTAATTTAAGGTTAGACAATGAAAGTGACCTTGTAGTTAACAATATAACTGTATCAGATCATCAGTTAGAATGTTTTACTCCCCTAAAAGAAACTGAATTACTTTCATTAATCTCTACATCAAAAGCCTCAACTTGCGTACTAGATCCCTTACCGACACATCGATTCAAACAGATAATGCCTGGAGTAATTGAACCGCTTCTAAAAATAATAAATTCTTCTCTTATGATTGGCTATGTACCCAAATCCTTTAAACTAGCAGTTATCAAACCCCTGATTAAAAAACCTGACCTTGATCCCTGTCAGCTGTCCAATTATCGGCCAATATCAAACCTCCCCTTTATCTCCAAGATCCTTGAAAAAGCTGTGGCACAGCAGTTATGCTCATATTTACATCGGAATAACATCCATGAAATGTATCAGTCAGGATTTAGACCTCATCATAGCACAGAGACAGCACTGGTTAAAGTAGTAAACGACCTACTGTTGGCGTCTGATTAGGGCTGTG